>NC_134833.1:144057940-144382552 GCF_004210375.1 Tachypleus tridentatus
GTCACTGCAAATACACATCATTCAAAGTCCAAATGTGAATTAACATCTGTACTGTGGAGCATAGAAACACTGAAGTTCTGCACAGAAAGATTTTATTGTAGTTAAAATAGACAAGAAGTTTAGAAGTGCTTATTTGCACATTCTACTGAATTATTGTTCAGACATTAATAATACACATTAAAATAAACATTTGTCAGAAATTTTTCTCTGGTGCTACTGCAATGAAAAATGTATAATTTGCAACTTGTTTTAAGTTCACGAGTAACAGAAAAAGAATTATCTGAAAAGGTACTTCTTTGTTAAAAATTGTACCAAATATTACCTGTCCTGTTACTAAACCATGCATGTAAGCTGGGGGAAAAAGGGACACAAGGCCAATAATTCCACCTTGAAACAAGGCAGCAGCAACTAAAATACAACAGATTAGAGAAAATAAGACGAATTATCTAACTGGAAGGTTAAGATATCTAATGTACAATGAATTACGAATAGATAAAAAATGTAACTGGTATTATACTAAAGTTGCTTATGAATACAAAGTTTAAGTTTTTACCCAAATTGAAGTCACTCGTTTTCTATCAGTAAACCTAACCAAAGTGAAAATATAAAATAACTTCAACAACATTTTTCTCTTAATTATTGCATGTGATACATCAATTACAATTGTTTAAAAATATACAATATTGCATTTAAAGTGTAATGTTGAACAAGCAGATTGATGGACAATACAGAATAATCTAATTTCATTTCTTCTAGAGTTTAAAATATTTTTATTATAAAATACAACTAGTTTCTCATTTTTCTATGCTGCAGAAATGCATGAACATAAAACAGAAAATTATTTAAACATATAAAACAATTACTTGACACAAAAAGAAAACTTGCAATGAAAACAATAAAGTAAAAAAAAAAAACTCATGAATGCTAAGGAAAGTTACAAACAAATAAAACACAAAAATTGAAGAAATCATTCCATAATGCACAACATTCAAGATACAATAAAAATAAAAACACATCAAATAATTATAAGAAACAAAAAGAATTCTCAACAGTCTTTCCTTATTCTCCTTTTTTCTAGCTATCACATGCCTATTTGACTATTCCTTATGTTTTATTAAGTGCTCGAGATTACACTGTTTATACTTGCTGAAGAAACACTAAGTTTTTACTTCAAACATCACTTTGCTTTGCAGGACATTCTCTCTTTCTTTTCTTAATTACAATATTGTGTAATTGATGTTAAGCATAAAGCTATACAACATGCTGTTTACTATGGGGATCAAACCCCCACCATGTAATATTTTTCTCTCACAGTTAGTGCTCACAGCAATCTTAGTGCTATACTCTTATAAAATATTTATTTACTTAATTATATATAGTTGGAAGCTATAATTTTAATATTCTAATTTAAATGTTTGTGTACTAGAGGGAACTAATCACAATGATGATGTACTGACCAATCTAGAAGTTTTGAGTAGTAGGTAGAAAACAAGATTATACAAAATACCAAAGTGAGTACATCAGTAAACAATGAGTTAATGAACAAACACAGTAATCCAGTTTCATGTCTGTTACTAAGAGTTACTGTGTAATTAAATTAGTGTCTTTATTATTAACCAATTATTGTGGAAGTTGGGCAAGTAAGTTTATTTGTGAGTAAGCCATATATTAGTTTTGGAGTTTTCGTTGAAATTATTTTAAGGCCTACCAGCAAACATTAAAGTAAAATAATTCATTATCTTTAACCCTTCAAAACTGGTTCAGTATAAAATACACAAGTTATGTATTTATACTTAAAATTTCGAAAAATCTGATACACTTTTAGTAAAGTGTGCAGGTTTTTGTACACAAAGAAATCAGATTTTTAAATAAGTATTTGCATTAAAGATTCATTTGTTTTCTAGTCTGAGCAAAGTCATTTTTAAGTTATGATTAAAAACTATTCTTTGTCTCTAAAATCTCAAATATTATTTGTTTAATTTCTAAAACTTCTTAAATACATTTGTTTTCAGTCAAATTTTACACTGTCTGTTATGTTCTGTCCTAACTATATGACACCTGTCAAATTTACCAACCTTGTAACCACTATAAAAAATTAGGAAATAAATATAAATTGTTTTTTTCATTCTCAAATGATTACAAACTGGAACACAAATGATAAGTTTAAATAGATCAAGCTTCATAACACTATACATTTATATATATATTGTTTTTATTGTGCTGAACATCTAGGTGCCTGACTAACATTACACAACTTGCACTGACAGCATTTGTGCACTCATGTTACTGTATTCAATAATATAAAACTTAGTCTAAAAGAATAGTAATATTTCAATTATATATTATATAGATATATAGATTATTTACAAACAAATTATTGAAACACAGAATAGCTAATAAATAAGTATAAGAAAATTATATCTTCTAGCTACAACCTTTATACTCAACTGCTGCTTGTCATAACTTGCTAAGCCTTAATAACGTTTATATGTGGAGTACATGAATTTTTTTAAATAGGTTTCATGTATACATTTGAAGAAACAAAATTATTAAATCAGTACCACAAAAATCCATTATAATTCAAGTTTAATAACTCAACTGTATTTGGGTCGAAGAAAAGTATGAAATTTTGAACAGGTTAAAGACCAACTTACCAGCATGAAGGTTTATTTCAAAAGCAAGAGAAGACACCTTTATATTTGAAAATGGCTCAGAAAGCCACTAGAGGACATTCTAGGCTTTCAATTGGTTATTCACGTCACATATTGAAGTAAGTGTACATTACAGATAGTTTACAAAAAAATGAAGAGGTAAGATGGGCAACTGATTCAGTATGGGAGTGATATTTCAAATATAAAAAAATAGGTTATTTTACATTCTAGCTTGTCAATACCAGTAATTTGAGTTTCTAGTTAGAGTATAGACTATTTTTGACACTACAAATATCTAATTTGAGACAGTGTTGCATTCAACATACCATGTGACACAAAAATCTATATTTAGGTACATTATTTTAATATTTACTTTTAAATTAATACATTAACTAATAAATAGTACTAAAATTTTAATTATTATCTACAAGTTAATACCAAACTTACTGACACAATTTTATAAAATAATAGTTTTAAAAAAATTCAACCAACACAAAAAAACAAGATGACATGGCTTTTGATACATGACCCATCACAACAGGGTTAATTGGTCTCGGAGTAGGGCACTCAACCAGCAATTTGAAGTTTGCAAGAATAAACCCCATCACCAATCATGATTTCCTTTTTGGCTCTAGAAGCATTGTAATATGACAATCACTCTTACTATTCATTTGTAAAGTAGCCCAAAATTTGGCAATGGGGGGGGGGAGTAGTAACTAGTTGCCTTTCTTCTAGTCTATCACTTCAAATTTAGGGATGGCTATCTCAGACTGCTCTTTGGTAGCTTTGTGCAAAACAATAATATCCAAAAGAGCTTACAGAACAATAAAATACATTAGAAATATATTTCATAAACTGGTCTTTATGTGACGTTTTGTGTAATGCAAGATGTCAAACTATTTTGAACACTTTTTAAATTCTCTTTACAACTAGTTCGTAAATTCATTCCACTTACCATTTACAGCCACCACAGTAACCATTGTTAAAACAAAGAATCCAATCTGCCCTATAAAAAAAGTTCAAATGAAATAAGGGATAATATAGTACATTAATTTTAGATGGTACAATAAACTTCATTAATTCACTTCCATCAGTTTAAAATGTTGCAGTTTGCTAGCATATTAGAGATACATTTTTAAAATCATTATAAAGTAACAGTTATTGCTGGCTATCACTATACAATTGGACATTTCTCATACTGTCTTACATTTATGTAAGACTAGGTTGACAGAAAAAAAAGGTTTTTCACACACTAGACTTTGAAAATAATTACACTTTTAAGCCTCTACATCACAAACAAACTGTAATTCTGTTAAAATGGAACAATTTAAGTAATGTAATAGTATCCCCATCTATGAGATGCTGACCATATAATATTTACATGGCAATTACTGCTAACCAGAGCAAAAGAACTTAACATAAGCTATTGGTCAGGTTACAAGAGGTGATGGAGTAGCTCACATTGAACCCACAAATTTTATATAATTTTTGTTTTCTTAATTTAATTTGCTTTATTATCACATCTAGCAAGTTATCTTCTATGAGAATACTTTTGTTAAAAGATGATAAATAAAAAATACATAAAAAGCAAAAAGTTTTGGATTTGTATAAGAGTTGAAGCCTATTTTAAAGACTTGTACTTGAAAGACTATTTCCTCAGCACATGCATTCTTATTCTATATGTTCTCCACAAGATATTACTTTCAAACATGCATTTTTAACATTTATACCAGATCAAAATAGAATTTCACAAAACTACAACAATTTAACTGTCTTTCCAAATAGGTTACAATTATATTTAAAAATTGTGTTAGCTGTTTGGAGCAGAAAATTAATTACAAACAATGAAGATGTTTACTAAATGTTTACTTCTGGGCAGCAAACTGAAGTAACTATATAAGGAGTCTAGTAAAAAAAAACCAAAAAAAAACTGCTGCTATTTATGTTGGCTATAAATAATCCAAAAGCAAAGACAGAATTTCTGTCATTTTTGAAAGACTGACACTGGAGAGAAAACGTCGTGTAAACTTTACATTTTCTTAATATATCTTGTTTAAATAAGGTTGCAGGTTATAAATTGATATTCTAGTTTTCCAATATTTATGAATTTTTAATTAGTTAACTAATCAAAATATCTATCTGGCAGTTCAGAGTGCAGACATATTACGTGACACTGAGAATTTATATAAAATACTTCCATTTGAGATTTAGTTATATAATACAAAACACTGAATTATAACTTACATTTTGTACCGAGCTTATAGAAATACAGCAATGATAAAGTTATGTAATAAAATCTTAAATGTAAATCTGCAAAAATGTTTGATATATTTTCCTTAATCCGCCTCATATACTCACACAACTGTATCAGTCAAACAAGATTTGTAAAACGGATTGTACTTTGATATCTTGGGGGATTTACCACGTATAAAGTCATACCAAAGTAGTCTCAACATATTACAGTTTCAGATGGTTTTCTTGTTAATGAAAAGTGAGCGAAACACGTTTTTTTAATATTCAAAGTCATTACAATCTTTCATTTTCAAACTAAATATCAAAGAGTCATGTGAGTGTACACAAAATGAGAATCAACGGTCTTGCATTTTTAGATTTTATGTCGAGAAATGATTATGCTGTAGTGTTAATAAAAGATGTGAAAAGGCAAACCTGCTTTAAAATACAGTTGAAATCTCAAAGAGAGAATGCTCATTTTAGATCAGCCACGTTTAGCTACCCAATGTGTGCATCGTGGGGTATTAAAACTTAGATTTTAGCATTTTAAGTTTGTAGACATAAAGCTGTCCCACTGCAGGACCAGAAAGAAATAAAAATGCACATTACAGTCTACTTTTAATTATTTGTTCACAAGTAATTGTCAGCTGTGGAGTCTCATTATGTTAAATAATAATCTTAAAACTGTTTTAAGTTACAAAAATATTAACCTTAATAAAATACATTTTTACAGTTATAAAACAAATTATTCTCTAGATAAGAAAAAAACTGTGATACTATAACATTACTGATGTATGTTATGGCATGTTTTTTCATACATACATCCATCTGTGTTGACTTTTGCTAAGGCAACTGTTATCATGAAAATTAAGACCATTGCAACCAAAGAACATCCATTTCGTAGCTCTTGAGGTAGTCTAATGAAAAACAAAACACAGTAATCAATTTATAGGAACACTAAAGTTAAAATAATCAAAAGTATTTGTCACAATCTTACTGTCCTTTAGACACTATCAGCAAGGTGAGGTTTAACAAAAGTAATCAAAATGTTATATTCAGTTCTAAAACTAATCCTAGCAAATTTACTTTAAGTAGTTTAAGGAAACAAACAAGATAAAATAAGAAAATTCTTTAGTAAAATCACTGAGCAAAATCTAAAAACTTGCATAATAATTTAATACTATTTCTTGTAATTAAAGAAAAACCTTACTTAAGTACTAAAAAAATGAAAAATATTTCCTTAATGATTGATTGGATTCATATGCTGTAAATCTGCATAAATGTTCTTTAAATGTAGTAGATGTAAACTAAACAATTTAGTCTACCATAGTATATAATACCAACCTATTAACAAGAACAGTATTCACTGACAGCATTATTAATGTAGGAATGTTGCTTGCAATTGACAGATAACTTGAGAAAGATGCTTGGAGTTCAGTTTTTTCATAAGGATCTAAAATGTTTTCACTTACATTACGAAACTTGTACATCCAGTACTGTAATAAGAAAAGTGCATAGGTATATTAGTTTCAAGAAAATAACAATACATTATGAAACAGCAGCAGTATTCATTCTTTAATATTTATCACTAAAAAAATTGTGATAAAAATTAATAAGATTTACAAAAAATTTTTTAATTTTGCTTTAAATTATATTTTTACTGTATGTTTGCAATAAAATGAAAGCAGATTTGAAAATATTTAGAAGTAACAATCCAATGGAAAGAAAATTTTAAAATTGTTTGCTTCTATTATATATCTTTATTAAAATTTTCTTAAAAAAACATTTCTTTAAAGCAGTTCTATGGTTTACAATTTTTAGTTAAAAGCACAGAAATTATGCAATGTATTTTACATCAAACCAAAATTATAAACACACGCGTACATATCAAAAAATCCTGAATCACATACAGAACAAGATATACATTATTGTAAAACTATTTGACTGCAATAAGAGCAAGTAAAATTTGAATGCCAGATCTAGGAAAAATATATAATTACAAAACTCTTTATGCTATTAAGTCTACAATACTGTGCAAATGTGTTAGGACAAAGACAAAAATTAGATTTCAAGCTATTTTCAAAGAAATATGAAATGCAAGTCACAGATGAAACATGAACATTTTATTAATCTTTATATTCAGAGGAAGTGCTCAAATTCAGCAAACATAACTCAGGGGAAGTGCCTGAGTTCAGTAAACAGTTAATATTTTATGTCTTCCCCTTTATTTTTAGTAACTGCAGACACTGTTTCAGGCATTGTTTCAACATATTTAATCAAATGTCTCTAATACACTTCCATAGTTTCTTTGGAATTAGCTTTTGATTTGTCAAGCTTTTGATCTATCAAATCCTAGATCTGTTTAATAGGATTGAGATCAGGACTACATGCAGCCATTGTATCCTTTGAAAGATTCCATCAGCTTCTTAGCTAAGTAATTTCTGAACAGGTTGGATGAATTTTTGGGGTCATTATCTTATTGGTAGAAGAATCCTTTACCAATAATATGCAAACTACTGGGTATACCATGACAGATCAGTATCTGAAGGTACTTGTACTGATCCATTATTTCATTTATACTGCAAATATCTACTGTCAAATCAGGACCAAAATATTTCCAAAACATCACATCTTTCCCATACTTCATGGTAAGTGCTATGCACAAAAGTTTTTTTCCCTTTTCTTCCACCAGATGTACAACTTATGTTTTGAACCAAATATTTTAAACTTAGACTTAACCACCTATTAAAACCCTTTTCAAATCATAAAAAGTTCAGTTATTGTACTTTTTAGGAAATGTTAGTCTCTTGATAATATTTGGAGACTGTGGTAAAGGTTTTCTTCATCTGCTTCATGACCAAATATTTCATTCTGGTTGAGTCTTCTTGATACTGTAGATCTGGACACTTTTGTCATTTGATACATGGTTGTTTATATCATGGTGGCAGTCTTCCTTCTGTCTTGAAGGCTACATAAATGAAGATACTGAACATCAGCATCATTAAGTTAGTGTTCTGCCTCTTTCCCGTTTTCAAATTTACCTGTCTTGTTTTCACAATCAAGGGTGCACTTGTCAGTGTTTGGCAAGCATTTCAAGTCTGCAGCAATTTGTCAGAGTCCAACCAGCAACACTTAAAAGTTTTTATGTGAACTCTGCTTTTTGGGCCATGGCATGAAAACAAAACTTATTATATAGCGTAAAACACTTTTTTTTTCGTTCTTAAATCAAGGTTTACTTTTCCGAGTCCCGTTTAACTAATTTCTTCTAACATATCACTGCTATATACTAGATCCTTGCTGACTTCTTTCTTCATATTTATGACACTACATGGAGTATGATGACAATTATTTCAGTCTCTAACTTTGATCATCATGTTCATTCAAGCTTGACCATCATGACATTCTCTTGGTACAAGTATATGGGAATTCTATTGAATGTTAAGTATTCTCACCCTGGCTCATTCAATTGTCAACACAGATCAATGAAGCATTACCACAGTATTGAAATTTACATTCTGTAATGGCATGGAAGAAGTAGCCCCATAAAATAGAAAGAATAGCAAAATATTATCTTGTCCTAACACTTTTGCACAGCAGTGTACCTGTTAAACACCAATTTAAATCAAGTTCAAAACCATAAAATATACACAAACAAACATGTATGAAGTGCTCAAATGCAAAATATGGTGTACAACAATAATAAAATTCAGTTGCTAGTGGCATCGTATTAATAGATGTGCAGCATTTTGATGAAAAAAAGGACTATGGATACAATGCATTTTATCCAAAAATAATGTTTTTTTCTTATAAAATTTTAAGAGTGTAAGAACAATTTTCAATCATTATTAATCTTTATATATTAAGTTGTTTTGAACCCCACCCCCAATGCACCAAGCCTTTTTATTTTTATGTAATGAAAATTTCTTTAAAATTGCATAACTTGATCAGAACATGTCTAATCAAACCAAACTGTTTATTTTCCACAAAAGAACATCCATTTAAGAAGTTAAAATATGTAGAAATTCAGATGTACATAAAAATATCTAAATATTACTGTAGAACAAAAGCATATACATGAATTTTTTTTTCCTATGAAGCTATTCGTAAAACCATATACTAAAGCACACATACTCACATCATTTGCAGTAATAAAGAAGTTCCATGGAAATAATGTTGTAAATCCTAGTAAAGTGAATGCAAGTAAAACTATTTTACACCTGCAAATAAACAAAATTAAGTTTTATAATATAAATACAAAAACGTTTCTACTGTATTTAATTTTAAAATTACTATAGCATTATTGAAAAGGTTTATTTATTAACTTAGTAACATATTGCTCTAATAGAAAAAAACACAACTATACTAGTCAGTTTCTGGTCAACATCAAAAATCAACTACGAATGTTAAATAAAATGATCATTATTTCTGTTTGGATATCTTTGCTATTAATGATATTTTTGGCTGTAATCACAATAATTTTTCAAATAAACTGACAAACAAAACTTAGTTTCTAAATTTTCCAGTTTATGTCTAATATTTTGATATTATATCTTTTAATTATTGTATGTAGCTTTAAAAATATCTTAGTATTAAACATTTTACCTGCTAAAATAAAATCATATAATGTAGTAACATATGCAAAAGGTATTAATGAATATATAACTATTATTATTATTCCAATAAAAAAATTAATTTATGAGAATTACATATTCTTTTTGAAAGTCTTTTTTTCTTGGAAAAAATAAAATTATTTTTTTGAACAAATTTCAGTAGAAGATTAGTTTAGCAAGCAAATCTAACAATCATCTATATGGTTTACCTATCACATAAATAATGCAATAATTATACATGCCTAATCCTGCCAAAAGACCAACCTTACTTTGCTGCTACATGTCTTATACAACAAGCACAGTATTTAATACTTTTAAACAATTAGCATGGCTGGTGATAAAGCTTTTATTTTACCACAGACTTTTTAATAATCTATATTTGTAACCTTCATAACAGCCATCAAATAGACAAACTTTGAAATTTCAAAATATATTTTATTATTTTCATAGTTTGTAGTTCAACTAACCACCTTTGTGTAATTATTAAGCAGTTAATAATTTTTAGTTAATCAGTAACTACTATCTATTAGCAAAAATAAATAAATAAATACTAAAAACTTCTGTGTTAAGGTAAAGAAGAATGCACAACTATAATAGTTATACATACATCAAACCACGGGATACCCGCAAATCTCATAACATGAACATTTTAAACTATATAATTTATATTTGTGTGTAGTTGGTTCCTCTTGTTTCGCTTTAGTGTATTTATTAATGCTATAAACTGTATATAGTAGAACTATTGTAATAAAACAGAGAACGTACATAATAACACTAGCACACATTGAGGATACATCGTCTTTAACTATGAGCTACGAATGCAAAAAAAAAGACAAAAAAGACTACAAATAGCATATTTTGAATTTAATATAACTAATATTAGTTACACGCTAATATCGTCTATTGTAAATTGTTGTTCTGGTTAAGAGTGTTTTTTACTGTTAAAATGTCGAATGACCGCTTGCTTAAATTATGAACACTGGAAGGTCAGTGTTTCGGTTTCAGAACCACAAAGCACTCAACTGATGTAATTTATAACTACACTAAGTTACAAGCTCATATCTCAGTTGCAACATATTTGTTTTATCTAATTTTACTCCCGATTCCAGTCACCACTTTCAGTGAACACCTCAAATTTCTCTGACATATGTTCCTAACAATGCTACTAATAGTAATACTAAGTATTATCGTGTACACTGTTTTGATTTATTAATTAAACAAACTGTCATACGCCCGACATTAACTTATTACAAAACATAACAATGCTACTACTAGTACTAACGTAGTAACGATGATAAATAAATACCTATCTTTCACTTGAGGCTTATCCTCTGCTTGCAATAAAGGAAGATCTAATAGTTCAGGCTCAACATCTGTATCTTCCTCCATACTGCTAAGGATATTAGCGCTAGTTGAGCAAAAATAATTTTCACAGTAATTGTCATCAAACTCATAAAATTCCACACCAAGCTCACTCACTGTTACTGAAGTCGAAAAAGTGGAGTACTCATACTGCATCACTTTTCTTAGCTCCGCCTACAGAAAACTCACACACCCAATCACAATTCCGACTGCCAGAGTGCTATTGAGACCAAACACAACATATTAGCGAATAGTAACAATAATAATTACACATTAAACTTTAGATGCATCTTTTATGCTTATCTTATTATGTGTATGTTAAAATTCTACAAAAGAAACTGACCCTTGTTTTAAAACTATTAAAATACTCATCCAAAATCATAAAATTAAGATGGTAATAGCATAATAATAGTTATTCTAATTTTTTTCGTTACTTGTATGTTTTTGCGTCATTTCTGGCTGATGCCTACAAATGAATTACACAAATTACGTTACAAAATTATACATTACTCTAATACATACAATTTTCCAAAGTTAGTATGGTAAATTACCTAAAGTGTTCCGAATACCATTAAAAATACTAGTTCTTTTGGCATAACAAATTGTGTACAGATATATATATATATATATAAGTTAAATGACAAAAACAAATCATTCTAAACAGTCATGTAGCTCCAAATTCTTTCTACCTTAGTTAACTCACTCTGCAAAACAAACGTGTAACTACAACGCCAAACTTGCTCACCACCTCCTTCTTCAACTGACAATAACAATCACACGTATCAACAAAGTAATTTTAATTGAACGCCATCTAGTACTTTTTAAAACAACTTGAATAACAAAATTTATGATTAAAAATATTATTATCATAAATTCCATATTAGAACTATATTTAGTATAGATAGAGAACGAACTAGAAACTGTTAATTATTATTGAACCAGGTGAATGGCTTAAGTAAGAATTTGTAAAATTTGTAATTCGAATTACTACAACGTAGATGTATGAAGTAAAGAAACTGAAAAAGTTTGTTAATTTGTTTGTAATTAAGTACAAAGCTACCCAACCAGATACGTGTAGTGATCACTACAAATATTTTTAGCGTTATAAGTCCACTGTTTTACAGCTGAGCTTCTAGATGGGGGAAGAGGGAGAGATATCTGGTTTTGCAGTATGATGTGGTAAGTAGGGAAGCAGTTTTTGTTGTTGTTTGCAGGTAGCTCAGGACATACAAGTCAATCCTTCAGCAAGCTGGAGTGAATTATGTCTTAACCTACCCTCTTTTTCCAAATTATAAAAAAAAGACAAAAAGTTTTCATACCGCTAGAAGAGATCGATATAGACTGTGATAAACAAAACTCAGTACAAGTTTGTTTGTTTGTTTTTTGAATTTCGCACAAAGCTACCCGAGGGCTATCTGTGCTAGCTGTCCCTAATTTAGCAGTGTAAGACTAGAGGGAAGGCAGCTAGTCATCACCACCCACCGCCAACTCTTGGGCTACTCTTTTACCAACGAATAGTGGGATTGATCATCACATTATAACGCCCCCACGGCTGAAAGGGCGAGCATGTTTGGCGCGACGGGGATGCGAACCCGCTACCCTCAGATTACGAGTCACACGCCTTAACCGGGCCATGCCGGGCCTCTCAGGACAAATATTTTGCAGAATGGTACCACGTGTTGGCTATGTCCTCATTTAATACGTAAATATTTCGAAATTTCAATGCGTTCTGTTCATATCTAGAGAGACATGCAATGGAACTTTTAAGTGTTCTTTATTCTAGATGTGACTGTGAGTTGGTACATTAATTGACCATTAACTGTTCTTTATTAGGAAAATTAGCGCATGATGTTTCGTTCCATCTTTTCTCTAGAGTGTAGGCAAATCGAGTAGTTGCCCGAGCTGCCATACCTTTACTACTGAGTCTTAGAAGACAATGGTCATATACATCATTAGCATTCTCTGAGAAAATTAGCTATTTCTAAATTTTTATTTTGTATATAAAGTCAATACTTTTACAGTAAAATTATTTCGGAGCAAGTATTAGTTAGGTCCACTTAACAATGGGATGATCAAGCAGGATATTTGTAAAATAATCTGAATTTAACCAGACAACTGGGTTTTAAGCCAAAAACTAAACAAACTAGACCATGTGATACTAATGTGAAACACAACAGTTATTATATATCTTATAGTACAAAACATAGAGTGAGTGTATACTTGTATGGACGCTTGATAGCCACTCTTCTTATGAATCAGTGAATAAAATAACTGTTACATTCTTACAATATGAATTTTCGTTGAGTGCTTAACTTCTTAAATCATGTAACCAGAGCTGAGTCTTCACATCTTCCAAAGTACTAAACGTGACATTCTCCCACCAGTAAAATATTTTCCTGCATGGACACGCTCTTGATGTGGAGCTTTGAGACCAACAGTCAAAAACTGGGGCTTGGTGGTTTATAATAATGGTATAACACACCTTTTTTTAAACTTGTAAGTGATAATAAAATTGCCAAATGTTGAATGCGTATGTATTTATGCTAAGTTACTGGGCCGGCATGACCAGGTGGTTAGGGCGCTCTGAGGGTAGCAGGTTCGAATCTCCATCACACCAAACATGCTTGTCCTATCAGTTGTTTTGCATTATAATGTGACGGTCAATCCCACTATTCGTTAGTAAAAGAATAGCCCAAGAGTTGGTAGTAGGTGGTGATGACTAGCTGCCTTCCCTCTAGTCTTAAACTGTTAAATTAGGGACAACTAGCGAAGATGGCCTTCGTGTAGCTTTACGCAATATCCAAAATCAAAACAAACAAACATATAAATGAGCTAAGTTGCTGTGTCAATGCTGGTAGGCCTGGCATGGTCAAGCGTGTTAAGGCGTGCGACTCGTAATCCGAGGGTCGCGGGTTCGCATCCCACTCGCGCCAAACATGCTCGCCCTTTCAGCCGTGGGGGCGTTATAAAGTTACGGTCAATCCCACTATTCGATGGTAAAACAGTAGCCCAAGAGTTGGCGGTGGGTGGTGATGACTAGCTGCCTTCCTTCTAGTCTTACACTGCTAACTTAGGGACGGCTAGCACAGATAGCCCTAGAGTAGCTTTGTGCGAAATTCCAAAACAAACAAACAAACAATGCTGGTTGGCTTTACCTTACTGCACAGCAAAAAAGTAGCTTTGCTGAGTTAAGGTCTCTCAGTTTCTTTTCCCAGAGCACCTGAGGCGATAATCTTGACACAAGTTCACCAGTAAAATCTTTTACTTCATGGCTTGTTTGTGCTTTGATGGAAACAGCTATAGTTTTAACTCCCACATGGTATTCAGGCTCAAAACGTTACATGAAATGATAAGGTCTTCCCATACAACAAGATACTTCATCCATGTTTCCATTTCGATACCCAGCTAACGCACTATGTCAAAGCCTTATTTTATGCGGTGATATTATTTAGTGTGATAAAATCTCTTCCAGGTTTTCAAAATTCGTTATCTACTACAGTACAGTGTGATCTACCCAGACGGTAAATATTCTACCGTACTAATAGTGGTGATAGTGTTTTATGAAGACTACAACTGCAACGAGTTTTTCCTTCACGGTATGGTGTATGCATTCAGAAGTCATAAGTGTGCAACGTATGTATACAAGTGTATGTTCTATTCCATTCTGCAACTGAGATAACATGCTCCAATCACGTTTTCATTGGGATTAGCGTATAAATGGAACTTACAACCTTGCCATATACAGCTCAGAATTAGAAAATTCTCTAAAACAAGATTTAGAAGTTATAATGCTTGGTCACATTTCTTGTTCCATCCACGTAGCACCTTAGCTTTCGTGAAAGCAGACAATAGTGCTTCTGTCTTTAAAATGTTGACCACAAACTGTCAGAGAAACAACATAAAACCAAGTAACCGTGAATTTCTTTCGTTGTCACAGAGTGAGGCCAATCTTTCATCATGGTTTTCTTAGTTGGTTCTATAAAGACTCTACTTATCCTTACTATGTGACCAGAACATTCCACTTCCATACATATTAACACACACATTCGTGATTTAATTCTTCACTGGAATACTATTCTCAGGTTCTCAACCATAGACCTCGAACATGCGACTAAACATCAATATATCGTCGACGTATAATAAACATCTTTTCTATTGCAGTCCTTTCAGTGCAAGCAACATTATCCTTTCGAAATTGGGGACACTTTACACAGACTTACTTTCATCGTCCAGTTCCTTTTGCCACTGTAACGAAATGCCAGATACAAACTTTTGAGTCAGTGAGAATTTTCTGTCATGTTCAGAAATTATTCTTTCTTTTCTTGGTGAAGGGATGACTTTCACAAAAGTTACCAAATTCGTTCATCTAAAATCAGCACCTTGGCATACCTCTCTTCTTCCTGAAAAGTCACCACTGAAGACAACCATTATCTTTCCAAAGGATGTTTTGCTCCATCCTTCAACATCTGCTGCATTTCATTATTGGAACCTATGGGAGCTGATGTGCAGATGCTTTATCAGATGTGAGCCACACATATCTCTCTTACAAAAGGATACCAGTGTTCAACTCAGTCAGCTACTTGGTTCTACAAATACGTTGGCATATTCAACCAAGACACTGAGTTTCTGTCAGTGCATTCGGTCTAGGTTTTTATGCACAGTTCTCAACTAATGACCTCGGATGTGTTGGAACCCATGTATTTACTTTAGGTTATGGTGTAAACGTATGCAACTTTGGTGCTACTGCTAATTCAGTTTCACATTTCTTACCCAACCTATAACCATTTAAGCATACAGTTTGATACCCCATAATTACAAAACAGTATTAGAATTTCACCTCTCGTCGTATATACGGCTATCCAAACTAATAGTTTCATTTCTAAATGTGAACCAATGTATTTCATGCATGGCTTCTATACATTACACAGTATCACACTAGACTTCGTCTATTGGCAAAATGAAACACCAATTGTATATATAAACGTATTGTTATTCCTTATTCTACATACATTTACTGTTGCTGGGATCGAGTTGGCCGTTATCAAATTATTCTCATCCATTGCACAGGCACAGAGAGTAGTCGTGAATAATTTTTGTCATCAAGGATACTATTTTAAGTATGCAAAAAATGTCGTGAAATGACATTTTGTTGGTAAAGCAGCTAATGGAACCCTAACAACCATGGCTCAGCCGATACACAGTTCCATTATGAACATTTTCGAGGTTATATAGGTTATGTAGAAACTAAGAAGATCAACAAGAGAGTAATGTGTTTTTTAAATTAAAAACAAAGGGTTCACGTACAGAATACTAATCAACTGAATAACGTATTTACTCTTATTTGTACTTTCCGTGAAAATGCTTAATGAAATTAATGAATTCACTACCTAGTTGCTAGGACTCGTTGTTTGTGACTGTGTATCACTTGTGTTCTTCCCTAATTATTTACCCCCCGCTAGTACAGCGGTATGTCTCCGGATTTTTATTAAATCAGGGGTTCGATTCCCCTCGGTGGGCTGAGCAGATAGCCCGATGTGGCTTTGCTATAATAAAAACGAACAAACAAACCCAAATTATTTTCATTATTAGATATTATATAACTTAGTTAATGATTTAGTCTACGTTGTACTACGACATGAGAATTTAAGTTGTGTTTTGAACAGACAATCAACAAGTCACACAGTGGTCCTTAGGTAAGCTGATGTACAACAACAAAAAGACCTAAAGTATTCGCAAAACACGGGCTAAGGACTGCTAAACAAATAATAAACTGAACACAGACACTAATGGGAACTTGAAAACATAAATCTTTTTATTTACATTGCAATGTTTGTTACCGAACTGTCGGAGCTGCTGTTGTCTGGCAGCAAGGATTCTAAATCCGACAAGAAACCAAAACCTATGGGCTGAAAAGTATAGAAGTAAGAGAGATAAAATTTAAGGGTAGATTAATGGAAATATTCCACTTTTATACTCAGACAAAACCTTAGTGCGGTAACTCATACGTCCTTAGAATGATGACTTGAACGTTGATTTGAAAGGGTTACCTTCCATGAATTTCATGTGAAAACGCTTGCACGCTTTATTAAGGATGAACTTTAGTTGAGAGAACAAGCTACAACATACAATCTTTGTCTGTGTAAAAGGACTAGAACATGTTTTTGATCTTTCAACTACCGGTCAACATGAATCAGATTAACTACATGGAAATTTTGAAAATTATTTGAATAAAAGTACATTCTATATTGATGACTAAAACGAATCATTGTTGCAGCTACAACAGAACATTATGTGAGCTCATCCACAACATACTGAAGCCTATTTATGTTCATCTCTGTTTTGTTTTTTGGCACGAAACTTCATAAAGAGCTATCTGCGTTTCGCTCACCGCAAGGAATCGAAATTGGGATATTAACATTTAACGTCTGTAAACTTATCGTTGACTGACTAAAACAAATGCATTTTGAACTGTGATTAGAAAGTCTAGAATATTTTAGCTAAAAACATCCCATTTGTTTTGTTTGACTAGATGTTGTTGTTGGTGGTGAAATTACTTCGAGAAATCACTTCGTGGATTTATCGAAGTCTACTTTTTATGACGACAGAAACTTTCAGATCTGGGTGCTATTGGTTGTATTTTTCCTTTCTTATTATACAGATAGAATTGTAGAATGTTTGACTTATCTGAAGTTTTTTAAAAAAATTATTCGTCTAGAGCTGGAATAGTTAAAACGACCATGTTTTAATCTGTTCTATTTGTTTGTGTATATTCAAATATTTGCTCGAAGCCACTCGAGGGTATGCTAACCATACCTAGCTCTGTGCCATTCTTTGTTCACATGTAAACAATTTTAGTTTGAAAATCTAGAATTATCAGATGAATTTAATCTTAGCCGTTGTCATTTTTAGAGTAATGCTGGACATTGGACTCTGTTCAGCTACATAAATTCCCTCGTAAGACAGCGATAAATCTAGGGACCTAGAACGCTAAAATTCAGAGTTCCATTTCTAGTAATGAGCACAGCATATAGCCCAACGTGGCTTTGTTTTAAAATAAACTAACAAAGGGGAATCGAAACCTGGATTATATTGAGTCTCTTAACCTACTACCGACCCATTAGAGGGCTTTAGCTGTTTATTGAAATCAAAGTATACTCTTGTACGTAAGATAAAAGTAACCCATTTTGCACGAACTTTTTATGTGCGAAATAAAGTATAATATCAACATGTAAATACATTAAATGCTGTTATTTATACGATAAATTTAAGATTTTAGTTGCTGGACAAACTTATTTTATTGTACATTGTTGAATTTCTCCAAGACGGCACACTTGGTTATTAAAATTGTCAAAACTATGTTAAATAAAACAACAACTTGTGTTATTATGTTGTAGGACAAGTCAACTTCTGAAATTTATAAAGAAAATGTCCCTGAAATACAGTTTTCCCTGTGAAAATTTCACGTGATGACTGCTTACCTCGTGACAGGACGTAAGCACATGAGTATGAGTCAGGTTCTATGCTCTAAACTGTGAACAAATTATACAACACGAGGGAAAATGAGGTCGTACAGGTAGTACATATAATACAAAAATGAACAGACAAAAAAAAAAATAAAACGACAGCGTAAAAATTCAATCTTACTAACTGTTTAGGACTTATCAACGTGTTCAAATCGTAATGCTTTAAATGTAAGTTTTACAAATCATTTATGACTAATTATTTGGGACGTGATTGTACTTGTGGATGAAGCTTTATTAACAAGTTCAAATATAATATTCACAATACGTCGATGAGACCTGCATTTAGTATCTGTGTCAAGAATGCAAGGTTATTGTTATTATCAGAAACAAAGAAACATGTTGACTGATATCTCTTAGTGAAAGAGCGTAACCGGCGTCGTAACATGTTATTTTTATGTTATGTTTTATGTTTATTTTATGTTATTTTTAGTTATATGTGATAAAATTGAATCTTACAACAGCTGCCGATGTTTTCTTCACGTATATATACACCAGATATGAATGTATGTATGTGTTTAATAAACGCGTGTGTATTTATATATCCAAATCAGAATCGGTTAGAGTAACTTTAACCCATGTTAGATCCACAGAAAATCAGTTCGATTAAATTTTATTCTTACACTGCGCAATACAATATGCTATTAATAATTTTGTTTGTTTGTTTTGAATTTCGCCCAAAGCTACTCGAGGGCTATCTGCGCTAGCCGTTCCTAATTTAGCAGTGTAAGACTAGAAGGAAGGCAGCTAGTCATCAACACCCACCGCTAACTCTTGGGCTACTCTTTTACCAACGAATAGTGGGATTGACCATAACTTTATAACGCCCTTACGGTTGAAAAGGTGTGCATGTTTGGTGTGACGGGAACTCGAACCCGCGACCCTCGGATTACGAGTCGAGTGCTTTAACCACCTGGCCATGGTGGGCCACTATAAATAATCACTATTTTCAATTAAAAATTAATTTACTATGTGAAAAGTAGACACAAAAAACAAATAAAAAAGGAAACTCTCATACAAAGGAAACAACACGCACTTTCTGAAACTCGTAAAATGTCTCAGCCTTCAAAAAAAAGTTACATCTATGGAGAAGAAAAATGAACGAAGATGGTGGCAAAAACTGTTTCCCTCTGTTGCAGCAGTTTGTTAGATTCAATGAAGTTGATTTGACCCACGAACTAAAAGTTGTTTTTGAGGAATACCTAACGTAGCTCAGTGACTGGTTTGAAAATTACTTTCCAGAAGATATGGAGAAGTTTGCATGGATCCAAGACCCATTCAAGTTTGAGGCCCCATCTGAATTTACCTCTGCAGAAGAAGAAAATCTTATTGAGGTGTCTTGTGACAAAACTTTAAAAAACAAAATATGGCAGCATGGAACTAATTGAGTTTTGGATATCAGTAAAAGATGAATATCCGCTGTCAAGTGCCAAAGCTCAGCGAATCCTAATTCATTTCCATTTGCGACGTCATATTCCTCCGAAACTGTGTTTTCAACGGTTGCTGTGATAAAAAGCAAATACCGCGCGAAAATCAACGTGAAACAGGAAATGAGGATGGCGGGGTCCAATATGATTCTAAGGTTTGAAAAGCCGTGCAGCGTCCAACAGGCGCACACATCCTATTAGTAATTGTGGTTATTTAAAAAATGAAACAAAAAATTGTTTTTACTTTCCTTTTACTCTCAATTTACATGTACTATTACTTCAAACGGCTACTAAGTGTTAGGATATAAATACTTATTAAGTATTAAATTGTTCGGAATTGTTAGGTTTTTCTTTTTGCACAGGAGCGCCGTGAAAAAATTGCTGAGACACGAAGAGCGCCGTGAACCAAGAACGTTTGGGATACACTGGTGCAATCTGTAAATAAAATATACTTTACATTCAATAATAAATATAATGTTATAATACAAAAAAAGTGGATTCTAAACACAGTGGCCCGGCATGGCCAAGCGTGTTAAGGCGTGCGACTCGTAATCTGAGGGTCGCGGGTTCGCATCCCGGTCGCGCCAAACATGCTCGCCCTTTCAGCCGTGGGGGCGTTATAATGTGACGGTCAATCCCACTATTCGTTGGTAAAAGAGTAGCCCAAGAGTTGGCGGTGGGTGGTGATGACTAACTGCTTTCCCTCTAGTCTTACACTGCTAAATTAGGGACGGCTAGCACAGATAGCCCTCGAGTAGCTTTGTGCAAAATTAAAAAACAAACTTAACACAGTTTTGAAGATCACTTTTTATATTTATTAACTGAGCAAAAGATATTTGCACCCCCACTAATACAGCGGTATGTCTTGGGATTTACAACGTTAAAATCAGCGGCTCGATTCCCCTCGGTGGGCTCAGCTTATAGCTCGATGTTGCTTTGCTATAAGAAAATACACCCAGAATATATGTTTTTGTATTAACCTTCGAGTTTATGTCTCATAAATAATTCTCCACCTTTTATTATCATGTTCTTGATATGTTATTCATCATTGTCATAAAAAATCAATTTTCTGTATTATCAATAACAATTTCATACAAAATTGGAATAGTTTTGTTGTAAACTAAGTTGTAATCACACCTCTCATACCATATTAGTATTGGTCCGGTGGTTTAAGGCGTTCGACTTCTCATCTGAGGGTCACGGGTTCAAATCGCGGTCGCACCAAACATGTTCACTCTCTTAGCTGTAGGGAGGTTATAATGTTAGGTCAATTTCACTTTGCGTTGGTAGAAGAATAGCCCAAGAGTTGGCGGTGGGTGGTGATGACTATCGGCCTTCCCTCTTGTCTTACATTGCTAAATTAGGGACAGATAGCTCTCGGTGTAGCTTTGCGCGAAATACAAAAAACAAGATTAGTGTTAAGTCTATTATTTAACCTCCATCTTTTTTTCATCTACTTTCTCAGATATTTTTAACAATTAGAATAATGCATAATAATGGTATTGCAACCACACTATATTTGCCGTATTCATTGCCGACAATGTGTTTCTCCAAACCCAACCACTGCATTGTTTGTTAAATTTCAGCTGGATTTTTGAGCTCTGGATTAAAAAAATGTATTGTTAGAAATAACAGGTGTAGTTGTAGCCACACAACGCCAGCTTGTAAAAGGCGTTCACATCATGTGGGTTCATTGTTTGAATATATTTGTTAGTTAATGGGCGCATTACCATAACGTTCTGTTTATTTGTTTGTTGTACAGCATGAAGGTATACTGCATGTTCACTACAAGGAATCGAACTCCAGATTGTAACAATGTAAGTTTGTAGAATTACTGTTATCCCACCGGAGGATAACAGGTAGTGAGATGAGATGAAAGAAAGTCACTGTTAGTATTTACTATTACTCAGGGCAACTGATGCACTAAGCACAACCCGACTTTGGTGCCTCTCTCGGCCCCTCCATTGCTGAAGTGACGACATTAAGAGTCAATAAGTGCTGAAAGTGAAATAAAAGTTGAAAACTTATAGTCCTTCTTCAGTTTTCTTCCAGTTAGACCCCACAACTATATTAAATAAAACTTTTATTTTATTTATTTAACAGGTTGGGCATGTATCAAAATCAAGCAATTACTGAAGCCTTTTATTTAGAAATGACGAGGGAAATCACTTATTTGATTAATGATAATTAAAAAGAATTGTTTTCACTGTGTATTTATTTTCGCTCTGAGTTAATAATTCTCACTTTGATGTTAACAAAAATGAAAAATTTACTCAAAACCCTTTTATTCAAAAAATTCTCATTTTGAACTTTAAACCCTGTAAGTAAAGTGTTTAGTTAGTTAGTTATCACCATTAGATTCCATCTAGGAACATAGGGCCGCAATCGCTTGCTGATTCTTCAATAAGTATTTAAGTGAGTAGGTTAGCCCACTGCACCGAGCCGTCCCTAATTTAGCAGTGAAAGACTGGAGGGAAGGGGCAGCTAGTCATCATTACCCACCGCCAACTCTTGGGCTATTCTTTTACCAACGAGTAGTGGGATTGACCGTCACATTACAACGCCCCACGGCTGGAAGGGCGAGCATGTTTGGCGCGACGCGGGCACGAACCCGCGACCCTCGAATTACGAGTCGCACGCCTTACGCGTTTGGCCATGCCAGGCCGAGTAAATTATTTATTTATACCTTAATATTTATTTAAATTTTAAAAAGTTTTCTTCTAGATTTTTTTTTAATTGCAAAGTATTTGATTAAGTCATCAAAACTAATTTGGCGTAACAGATCTGCTTTTATACTTAGCAGAGACAAGGCATCCAGCCTGTCTTGTCGTATAGTTGTTCTGTTGGGATTTTAAAAATGCTTGAGTTGAGAAAGTGAACGCTCAGATGCGCAATTTGTGACTATTAATGTTAAAAATATACGTAATGCAATGTCTACGTTTGGAAACGCACGCTCAATTTTGTCTTCTGAAATTATTTTATAAAGTTTAGCATGACTGAATCTGGTTTTTACAGTTTTTGTTGCACTGAACTTATTGCTCACATATGAGTGAAACTGCTGAAGCTCGGCAGAGAGATTAGTGTCCAAGTCCTATATTTGTGATACAAAATTTATTTCTGGCATTCAAATCTACTTCTTGTGCATCTCCGTCATTGAGTACCTTCTTTTTGACACGTTTGCGAGTTTGAGCTGCGTTGTAATCAACACCTGGTAGTATATCCTTTGCAACTGCTTCAAATCTTTCAAAGTCATCCCTTAAAATGCGTAGTTGGTCAGCTAATGACCCGTACAGATCTTCACGTGTTTTTAAGTTTACGTCCTCATTTTGCAGAACTTGACTTGCTTTATGAAACTTTTGCAAAATCTCATCCCACATGATAAACATAAAAACAAACTCTAACTCTTGCATCTTATTTGTAATATTGTCTGCTTCTCTTCTAGCGTCTCCCTTATGTGACTGGTCTTCAACTAGACATTCTAAAGTTTCCAAAATCTTTAAGAAAAACTTCAAAATTGCTGTTGTTGCCATAGTATGTGCCTCCAATCTGATGTCAGAGATGGATTTTAAACACACTTTCATTTACAAGACAAGCTTTAATAATTTTCCATCGGCTGGTTGAGGCTGAAAAATATGTATAGAGCCAATGCATTGTAGAGAAAAAATAACAGCCACTTGACAGTAGTCAACAGCACGTCAGCCTACCAGATTTAGTGAATGGGCTGCACAAGGCACATATATGGCAAACTTATTTTCTTCTAAAATATTTTGCTGCATCTCATTATAACGCCCAGACATGTTAGCACTATTGTCGTAAGACTGGCCCCTACATTTTGAAAAATAACTTTGCAAACTTCACGTAAGTACTGCAATACCTGGTTTGCCATTTTATCATCGGTATGGCTTTTCAGTTCCAGAAAGGTTAAAAAGCGTTCAATAGGCTGCCCATTTCTTAAGTATCGAAGTACAACACTTGACTTATATGTGACAGATCTGTTGTCGAGTCAACTGACAAGCTAAAATAACCAGAAGAATTTACTTCATCAACAATGAACACGTGGACTTTCTGAGCCATTGGTTCAATGAATTCTTCACAGGTGGTTTGGGACAAGTAAGAAGAATTTCCTTTTCCAGAATTTCCATATTTCGAAATGCGCCTTGTTAAAAATGGATCAAACTGACTTATGAGCTCAAGCAACCCTAAAAAATTTCCATTCTCCAGTAAATCAAATTTTTCATCTGTTCCTCGAAAAGCCAGGCCACATTCAGCTAACGTATGAATAACGGCTATTACACGCTCCAAAACATGTTCCCATTAATTTCACTCTTCTTTAATTTGTTTTTCCAACTCTTCTCGCAAGCCTAAACTTTGTTTACGAGTTAAGTATGTTAGCACAAAGTCTCGGTGAGTAGTGCTTCTTTCATGATGATTAATTACAATAGTATTTTGTCAGTCACTGAACCCTTCTCTTTCAACAAAACGCGAGGAAAATTTACGGGCAAAAAGTTTACAAACAAAGCAGTAAACTGACCATGTTGATGGTGAATACAATAACCACTCTCTCTTGTATCGCTCACCATTGGCTTTTACTCCAAAGAAAAGTTTTTGCGAACAGTATCTCGTTGGTTTGCCACTGTAGAAAGTCCGGCAAGCTTTGCTAAATGGCTCATTGTAGTGATGGCAGTTAGTGGGTCCACAAGCAATCCACTAAGCCTTATCATGAGCAGAGGAATCGAGCCACAACCCTGTATTTTTTGCTTTAGTTTTTTCATCTTTTGTAGACTGAAGCATTTTACCATAGTCCAGTAGATTTTCATTTTCAGCAATTATTTCAACTTCAGACTATCTTGTAGAGTAACTTGCATCAACGTTAACACTAGATATATCAGGAGAATTGACAGGAAAAGTGAGATCAGTTGTGAGAATTGTGCCAGTTGAGCCAGCCTATGACACCTCAACGTCATCATGATGTCTTGACCTTGAAGTGGACAAAGAGGTATTTGTAGGTGTGGAGCTTGGTTTAACTTCAATCTTGTCAGAGTCAGATGCAGTACAAGTGACTTCTGATGGCGGAGATGAGTTTTGATTTGGAAGATCATGTTGTGTAAATTAAGTGAAAAAATTAGTCAGCTTTCCAGTCTTGACCACTAAATCCAAAGCTTTTTGTTGGTTCTTTTTTTCAGTTTTCTCTTTTGTAAACCACTTAATTGAAACGTTTCATCTTGCAGTCTGAAAAATACAGAAACAAAAATAAAAAAAAAACACAAAATGTTGATCATATATAGTTACAATGATTAGAAAAACATTAAATTCATGAAGAAAAACACTAGTAAGACAGTCAAACATACTAATCTCTAGGTCTACATTCAGATAAAGATTATCAGAAAGTTATCCTAGGACCATCAGCACATAAACATGAATTTATAAATATCTTTATTGATTTACTGCATTCTGATTGGTTAAAAACCATTCGAGATGTCTCGAATCGATTCGAGATGGCTTCGAGATGACTGCAGATGGCTTCAGTCCATTTAAGAGAATTAGTTTTCAAACATTGCAAAAGTTTCATTAAGGTTATTGCTGTGGTAGCTGTATGCGACAGGCAATGCCAATGGTAATATGCAAATCCATTGTGAGCCAAAAAGTATTTCAAAACATTCTGTGATCAACAACACATACTGTAGTGGCCTATATACACAATGATCATTTTGTACTGGTATACATACATAACATATAATCAATTGTAAACTGTGCTGCACACTGAACTACTAAATACTGAGTTAGGCGTAGGCTAGAGTACCTTAATCCTAATCAAATATCTGAAGAATGAGTTGTAACCTCAACTTTGAGCTCAGTTTTGACCTGGGGACTTTAGATGAGCCAACAAACCATACATGAACAAAATAGGCATATGTCTGAAACTTTATCTGCATGCCTGGATGCGAAGGCAAATTCAAAACGACGGCCTTAATTTGGGAACAGTCCACTTTATTATTCCAGGCTACAGGAGTGTTTCCAGTGTACTTACACTAAACTACAGGGTTGCCCGTAAGTCCCTACCAATCCATATGTTATATTCAATAATACTAATGATGAGTTGAAGGCAGCTGTTACCGTGGCATTTGAAACAATAACCCCTGCTATGTTGAGGAAAATGTCTCATAGAACATGACGTCGCACAATATTATGCAGCGAGAATGAGGGACAGCACACAGATACATAAGATATATGGATGGGTAGGGACTTACGGGCCACTCTGTAGTTATAGTATTAGGCCTAACATTATTGTCGCTCGGTTCTCATATAACAACACTAATGTTAGGCCTAATGCTAATACATTGCAACTGAGGCCACTAACGTTAAGCCTAGTAGCCAATACTAACCTTGCTCAAATGAACTTGGTCAATTCATGCACTTTTTCAGACAACCCTGAATTGGTTTTGTTGATTTGTCGGTTCTTTACAGTACCTTTGTATGACCACAGTGCCACAGTGCTGTACTAGTGTAGTGTATACATAACAACGTTAAGAAAAATGTTGTCGCAGATGTTGAAGTCTTACGCAATTTGACCTAAATGGTCGAATTATCGCCTTTAGACTGCTCCGATCAGTCAATTGTTTTCCCAGCTTTTCAGAACTGTAATAGAACACATACTGATCTGAATTTATAGTCGCAAAAAAGTTGAATTATACCTGAAACGTTTGTCGTCGTGTCTCTGTACCTCTGTCTCGTTTGTCTCTGTCCGTTCGTAAGGCCTGGCATGGCCAAGCGCGTAAGGCGTGCAACTCGTAATCCGAGGGTCGCGGGTTCGCGCCTGCGTCGCGCTAAACATGCTCGCCCTCTCAGCCGTGGGGGCGTTATAATGTGACGGTCAATCCCACTATTCGTTGGTAAAAGAGTAGCCCAAGAGTTGGCGGTGGGTGGTGATGACTAGCTGCCTTCCCTCTAGTCTTACACTGCTAAATTAGGGACGGCTAGCACAGATAGCCCTCGAGTAGCTTTGTGCGAAATTTCAAAAACAAAACAAACAAACTGTCCGTTCGTCTCATAAAAAATATCACTAGAGTGCGGGACCGGGTGGGAGCATTATGACGTCAGAATACGATCAAGGAAGAAGTTGTTGTTGTTTTTAATTCCGCAAAGCTACTATGTGACTTATGTTTCTGTTCTCTTATTTTTCTGTAGATGTGACTGCATAGATCATTAAAAGGTAAAACAAAAGTTCTACTGCCTATAATTTCTTATAAATTGCCACAACAGAAGGAATGATTGAGAAAAGTATTTTCATAATATACGATCATCTTTTACCTGAAGTTTTATCAACATTTTGTACTGCTCTTTACAGTAATCTTTCGACTTCTTACTTCAGATACATAGTTTAGTAGTCTCTCGAAACTTCAGTCACTCACCGAGCCAAAGAAAACGTTTTTTTTAAACCATGCAGAGTTATGTCGAATACGGCAGATGAGGACAAATACAAAAAAATCGACTAAAGTTGAGTGTGGCAATGAAAGAGTTAAGCTAGGGGGAAATATTCTGTGGTGCCACAAGCACGCAATTATTTTGCTTTATGGTTAATCCAGGACTGACTATTACGCTTCATTGTACAAATAAGTAAATTTCTGTATGCGTTGTAAAGATTAGGCCTAAACGTTACAACAGTGTTCAGACTTGATTACATGCATATGCCACACACTTTTCCAATTTCACCTGAGGCATGGCATGGTCAGGTGGTTAAGGCATTCGATTCGTAATCTGAGAATCGCAGGTTCGAAAACCCGTCACACCAAACATGCTCACCCTTTCAGCCGTTAGGGCGTTATAATATTACGGTCAATCCCACTATTCATTAGTAAAAGAGTAGTCCAAGAGTTGGCGGTGGGTGGTGATGACTAGCTGCCTTCTCTCTAGTCTTGGCCCCGCATGGCCAGGTGAATAAGGCACTCGACTCGTAATCTGAGGGTCGCGAGTTCGAATCCCTATCACATCAAACATGCTCACCCTTTCAGCTATGGGGTGTCATAATGTAACGGTCAATTCCACTATTCGTTGGTAAAAGAGTAGCCCAAGAGTTGGTAGTGGATGGTGATGACTAGCTGCCTTCCCTCAAGTCTTACATTGCAAAATTAGGGACGCCTAACGCAGATAGCCCTTGTGTAGCTTTGCGCGAAATTCAAAAACGAACAAACAAACAATAAATCGAAGACTAGTCCGATATGAATCATGATACGTAACAAACTCTACTCTGACCTGTCAATAACTTAATTTTAATGAGTTAATCTATCCATACGCAC
This sequence comes from Tachypleus tridentatus, assembly GCF_004210375.1. NCBI lineage: Eukaryota > Metazoa > Arthropoda > Merostomata > Xiphosura > Limulidae > Tachypleus > Tachypleus tridentatus. The sequence goes on from NC_134833.1 coordinate 144,086,037, forward strand.
CATAAAAACAAAAATTATAATCAGAAAGGAGACGACTACGCATGTCATTTCCAGAGAGCACGCAACATAACCTTTAAACTAATAATCAACAGAAGGTGTTGTTTTTTAATTTCACACAAAGCTACTCGAGGGCTATCTGTGCTAGCCGTCCCTAATTTAGCAGTGTAAGACTAGAGGGAAGGCAGCTAGTCATCACCACCCACCGCCAACTCTTGGGCTACTTTTTACCAACGACAGTGGATTGACCGTCACATTATAATGCCCTCACGGCTGAAAGGGCGAGCATGTTTGGCGCGACGGGGATGCGAACCCGCGCCCCTCAGATTACGAGTCGCACGCTTTAACACGCTTGGCCGTGCCGGGCCTATCTGTGCCGCTTGACTCCAATCAGCCTAGCATGGCCTAGCGCGTTAAGGCGTGCGCTTCGTAATCTGAGGGTCGCGGGTTCGCGCCCGAGTCGCGCCAAACATGCTCGCCCTCCCAGCCGTGGGGGCGTTATAATGTACGGTCAATCCCACTATTCGTTGGTAAAAGAGTAGCCCAAGAGTTGGCGGTGGGTGGTGATGACTAGCTGCCTTCCCTCTAGCCTTACACTGCTAAATTAGGGACGGCTAGCACAGATAGCCCTCGAGTAGCTTTGTGCAAAATTCCAAAAACAAACAAACAAACAAACAAGACTCCAATCAACTTCTTTTTCATCAACCACAACCGAAGCTACAACCACCACCATTCATCCTACAACAAATGAAGATGAAGAAGACAAAACCAAAAGAATGGGAAGGAGGAAAGGAAAGCAGGGAAATCAAGGAAAGCCGTGAGAACATCAGAGACCCAGACGTGGCCGAAAGAATAAAAATAGAAGACGAGGTTAACGTAAATTGGATATTTTTTAAACTCACCAAATATGTTCTACAAAGCCATTTTAAAATCTTACACTAAAAAGTTTCAGTTGAGATACATAAGTAAGGCGTATCAAAAAGGATTTAATTAACATATCTTTCAATCTTTTACTTTATGTACTTACACAAACAGAAGTGATATTGGAAATAAATTTGTTATTGTAACTTAAATAGACAACTTTTTGTGATAAAATAGATTAAAACTTAGTTTATACAGAGTTTAGTGTATATATTGAAGCATCTACTTATTACAAATAATTCGTGTTTTTTTTTTTTTTTTTTTTTTTGTAAATGGGAATTAGAAAAGTTGTGTTTAGTCCAAGTTAGAACAATTTAAAAATCGAACGTAGAATTTTCAAGTCCCAATATAAAACCAAATTCTGAAGGAAAAAAAACAGAAGAAAACTACTAGAGTTAAATATTCTAAATAACACCAATGAAAGTAACAATTAACAACAATAAAATACCCTAAGCTGATCATGGTTAATCTCCATATCCTTATACTACGCTATTCAGTTGTCCTTTATTTTGGTTTTTAATATTAACATTCAACCTAGAGGTCACCTTATGCCTACATAGGCTAAACGATCTCAATCATCAAGTGGTAACCTAGATGTAGAGTGACCATTTACTGGTACCGGCCACCACAAGACATTTGGAGCCAAAAATATATTATGTTGACTCTAACTCTTAATACGTCGCACACAGTTTACAGTGGTACTGCCGCTGGATCTTTTGTTATAAATATTCGCACAAAACTAGTTGTGTCTAATTTCCAACTGATTGGTTAGAGGGAAAGTAACTAGTATTGACTACTTTAATTGAATAATGGGATCAATCTTGTTATAAATTATTATCAAGTTAATACATATCAATATTCAATTAATTTCTAAACTGAAATTGAAATTTCCGGTTATTTTAAATCGTAATACACTGCTGGCCAAAATCTTAAGGCCAATGAACATAAAGAAAAAATATACATTTTGCGTTGTTAGGCTCAACCACTTATTTGAGTAGAGCTCAGAAAAATGAAAATAAGAAAAGGGAAATGAAAATAAAAACTTTTTTAGCATTTAATAGGAAAAAAATGTGAACACTGTGAAATTAGCCTAAATATTAGCTGGTCAAAAGTTTAAGACCATACTGAAACGAAGCGTTAATCGGTAAACACGTAAAGAAATTTAGTCATTTGTGTTCAAGCATTAGCGTTGTCAACATTTCTCACTAGCATCTCCTGTGTTGGTAAGAACACGAGAATCACAAGAACAAACACAATTTGTAGGCCTCTGATGCAATAAAACAATTCAGCAGATCAAACTGTAGGGAGGGATGATTGTATGCACCATATCCCCACCTAAAATGAAGGGGGGATGTATACCCTCCATTGCCCCTAGGATCTACGTCCCTGGGCCTAAATGTAGGCTTTTTCAGTAGCCGAAATGTACATCTTTAATATTGGCGTGCTTCTAAGCTTTTCGATCTGAGCGATAGTTCGTAAGTATCAGTCAGTAGGCCTAAGTATACATGCAAGTATCGTGGCAACAAGATTACTCTGTGACTGCATGTTTACAGCTTTTAGGTTCACGTAATCAGAGATTACCAATTTGCAAGTTAAACAGTTCACATAAGTGGTTGCAAAAATCATCCCTTCCCCCATCGGGTGTAAAAAATCTACGCCCCTGCGTAACACCAATAAGTCTTCACATCTGCGTAGGTAAGCTCCTGGAGAAAATAACAAAAGCAAGATTTTTATTTCACCTTACAGTCTTAACAATTTACTGACAGATATCTAAAACGCGTGGCGAAATCATCACCAAATTACTCGAATTACTTTGTCAGACTTTCAGAAGTTCGTCAAGGATTTAACTATGATCATACGACAGAAGCAGTTTTTCTAGGTGTCAAAAGATCGTTTGATTCATTATGGCACAAAGGCTTAAAATTATCTAAGTATAATATCCCAGTTGTGCTAATCCGCTTATTTTCAACTTCTTGTCAAGTTGCACAGCAAAAACGAGAAAAACAACACAACCTCGGCAACTTTACCGTATATAAGCAAACGTAACACAAGGTCTAGGCCATTAGAAGCACGTATTTGGCGTGTAGCACTAAAAGCCTTGAAACCTTTAGACCATGTGACAACAAGGCATAACTCTTTGCGTGCAACATTAAACCTACAGAAAAAACTACGGTATTCTACAAAGCTCGTAAAACAAATAACAAAATAATAAAGGGTTTGAATTTCGCGCAAAGCTACACGAGGGCTATCTATGCTAGCTGTCCCTAATTTAGCACTGTAAGACTAGAGGGAAGGCAGCTAGTCATCACTACCCATCAACAACTCTTTTATCAACGAATAGTGGGATTGACCGTCACTATTTAACGCTTCAACAACTGAAAGGACGGGCATGTTTGGTATGACTGGGATTCGAACCCGTAACTCTCGGATTACGAGTCAAGCGCTTTAACCATCTGACTATGCCGACCCTAAATAATAAATGAGGTTCAGTTTAAACCACATGACACACAAACCAAGTTTTCCAGATTTGTTACATTTTTGTGAATAATATTCGATAAAAACACTAACCTAGAATATACGATTTTCCGAGTAAAATAATAAACTATTTTCGGGTAATAGGTGGCTGGGGTAAAGGATGCAAAGCCTAATCCATAACATTTATCTGTGAAGTTTATATTTCACCCATAATAAAGTACAATAATGAAATGACAAGTCAAAATATTTGTACAAGTCAATAGAGTCAATGCAGCTTAAAACAGTAAGAATAGCGTACCGTAATATATCTCGATAAAGCCAGTAAGTTGAAAAGAGTTAAAGAACGATTTCCATTTATAGAATTAGCAATCTCACAGCACAAAATTCTACCACTCAAAATTCGCTATCGACACAATTTGTAAAATTAATTGAAACACCAATCTCCTTGACTTTCAAAGCAGCCCTTGTTTAAAACCAAAATATCAACCACGACTGATTGATTGATTGGTGCAAGCTAACCAGTAAAATATAACAAAATAACAAGTGAAAACAAACAAATTAGTATTTTAAAGTTAGGTTGGAATTTACTTGGAGCAAAGAAAACCACGAAGTTCCTGAAGAAGCAAGAATATTGAGTGGCCGTTTGGGCTTTTCCGGCTTTTTGTGTGGCTATTATATGAACGGAGTTAGAGGGCAACAATTCAACAGATTTTGTTTTTTTGTCATGAAGTATTGCGATCATATATCTTAAGCCACGAGAAAGAGAGACAGGAAGAAATCTCTTATTTCTGAGCGTCCCTGGTTCGTGAAACCTAAATACCTACATATAAGTAAAGGGTGGCGCTATATAACCTGAAGACTAAATGAAATATCATCCTTTTCATCTGAGTTAATTTTGTATATCTGTCCTCCATGGCTTTCTCCTTAAGTGTCACCATGAACATAGGAGATGCTGTCCATTTCAACTAAATTAATCATGAATAGTCTGCCTGAATTATCTTAGACACTTTCATTTGTCCTTTTCATTTCTACACATTCTTTCGAGAAGAAATTTGTTCATGCAACTTACTTAATAGTTGATTGTGACATTCTCATGCAACGTGGTTAGGAAACGGTTCAACGTAAACTGAACTTCAGAGGTGTTAAAGTTCGGTGAATATATTTATCAAACAGCTTTGAACAGTTCTTCTTATGTAGTAATCGAATTTATATATCATTTTGGCTGCTTTCTGGTTCACAAGATGATCATAGTCTCTCGTGTGGAAAAATAGTGCATTATTTGTTTTTCAGTTTATAATGTCCTCTTGGTGTTTTGTTATTACTGTGTTTAAATCACGAAGCAATCGTTTTGACATAGAACAACACAGATGTCGTGTATTTTGTCTTCTAGGATAGTTGTGTTTTAAGTCTGGTTATTTTCAGTGGAAATCGAGAACCAAAAACTGATAATAAAAATTATGTTACTTTATTGCTCTATACGGGTTCCAGTTTCGTGCCGTACTTGAAGCAATAATAGTTTTTTCTTGTTTTATTTAATTATAATTTTTAGTCGCGGCATAATGGCTTTAAGTTTCTTTTTTTCAAGTACAAACTATTAACTCATGACTCCATCTCTTGACCAACGTGAGATTTAATTACAGCTCCAGTTATTGAAAATTCCCTCTTCAATTAATAGCACCATAGCAGCTCATAGAACGGCTTCGAGTTTGTTTGTTTTTCTCAGGTATAAGCGTTTAGCTCATAATCCCGTCATCTCTTAACCGATTTGAGATCTAATTATAGTTTAGGACTCAGGACGCCAAACCTTTTCCATAGTTGTATTTGACCACGCACAAGGTCTCACAGGTTAATTAACTTTAATCTTGCCTAAAGGAATTTCAATTTGAGGGTAAGCTGGTAGAGATCCTCATAAGTACTAAAATTGAATCAGGTATACGCGCGCGCCCCACGTTTGGTATTGCTGGAGCACAAACATTTAGCTTATAAAACAGAAAAGAAAAAAGTATATATGTAAAAACGGCTGATATGAGTTGAGAAAATTTTATGTAGAGGAGCGAACAATGTTTCGACCTTCTTCGGTCATCGTCAGCCGTTTTTACATATATATATTTCTCTACAAGTGGGCTTTCTCATTATTATGGAGAAAAAAAAAAGGTGTTTCACAGACTGATTTAGTCTAATCCTGTCTAAACGAATTTCAAATGCCACGCTATTGAGGATTCCCTATTGTTTTAAAGCACTCTTTTTCTGGATGAACTGAGTGAACTGTTGTGACACGGAAGCATGGTACTTAATGATTCTCTGCAGATATTGACTCTAGTTATAGGGATATTGAGACTGTTGAGACTAGTTTCATGGTGTTTGCGCTAGCATGTATGTGAGAAAACCATCACTTGTATTAAGTATTTTTACGGTTTGGTTTGCTTCAAATTTTGCGCAAAGCTACTCGGGAGCCATCTGCGTTATATTTATATGAATCATACAATAATGCGAGATTAAATAAACGTAAAATAAATCATTCAAGTTATTAAGGGTTAACATATCCAATTTCGTTTATGAAATTCTTTCTTCTCGATGGTTCAGAGGTTAGTATAAAGGTTTAAAGCTAAAACTCGAGATTCGATATTGATGGGCAAGTTTATTCTCAAACCTACCGCATTAAATTTGAAAGACTTATCTGTAAAACTGTTATTTAATAATGTTGTTCTTTACATATCATATTTCGAAACTCCTTATATTTTGGGCAAGCTTAGTTTAAATTATCTGTAATGAATATATTTAGAGCTTTTTCAGTGTCCTAACGCCTAACCTCTTTAAGTGTAACCCATCCAGTTTATTTTTTTGCGTTTTTATTTTTCGCGCAAAGCTACATGAGGGCTATCAGCGCTAGCCGTCCCTAATTTAACAGTGTAAGACTAGAGGGAAGGCAGCTAGTCATCACCACCTATCGCCAATTATTGGGCTACTTTTTTACCAGTGAATAGTTATAACGTCACATTATAACGTCTCCACAGTTGAAAGGACGAGCATGTTTGGTGTGACGGGTATTCGAATTCGTTCTGCAATTGTAGTGTTGTGTATCTTTCCAAGAGTCACAGTGAAGCTCACATTTCTCACATGAAACCCAATACAGGCAATTACTGCACCCTACTAAATATTCTCCACTTATCCACGAACTACTTCTAATAATGTAGACGTTTTTATTTTTTATGTGGCAAACTATGACGTACGCAAACGACATCTATAGTTACACGTAACTAACTGATAATTTAAATAATATATAAATCAATAACTCCTGTGCAGCACTTAAATAATAGAAACAATAAACTCAACTACATTCGTCATGGCGTGGATGCCCTTCCTAATACGGTGAAGTGTTATTTTACTTGTCACGAGACATCAGGATTAGGCCTAACATCCGAAATACGATACCCTTTTTCCTTTAGTAACATACAACCTAATGGTACCTTTACCTAAAAACAACAGTAAGTTAATTCTTAGTACGTACTTATTTATGCACTATTTTTAAAACCTGATTAATCCCAACATCGATATCATACAGATAGAATCTCCTCGTAACAATATGCGGCCATACTCTCATGTTCCAGATAATCGTACAATTATTAATTTTGTAGAAATCTTTCATCCTGCATGATTATTATTTTTCGGTAATATTTAACAAAAATAACAAAATTCAATTTCATACTATTATTTGACCTACACAATTATTAAAGTTGAAGTCTAATAAATTTTTTTCCACCTGAATTATTATTAAAATTTCTTGACATTTTCTGAGCGACACTGTTATTTGGAACATGAAAATAAATAAGCTTTAACCAATTAAAAAAAAAAAAAAAGAAAAGAAGAGACAAATATTCTTTAAATTATTAGTGACTGCCAATCATAGCTGAAAATTAATTGTACATTTTAAGTGTTCTAGTTTCTTAGTTAATTATGGTTGAAATAATAGTGTTTTCTTTTTTGGATTTGATAGACTATCTAATCAGTTTTTAGGAGAATGGAAGCTTTGTGCTGTTCAGAAATTCTGATAAAAAGCAGAAAAGTCAAAGTTACATGAAACAAAAGCTTAAGACTTTCAAACGAAAAATACATTGAACACTGATAGTCAAGAATATCAAGCAACGACAAATGTAATTTTAAACAAAAAAAAAGTTTATTAACACAAACGTGGAATTCTGGTCGAGATAGCTCTTTCCACGTGCTCTGACTGTTTGTGTCGAAAGTTCAAGTCCGGAACGATGTAAGCAAGTCGTGTAGATATCCCACAAATCTGCAAATTAAGTATTTTAGTGTGTCGTAGCCACAGTTTCAGCCAATCAAGTAAACATCTACCTCCAATGAAGTCTATATCGAAATACAGAAAACGGTATCTCAAGGTTAATCTTCATGCCTTTATATGCTTAAAAAATATTAATACACATGTACGAACTTGTTACATCAGGTTGAACAGGAACGGTACCAAAGTGTATAAAATACATAGAAATATAGAAGAAGGAAAAAAAAAGAACATTCGAGAATATATTCGAATAAAAATATATTTTGAAAAGTAAAATTTGTGATTATAATTCAGTCATAACCGATTCACTTTGGAGAAAAAAACAAATGAAACAAATCTTCACAACACCATTCTCAAGAGTAAATTGAAAACACATACTCTATTTCACCTGTCGTATATATTTATCATCTTAATTATTTATGAAATAAGGTTACGGGACTTTTATTAACAGTAATTTTGTTCGAGAAGTAAGTGAATTACAAGATGCGCATTAAAAAATATAAGTACATTGTTAATTATACATATTACTAGCCTTCTTTTGGCCCAGCGGTAAATCTGAAAGCTTATAACGCTAAACACCGAGTTTCGACACGGACAATGTACAGGTCACAAGTAACCCATTGCAAAGATTTATGTTTTGAACAAATAAAATATATATAATTAAAATATAAGAATCACACTAAGTCCCAAAATGGATTAACAAAACAGTGTCATAAAATGTTATAAAGGTCTGGGATTACGGATAGAAACGATTTGGACTGTAGAAGAGTTGTTACTTTTGTTTTATTTTCAATGTTTCGTCCTTGTAACTTCGCCAGGGAAGTTTATAGCTTAATTTGCTTTCGGTTAGGTATCTAACTTAAAAAAGTTTCTTTTGGGAACTGGTTTCAATCTAACTGAGATTACAGTTAAGTCTATTCCGAGTTATGGTAGACTCAGGTATTGCAAAGTCTGCCATAATTAGTTATGTTGACACCATTCTATTTACTTACGAACGTTTCGGGGATTGTAAAATTCAGCATCATTATAGAAAATAACAATAACGGTTATTACAATGCATAGTGTTTGTTTGGAATTTCACGCAAAGTTACTCCATGGCTGCCTGCACTAGCCGTCCCTAATTTAGCAGTGTAAGACTAAAGGGAGGGCAGCTAGTCATCACCACCCACCATCAACTCTTGGGCTACTCTTTTATCAACGAATAGTGGGATTAACCGAACGTTACAACGCTCCCACGGCTGAAAGGGCGAGCAGGTTTGGTGTGACGGAGATTCAAATCTGCAACTCTCAGATCACGAGTCGGGTGCCTTAACTACCTGGCCATGCGAGGTCCAGCATTCTGGAAGATTAGTTATTCAGCTAAGTCTATATGATTATTTTTTCCAGAATTAGTACGTTAGTGCTATGGCCCGGCATGGCCAAGCGTGTTAAGGCGTGCGACTCGTAATCTGAGGGTCGGCTAGCACAGATAGCCCTCGAGTAGCTTTGTGCGAAATTAAACAAACAAACAAACAAACAAACGTTAGTGCTGCCATCTATCGGTTTTCCAGCCGATCAATCAATATTATGTACAGGTTTATCAACATGTCCTACTTGTCAAGAAATTTCGACTGGTGTTATATTAAAGTCCTCCCATGTTTAGTTATTTGATTACAACATGCTCGTTGCTATTTGATTAGCAAGTTACTTTGTTTCATCTACATATATGCTAGAATAATATTTGAATATGCAGTTTTGGATTTAGGGGGACGATCGGTAGCCTGATATGGTAACTGGTATAAAACCCAAGATCTTTTGTCAGGAGGCAAATCATAATCCACTGTTAATTGATCTGTTTTGTACAGTATTATTTGTAAAAAATATTTTTAAACAGAAATAATGCGACGAATATTTCTAATATGCAAATGCTACATCATACTTTTCTTCATCTTATTTTTCACACTTAAAATGTATTATTATTATTATTTTTAAGACTTTAGTTTAAACATTCTGAATCTGTTCGAAATAATGTGGCAAACTTAGCTTTTCCGCAACAGTTCATGAACTGTAGATAATTTCCTTGACTGGATAAAATAACTTATCATAGTTTAACGTGTGCTAAGAAAGCTTTTGTTTGTTTGTTTTGGAATTTCGCACAAAGCTACTCGAGGGCTATCTGTGCTAGCCGTCCCTAATTTAGCAGTTTAAGACTAGAGGGAAGGCAGCTAGTCATCACCACCCACTGCCAACTCTTTTACCAACGAATAGTGGGATTGACCGTCACATTATAACGCCCCCACGGCTGCAAGGGCGAGCATGTTTGGCGCGACAGGGATGCGAACCCGCGACTCTCAGATTAAGAGTCGAGTGCCTTAACCACCTGGCCATGCTGGACCTTTAGAATGTGATATAATAGTGACAGTCAAACACTATTCGGTCAGATGCGAATATCACAATAGTTAGTGTTAGGTGCTGTAGACTAGCTAGCTGCCTTCCCTCTGGTGTATCAGTTTAAAATTAAAGACGATTATACGCGATTAGCTAAATTTTATTTCCATTTTATTTATTTAACACAAATTTAATATATTTGGGTTTTCTAACATAAAACCAATTTCCTGACAAGTATCGGATAGGTAAACTCGCAATGACAGCAAATTCTATTACATAAGAAGGAGAGTGTTGTGTAGCTGATTATTTGACTGAATTCTACGATGCGTGAGAAATAGACTGATTGTTTTCATTGTCCTTTAAATGTGTTCAATCTTTATTTAGACACGCAACAAAACGTGTGTGCCCGTTTTGACAAGTGGACGATCGACTCCACTGGATCAGTGAATAGCTTATCAGTTTTTCCATCCCTTAAGATGATTTGTGCTGAATTAGCTCAATCACTTTTCATGCTTAAAAATTTTGGCGTGCCTTATTTCAATATATGAATGAAACCGCAAAATACATTTTAATAAGTTATTTTTATTTAATTGCAACAACAACAACAACAGAAACGTACTTAATCTTATCAACACACTTTTAAAAACCGTGTTGTTAAAGGCAAGATAGAAACTTTTTACTTCCATTATAAACATTCTATACTAGCATTGATTACACGTTTTGGTTTATTTTCAATTTTGTGCAAAGCAACTCAAGGACTATCTGCACTAGATGTCCTAAATTTAGCAGTTTAAGACCAGAGGGAAGGCAGCTAGTCATTACCACCCACCACCAACTCTTGAGCTACTCTTTTACCAACGAATAGTGGGATTGACCGTGACATTATAATGCCCCCACTACTGAAAGGACGAGCATGTTTGGTGTGACGGGGTTCGAATCCGCGACCCTCACTCATATTACGAGTCGAGTGCCTTAATCACCTGACCATGAGGGGCCTTTGATTATAGGCAAGGCCGGATTAATGGTTTTATTGGCCCTAGGTTTTTCAATTTATAGAGGCCCCCTCGAGATAGGACCTTTACGTGTAATACATTTTTAGTCATAGTTTGTGGCTCCCTTATTAGTGTGAGGCCCTGGGCTTCAGTCCGATAAGCCAATGCCTTAATACGGGGTATGATTGCAGGTTAACATCCAAAGGTTGTTCAGTCATATGACATTATTAGTGTGAAATACGCGTAATGTAGAAAAACTAGTTATAAATTTATATGAGCCTTCTGAAACACACAAATACTCATAATCAGAAATTACAGGTGACGTTAAGATTATGTGAAACACCTTACGGAACTGTAGTGATTAAGATTTTAAAATACGAGTATCGAAGCTACCATGAACTGTTGTTAAATAATAAATAAAATACGGATAATAACGATATAAGCGGTATTAAGAGAGAACATGCAATAATTTATTCTATAATGAGGAAAACATAGAAACGGGGAAGATGGTCATTACCATTTTGCACGTGTTCATCATAGCAACAAACGTATATAAAAATCAACAAGTGTTGGTCCACTGAATTACTAAATGATTTTAATAGCCGCTCTATAACGTTAAAAAATAACAATGTTTATCTGTATCAGTATTTACATGATGTTTCATTTATTTATAAGGTGCTTTGCTTTCGTTTACTGATACTATTTGTTCTTCCAGTAAAATATTTTTATAATGTTTTTTTGAAAAAAGGGAAAGAAGCAGATCTGATGCTGGTATAAAGATGCTTATTATGGCTTATTTATTTTAGAACAAAGTCTCGTTAGTAATGTATCTCAGAACGGCTGGTATGGGTATTAACACTTTTGCTGATAAAGAGAGAACAACGTTTCGACCTTCATAGGTTAAGAAGCTGAAGATGACCTAGGAAGGTCGAAACGTTGTTCTCTCCTTATCAGTAAAAGTGTTAATATCTATACCAGCCGTTTTGAGATTTTTTTTTTTAATTTCAAGTGGGTTTCTCGTCGTCAAGAAGCCACGTTAGGCTATCTACTGTGTCCACTGTGGGGAACCAGACTCATGATTTTCATTTTTAAGTCCCTAAACTTACTGCTGTCCCTAAAGAGGAGAGAGACGTAACTTCTTCTTTCATGGTACTTCCATGATGATCAACATAGATTTTCACAAAATGTCTGTCATTATATAAATTTGACATGAACTTGTCATGTTTACTGTGATTAACACACATAAAAAAAACGTTAAAATAATCTCACATGTGTTCTTATATCAGTTAGTAACCTAGCTTTTATCTAACATGTTGTTATTTATATGAATAGTTATGTATCCAGCACACTCCATTTGTGCTTGGAATGGCTTCGTTAAGTATCCTCCCCCACACAGTAAAATACCCGACCACAAGTGCACAGTACAACCTTTCTTTTGTTAAAATTTGAATCTGTATTAGCTACAAGACCAAACTGTCTTCTAATGTTCCATCTAGCCGTTTTTGCTCTATCATCTGGTTTACTTAGCGCTATTAACTCCTTAACTTTTATTGTTGGTATAGTATCATCTTTAGGAGTAGTTATCAAGATACTTTGACACCCCAAGAATGCTGCTTCTGTATGTGTGGGAGGAGGGAGAGGGGGGGAAGAGAGTGAAGATCAAAGGATACTGTTTGAGGGTTAAATAATTATATTGTAATATATGCATCCGAGAACTGACTGTTATGTAATAGTTATCAGAGGACGATGATGTCATAGTACCACGATTGTGTAAATCAAACCACCAGAGAGTGATGTAAATCAAGGTATTTCAAACTACCATTTTTATAGTAACAACCAAAGCCTTAAAATCAACATTTGTAAGTAAAACATTAAATATATTATTGTTATCTCTTGGTCTTATCAACTTCATAGTTTTTACATAAGTAAGTTAAATTGCATGTATCTTACAAAAGTTGACAGTGTTTTTATGTAGTATAGTATAGTGTTTCTAGCATATAGATTTCAACTTGTCTCAACTTACGTTTATCATTTTAATTTATATATATAATTATATTACATGTTTTTGATGCTGTTATTAGATTCTACAGGCAAAGAGTATTACTATAGTCCGATAGGACTGCAAACATTTTTTAACTTATCTCATCTTAAGTTTATAGTTGTCATTTATATATATATATATAATTTATATATCTAATTATATTATATTTGTTTTACAAAGCTGGATGGTGTTTCTACAGGCAGACATTGTCACTGCAGTCCCATAGGACAGCATACTTTTCTCAATTTATGTTTACAGTTTTTGAAAGTACATTTAATTTACATGACATGCTTTTGCTGTTTCTAGAGCTGGATAGTGCTACTAGCATACTTATCTTACTGTTTATAGTTTTGTTTTCATGGCTAGGGCTGCTAAGGAAGATGATGTTGCTATACATGAATATATCACTAACATGATGACCTCATTGTAGAATGTCTCAACATGTGATTTGTTTCATCAATATTATAGTTTAGATTTAATTACATGTCCTAAAATTGGAAATGAAGCTTTTTAAAGGGACAACTATTATAAGATATTGTATCAGGTTTGTCAATGTTTATTGCATATACTATCATAATTTATCCGTTATTTGAACAAGTCAAGTATTAGTAGATTAATTTCACTTCTGAATTTAATTTGCACAACGTATTTTTTACATTTTCTGGCGTTTGTATGTGAAACTCTTATTAATATCACTAATTTACTTGTTCTGTTTTTTTTCATTTCTGCTAGTAAATATTGTATAATATCCAATCACCTGAGAAGAACTGTTATACAAATCTCTTAATAACAACTAAACAATAACTTCATGTTTAGCTTTATAAATTAATTTGTTTCACCAAAGTTTAAAGTTAAAAGAACAAGGTAAATAGTTGTGTTTAACCATAACAGTTATAGAAATCTATAATCTTACCTATCTGGAGATATTTTCACAAATATATATCAAGAGCTTGTTTCTTGCTTACTGTATGTAACTAATGGCATATAAGCATTTTTTCATTTCTTTCTCAGAGCTATTAACCTAATCATTTTACTACAACTAAATGCGATAAATAAATGACTTATTTTTTTACCAGTTACTCTGTTGTTTAAAATAGCAACACTTACCACTTTATGATTTCTTTATATAGAACATTTAATGGAAATACAAAGCATGCTTCAATTAAAATTAACAAAACTTCATGAATTTAGAGTACAGATTATAAACGAACTTTCATTATGTGTGAATCAGAACGCTAGCAATGATTATTTTACACAGATTTCTAATCCACACCAATAGTATCTAGTAGGTCCAACTTCAATGGTGTTGATAAACTTTGATTGTTTGGAAATATAAAGTGAAGAACATAACAAACGATCAGCTTCTTAAAAATAAAGTTTAATAGCATTGAAAAGTCTGGAGTTAAAAAATTTTCTGACACGTTTTGGTAGAATATATTATTTCTAGCTTGTAATGATATACATGTGACAAAGTCATGTCATTTTATAATTATTAAAAAAAAAGTATTTCAAATTTTTTGACAAATTAGATATTATATTATATTAGTTAGTTATCACCATTAGATTCCATCAAGGAACATAGGGCCGCAATCGCTTGCGATTCTTCAACAGGTATTTAAGTGAGTAGGTTGTTTTTAGTAGTGTAAGACAGCTAGTCATCACCACCCACCGCCAACTCTTGGACTACTCTTTTACCAATGAATAGTGGGATTGATCCTAACTTTATAACGCCCCCACGGCTGGGAGGGCGAGCATATTTGGCGCGACGCAGGCGCGAACCCGCGACCCTCGGATTACGAGTCGCACACCTTATGCGCTTGGCCATGCCAGGCCTATATTATATTATATTATATTATAACATTTAATCTTATTACATTAGGTATCTGTATTTTGAGAAAATATTCGTTTGTTTGTTTGTTTTGGAATTTCGCAGGGGCTATCTGTGTAATTTTGAGAAAATATTCACCACCCAAACTCTTGAACCAACTAAGACAAATTATCTTTGTCATAATAACGTTTATACAAATCCTGTATTTGATTTATGGTAAGTGAATTTTAAGCATCTTATAACGGACATAGTTTGCTAAATTCATGGTGTAAAACTTAATCCTAATACAGAATAATTATAATTTTACGTTTATACATTTAACCAAACCGTATTTATCCATTCTGCTTTCCGTAGGTGACACAAATTGATCTCTTGCGTGTCATATATATATATAGTTGCATCATATACTACGGGGTTCATTGAATATTTTAACGGGTCTGGAGGAGGAAGGAAAGTTATCTCTTTATAGGACTTCTAGTGGATTATATTCGAATTTATAGGTAGAGGTTTTAGAAGATAAAATCACTTGGGTTATCAACATATTTTGTAGACAAAAGTTTGACTTAGTTTCTATACATAATCTGATCTGATTTGATTTGTTGTTACATTACGTAAAAAATAAAATTAGTAAGTAGGTTATTATCATAAAAGGGATGATAATTCCATATTGTGGGGTTATTGTACTATTTCAAATAGCACATTGGGTATTTGTAGATTGTAATGTAATACCGCTACTTGGCGTGGTCTAAAATGTTTTTAAGTTCTGTAACATTTAATAGACTGCGTTTATGAGCAGTCCTTAAACTCATTAATAATAATAACACTTTGCTTTTTAATTTGAGCATAATATTTGCTTTTCGTGTAAAGTTGTAGTCTGTAACATTGTTAATTTTGGTATAACTTCTTAAACTTAAAAGTTTGAATATTAAATTTTTTTGTGTATTTTTGGCTTTTATTTAAATATTGTGTGTGTGTGAATATGTATGTAACTTAAGGGACTATCTAGGATGCCCAATTCATTTGAAAATAAAAATAAAACATTCATATTTAGTCTTATTATTCAAATATTTAACAAGCTTTTCCTTAAATTTCCATAAATTAACAATATCTACCACATCTGAAGGTAGCCCATTATAATTGCCAACCACTCTGTTAGAAAAATGCAGCTGTCTTACCTGTAGATAGCTTGTAATGTTGGTTGAGATTTGTTTTTTCCCCAAGTCCGACTCATCATTCTCCTTTAAATATGAAAAGAGATAATTGTCAATTCCACTAGCAACCTTAAACACTTTAATCAGAATCCTTCTAACTTCCTTTGCTGTGAGAAAACAGTTTCAGTGAACTTCATAAGGTAAGCTACCCAAGGTTAAACACAATACTGCAAATGTGGTCTTACTATACCATTGACTTACACAATGACATTATAACCTTTTTCGTACTTTGTTTGGTATTTCTGTAGTTACAAGTTCTGCTTGTCCCATTACCAACAGCAGACTGCTTAGATTGTTTAAGAGACTGATTAATTAGAAGACTTAGTGCTATGGAAGTAAAATATATGAAGTTATTCCCATTGAGATTATAATTCAAATTATAATATCTCAAATGTATTACTTAGTATTTATTATAATCAAAACCCATCTTGTTTATTCAATCATCTTCCAAAAGAATCTAAATTAATTCTTGTAGCTAACACTGCCCAGAACATGGATATCATCAAACTAAACGTATCGATAATTCCTTTGGATAAATAAAATATCTTAAATAAAAACATTTAGGAAATAAAAGGAATTATTTTAAAGTTATTTTCAGATGTCCTTCTAAGAGATTAATAATTGAAAGTAAATGTAGTACTCATATATTCATGACTTTTATTATCATAGGTTTTTGTTTCTTCTCGGTTTATCTTGTGGCAACAATCTCTTCCTGGAACTTGACTACGTGTCAGTATAATGTCCCCAAAATACCTTGATTCAGTTCTCCTCTAACATGCATTTTGAAGTTTCATTCTAATTATGTGAAGTAAACAGTTTAATTATGTAATATCTATTTTTGCTGTTCATTTGATACTTAATAATAATACTTTTGTCATCTCAAAATCAATTTATAAAGTGGTGAAGATAGCATGCTTTTTATCAGCTGTTGTAAAGTGTGATACACTATATCTTAATCTCTCATGTTATTGATTGATTGAAAAACTTGGACAGTTTTATGAGACAAATTATAGTGCAGTAGAATATGTACTATATGATATGTAGTTGAAAAGAAAGAGAAAAAATTGTGAAATCACTCTATCTTCTGTTGTAAAACTGAATATCATTTTTGTATATAAGAACTAGCTTGTCACAACCATATTCTAGGAAATAATTACATATAGTTTCTTTCTATGTGAGAAATATGTTTGATGGAAGTATACAGTAAAAATCAGTTTTTTTGTTTTTTTTTCAAAAGCAAGTTCTCTAACATTTAATGTAGTGAGTGTTCTAATAATAGAATATCCAGGTAATCAACCTGGTTATTTTATTTCAAGTACAGTGAGACACAATAAGCTTTAATTTAATCATCAATTATAGCCAGAAGCTTTAATCACCAGTGTCTTTAATCTCTTGTTATTTAGTTATATTTGATATGTCTCATTTGTATGTAAAAATGTTAATAGCACAGACAAATGATCCTTTGAAATAAATTATAGTTTATTGAATAAGTTGTATGCACTAAAGTTATTTTTTCAATATTTGTATTTGTGAATATTATATATAGAGTATGTATGTATAACCAAGTAAGAAACACCTCAAGACATGAGCCTTACACAGAATCCATTTTTTTTTTATCAGGCAATCAGTACCACTGTTTATTTAGGGATGGCTCGGATTACTTATCAAAGTATTGTTTTGGATATTTACTCAGTAGATTATCAGTTTTACAGAACTGTACACTCTTTCCTTTTATAACAATAACTGTGTAATGATTGAGTCGTGTGTTCTGAGAATGTCTGAATATCATTGTAAAAAGTTTGTTGTTTTTTTTACTTCTTGCATGATAAAACAATGGTGTCAGCCAATTTCACTGAGTTTATATTTTTAAATGGAGTATCTACTTTTATAAGTATTATTAATAGTATTAATTTAAAATAATTATAATTATAATTTAAATTATGTTATCATTACCACATAAAGTTAACTTTCTTAACAGAGCTGGTGTGCCTTTGAAAATATTAAGTACAGGGTGAAATAGGAACTACAGTGAATATTATATAAATATTACACTAGAAACCTCATTGTATTAAAAACTTAGCTGTAAATACAACCTTCTTCTATTGAAACATTGTATTAGAGAATTAAACGAGTGAAGAAAAAACCTTTTCAAAAACAGAAGTTTATGGATGGGTTATATTAGTCCTTGAAAAAGAATGCAAACAAGATGTCAGGGATGATATTTGCATCACCTCTATAATAGCTTGTTAGTTTCTTATAAGTAACTAAATTTATGAACATGTAAATGTTTTGGGTGGCTATATAAGTGAGAAATAAAATGTGTTGGTTTTGGTAGATGGAGTTTTAAGTCACAAAATCTGTAGATTATTACTTTGGTTATTAAATAGTGTCGTATCTGGTAAATTCAGTTGTATTTGAAATGTGTAATATAACAGATTTTTCTGTATAGAAGGGACTGATGTTTTTGGTAAAGTCTGAAGTGAAGTTTTCATGTATGTGGGTCCTTGTTCAAATGTTAGCCTCAGTATAGTCTTAGATGTGGTTCGTAGATTGTTTTCATGACTAGTAGTATTTGACATCGTTTCTAGAAGGAACTTTTACTGATAGTATGGTAAACATAAAACATTTCTTGGAATAGTTAGTTTTACTCTGATGTAGTAATTAGCTTGTATCTGTGCTACTTGAAGGTTTCTTTTAATTTCTGATAGCATGTGGTATGTAGTAAGTTTACATTAGCTACCATGTTTGTAAATGTATTAAAAAAAAGAAATTCTTGTGATCATATGAGCTCATTGAAATGTGATCTGTAGTGTGAACAAGTTCACTATTTATACTACTGAAAGATGTTCCTATGAGTTCTGAGAATTTCTTTTTAAATTGCTGGGACAACCTTGATTACCCGACAGACCTCGTGGTTATTTAACTGTTTGCTAATTACTTTACATACATATGGGAGTTAACACAGCAACCTCTCTTAGAGATGTTAAGAACATCACTTCTGTAGCATATTTTAACCCAATTTTGTAAGGACTATAACGCACACATAATGGTAATTGTGAACATTTTGAGTGTTTGTATGTTATCATAATATTGCAATTTCAATTTAATTATGAAAAGTGGATGATTGTGCTTGTAGGTTTATTTTCATTTATTGGACAAGTTTATCACTCTATTTAAGTTATCCATACTGTTAGAAGCAACTTTTTTTTTTTTTTTTTTTTTATTGAGGGAGGCAATGTTAGTAGTAACTGCATTTGTTGTGGAGGTTACTTTTCACCTTGAACCATGAACGTATAAAAGCCACTAAAAAGGGAGGAGGGAACTTGCATTAAATTAAAAATGGCTGATTAAGTTTAATTACTGTTCTTAATCTGAAAATTACCAGTAGTAAAGTGTTTTACATTAAAAATTACCATTGAAATTGTTGTTGCATGTGCTTTGAAGATTATTATTTGTTTATTTTCAGATTTTCTAGCAGCCAACCATGGAGAATGAAAATTACAAGGGAGCTACAGTGAGTGAAAGCAGTGTCGAGGTTAAGGATGAACCTAATCCTGTTGTTGAGCCTGAAATTGATGAAGAAGCTGCCGTCAAGGAACGTTTAACATCTGATGACCCTACTAAAGTAAAATTTAGTCCAGAGAAGTTTCATGCTGATGAGAATGGTGAAGCCAAGGTTGACATAGAAAATGTCCAGAATTTTGTTGGGATGGGTAAAGATGAATTGATGAAGTATGCAAATGATCCATTTTGGATTCGTCTCCGAATGCTGCTCTTCGTCCTTTTCTGGGTTCTGTGGGTGGCTATGTTAGTTGGAGCAGTTATCATCATCATTTTGGCTCCACGCTGTGCTCCTCCTCCCCAGAGGGAATGGTGGCAGAAGAGTAGCATCTATCAGGTGCATGTGAAGTCTTTCAAAGACTCCAATGCTGATGGAGTTGGAGACCTTAAAGGTAACACTGTGGTTTATCTGTTTCCTTCTTTTATGTTGTGTTACATTGTGGCCACTGTTCTTGTTTTTGCTGCATTATTTAATAAGTTTAATTGCTGTTATGATAGATTTTTAACAACCTTGATTCACCATATAAAACACATTAATTTCATTGGATATTTTATAACAATTCTTTTGTTTTTAAAATTATATCAAAGTCTGTAATTCAAAAATGTTTTAATCATCAGGGCATTTTATTTTTTTAGTTTCACACAGTATATGTATATATATTCTTAACCCTGAAGTAGTGAGATCTGTTTTGAAGAGGCCAGCAGTTGGTATTCAAATGTAGTAAAATAATCTTTTTTTTAGACTCAGCTCCTTTGTACCATAAAACACTAAACCAACCAACCAATCTTTTAGACTCTAATTTTGAAAATTTAGTTGTATGGCATGTGAGATTTTCTCCTTGTTAATTTACAAAGAAGTGCTATGCTTATTTTATACAGAAACACCATGAAGATAAAATTTAAGGATGTCAAAAGAACTGTTGGTTTATTTTAGGCTGTCCTTTCTACCAAATTAAACTTAGGGGCAGGGGACAACAATCCAAAGCCAGCTCTTATCATTCAGTTATTATTTATAAAACATTACCTTCTAGTTAATGAACCCACCACATTTGAAGGCAATCCATTCCAAAACCCAATCGCTGTCTGAAAAAAAAGTAAAAGTTTGCAGATAACTTCTACCCTGTCAGAATTTATAATTGTGACCTAACTCCTACTTTTCTCACCATTAAGTTGGAAGAAGGATGATTAGTCAACACTCAATTCTTTTGAAATCTTAAACATTTGTCAGATTCCTTTGAGCCCTACATTTTGAGATAAAGTAATTTCAGATTTAAACCTGTTCCTCTAGGTGTCACTCCTTTGAATCCTCCTTTCATTGTCTTTCCCAAGATAAAGAGCCTAAGACTTAACACAATACTTGTTATGTGCAAATTTAGTTAATTTTTTTTTTTTTTAATTGTTGCCACACAGTTAGAATTTCAGGTAGATTATGATATTTATAGAATATTGTTTGTTTTGTGCTTGTGTGTTCTTAAGTGCATTATTTACTTATATAAAAGTTTAGTAAACTAATAGCATTAATCTCAAAGAATAAATGAAGGCTTGGCATTCATGGACAGTTAAAAAAAACCCAAAAAATGCAGGTAATTATATTTCTTGTTGTTTGTTTTTTGTCATTAAGAAATGAGTAAAATATAAAAATCAGATGCTTGTTAGGTGAGATAAGGTAATGTAAAAAAGAAATAGATTATGCTGGAGGTGTACTCCTGATCAGCTTGTGTGTTACATAATTCAGTATGGTAACTTGTAATTTACTACTTATGTGGTGGGATTATTAGTTAGACATAGTTCTAAGGGGAATAAAACAATGAACATAAACAGATGAAAACTCTTAAGTCTTGAGATATTTAGGACAAACAGTTGTAGTTTTCTGTTATAATTTGCAGCCACTCTAGAAAGAACAAATGGATAATTTAGATTTATTTCAAACCTACTATGGTGGTTAGAAGGTTCATCAAGTTGACTGAGAAAATGAAAGATAGAATATGAAGTTTCACTGAAGAAAACAAAAGTTTGATCTTCATTTTAGGTTTTAGAGGCTATGCAAATGAAACTTAAAAATTTGTTGATGAAGGAAGGTAATTTTAACCTTATCAACAAAATCACTCTGATGTTGGAGCAGCCAACAATTTTATTCCATATAAATATTTATGGACATAATTTTAGTACAAGTGCTTACTTAAAAAAAGGCTAGTATTTCATGTACAAAATACTTTTAATATTTACTGAAACCTCGCCAAATTTCATGGTTACATGAAACATGTTAGTATGGAACCTTGTTATTATGTGGTTACAAGGCTGGTCACACTGACTGACTCTCTGTGGAAGAGTTAATTTGTAACACTTTGGAATAGTTGCCTTACACAGAGAATAGAACAGTAAAAACAAATTTCATCTTGCTCATATATTTTTGTTTTCAATTTCTATTTGCAGATAGGATAATTTATCTAAGTTTTCCCTTTGGAAATCTAAGTTTAGAAATACAATATTTTGAGTTGAAGAACAGATTTATTTTACTGTGCATCCCGTAGTTCTGAATTTATTGTAATTACTCTAAAGAAAACATATTGCCTAATCTTTATTGAAATTATTTTTAAATAACTGCACCTTACTTGTCTTATATTTTTCCATATAATTGCAAAACCAGATAATAAAAACGCCCTTAATTTTGCTGTCGACTTTTTTCCATTTTATTTACAAAAATGGCAATATAAAAACTTGCTATTAGAAGTGTGGAGTTCAGTGTTTCAGTTGTTTTAATTGATATTATAGGAATTGTATTTTACAACTGACTTCAAACAGTTTTTATGCATTCCTCAATTCTAGGTTAATAACCACTTTGTTAGTAACTTCTGAGAAACTTGTACAAAACTATTCACAACCCTTGACTTCTAATCTCTGCTACATGTGACAAAGCACGTCAAATTACTGTCAAATAATTCAAATAGTAGCTGGCATATTAATCCAACTCTGTATAATTGTATAACAATATTTTGGGACAACATGAGACTTGTTGATTCATATTGGCTGTTTCATCCTGTAAACTAAAACGATTAATAAATTAATTAAAAAACAAAATCTTAAAGTTGGCCCTTACCATATATATAGTTATCAAGCTTTCTAAAACTCAAATTTACTGTCTCCACAATATACTTGTGTCCCTTAGTCCTACTGTTTTCACTGTTTAATATGAAAAAACTTGATGCATCAACACCATCAATTTTCTTTACAATCTTAAACACTTTACTTACCAAATCTTTTCTGTTGTCATTATTAGGATTGCAAATTGGATGAGTCTCCCATGTGTTTTCATGCACAAAGTATGTTTGGATTATCTGTTTTGTAACATATAACATAATTTGTTAATTTATAAAACAGTTTATGCAATGATATTTAATTGAAATTTTCAAAACCTTGCATGCAACTGGGTTTTTTTGTTTTTCTTGTGCTTAGTTTTGAACTGTGTACAAGAATGAATATTTATTGTATTCTACTGTTTTTTTTTCATTTTATATCTTGCTTGTTTAAAAATGTTACTTGCTCGTTTGCTAAGTAATTTAGTCTATTTATAACTTTTAGTAGATGGCTTACCGAAGTTTTTGCATTGAGTAAAGAAAGGTAATTATTAACCTTAGTTGTGTGTGAATGGCATTCAGGATTTGAGCCAATCAGTTTCTGTGAATTTACAAAGAGCAATGTTTGGTATAGTAATTTGTGATGACACAAAACCCACTTGAAGTAAAAATGTACCTCAGGATGGCTGGTATGGGTATTAACACTTTTACTAATAAGGCAGAGAACAATTTTTCAACCTTCTTAGGTCAGCTTAACAAAGAGAGAGTTTGCAATGCCCCCTACAGTTCTGTACCTGTTTACTCTCTTATCCCTAAGGTGTGCATAGCAATGGTCAGTTTCAAACTCTCTTTGTTAATCTGAAGATGACTGAGAAGGTTGAAAAATTGTTCTCTGCTTTGTTAGTAAGTGTTATTACCTATACCAGCTGTTCTGAGATACACAATGTTTGGTATAATTTTGAATATAGTAAGTGTATCTTTGTGAAACTTTATAGGCTTTAAGTAAACATTACAGATATATTAACTACAAAATATTACACTTAAATAAAATATTTTTATTAAAGGTTTGCCTGTGACTATATTAAGTCAATCTAATTTCAGGCTCTTACTGGTCTGAGTGCTAGGTGGTTTTCATATTAAGAATAAAAATAACTCTTTTCATTTGAATCTCTAGAATCTTGTAAGTGAATAAAAATCTTTTCATTAAAATTTTATTTCTTTTACCGTAAAATTGATTACAGTGAAATCAGTTCTATGAGATGAAAACCCTCAAATAAATCTAAATTACCATTTTGTTTTCTTTCTAGAATGAATGCCTATTGTAACAGATGATTTCAAATCTGTATTCATTAAGTTTTATTTATTTACAACTGCATTTATCTTTCAGTGTCTGGAAAACCATTTATCAGTGCTGAACATGTTTGTGTAAACACGTGATCAAATTACAAGCACAACCGAAATGAATTACGTGTCTCATGTATATTGCATGCTATAATGTTGACTAATATCTATATTTTTCACATTTGTTTTCTTATCTAACTTAAGTTTCTGATTTCTTATATTAATTTTAAAAGTTGAACATAAAATATAAGAAGCCTGTTACATTTGGAGTTTAATCATTTTGCTGTCAACATGCAGACCTAGTTTGGTGGTGGTCCACAATACTTTAAATGTTTGTTTTGAATCTGAAATTTAGAATACAAAACTTTATCGTGTACAGAGTATAGAATATCATAAAACTGACTTTCTAACTAAGCTATGAATAAGTTCAGAACATTTTGTTAGCCTCTTGGTATTCAGAAATAATGATCGCACATAAACTGTTGAGGTGCATGGTGTATAACTTTACATCAAAATGAAAGATTCTTTATCAAAACCTTGTATACAGAGAACAAAATTCTTTCTGTTGGTTATATTATTTATAGGACTGTTATCAGTAAATTATTTCAAAGCTATGACTCATTGGAAGGAGCCTGAATAGTAGATATGATAAACACGTATCTTGTTAATTCAAGATGGTGGAAACTTGTACTTTAAATATAAATAGTTTGAGTTTCTGATTGGTTGGCTTTTTTAAAGCCTCAGAATGGAAGGGAGAATCAGAGAAAAGATGTCATGTGACCCAAGTCAGAATTAAGAATATTTTAATGTTTTCTTTTGACAATATAAAATTTTGAATTATAAACTCCAAGCCTATTTTCATGGCAGAAAAGATATTTACATTTTAAATGTAACTGTTAAAAGGTCATGACATGCCCACTTTGAACATCCCACTGTATGCAAAGCATTACCATTACTGTTCTTGACTAAAGCCTACATTTATCTCATTCCAGTTATCTGGAAAATCTAACCAGTAGTATTGAAGTGTTTAGTATTTTTAAAGAGCAGCTCATTCAAGTTTAATATTTGTAAAAAATGCAGCAGTTTTATAGATACACAGTAAATGAATGTAAAATTGTATTCACCATGGAAATGCACAAACTAAGGTGGTTTTGTTTAATAAATATTTAGTTTAAATCTTAACACACAAATTAATGTTTTTTCAGGTTTGACTTCAAAACTGGATTACTTTGATTCTCTTGGCGTGAAAGCTCTTGCATTGAATCCGATTTATCCTTCTGGATCAGAAGTTGAAGGCTATGACATAACCAACCATACAGACATTAACACTGACTGTGGTGTTATGGAAGATTTTGAGGATTTATTAAACAAAATGAAAGACAAAGGTATGGTTATTTACATTATTTAGTATTAGTGTTTATCATTGTTATTAAAGATGCATAAAAATTCTATATGTGCTTAAAGGATTGTGAGATGTTATTTTTATTAATGGAATATAGGTTCTTAAATGCATCACCTGGCCTGATTTAAAACCTTGTTGTTTAGGTGAATATAATGTTGCTTTAATGAATGCTTTTACTGGATTTCTACAAAGCCAGTTAACATTAATTGACTGTCAGATGTGTGAGGATGGGTTTGTAACCTGCAGGTGGAATGTGCAGATTGAATAAATTCTGATTGATGTGTAACTTGTAAATCAAATGTTTGTTCTTGTTCAAGGTCCTGTGAATATGTATTACTGGAATGATTTTGATGAATAGTTGTATAGTAACTTGGCAATTAATAATGGTCTAATGATTTAAAAATCTGTTCACATGGGAACAACTTAATTTTATATTGACCTTCAAGAAAGATTTTATAAATTGGCATTTATGAATAACTTGCATAATTTGTATGTGTAATTCACAAATTAAATACTGTAAACTTAAGATATCTTAACTTGTGTGAATGAGCTCAATTTGTTTATGACTAAATTTAGAGTAATATTAGAGATGTAGGTTTTAACTTGATAACACTCGCAGGATTCAGTTTTTTTTAATGTATTTATCCGTATTTGCATTGTGTAATGCTTCAAATAAAGTATGTGTTTATTTAGAATTGCAGTGACGAACAAAAAAAACTTAAATGTATTTTTTTAAGAAAACAAATAAGAGTAGTGTAATAATGGAGTTGTTTACTTGCAGTTGTTCAGTGAAAAGTACTGGTGTAACATGTAAAGTGTGCGCATTCAAATAATTACTGTTATCTATAGGTTAAGAAAAACCAAACAATGTTCATCCCGTATCTAAATGAAGAGGCCAAGTATTTAGGCATATGACCTTGTATATTGTTTTAATCCTCATGAAATCAGTATTTCTTACCAGATGTATTCTGTATATTGCATGAAGGTGTAATATGTAAAAAGTTTCGCTTCTGTGTGTACAATATTTACACTTCTAGATTGTGGTTCCACGTCAGGTAATTATCTGGTGTTAGCATAATGAGTGTGAACTTGTATATTATTGCAAAGCTAATTATATTCTCTATTCAGCATTATTCACTTTAACAGAGGGCTATTTTTGATATTACACATAATTGTAATTTTATTAGTTTTTGTTTGGTGTAATCCCTCTTTATTTGAGTAATTCAGTAGCTGTATTGTGTGCAATTGCTTCATTAACATCTGATTGCATCCATTGTCAAAAACATTAAACCAGAACAAATGTTCTTAGTGCATTGTGGGTAAAAACTAAGGAGAAGCATAAATTGTTATCATATTCTCTTGGTACGATTATTTCCATTTTCCTATTTAAATTTCACAGATATTGTCTGCTTGTCTGTCACTAAACATGTATTTTCTTTCCATAAGATGTGGATATATTCATCAACATCCATCTTGTAAATTATAGTACTGGATATTGACTCCATGAATTATGGTGCATAAAATTTGCATTACAGCAGTGCAACTTCAGACTATCTGTTGTGTCCACTGAAGGGAATCAAACCTCTGAGTTTAGTGTTGTAAATCTGTTGACTTATGGCTGTCCCAGCAGCATTCAGCAGGGGACTTTTACAGTTCTGTGACTTTTATTAGTCATCTTTTACTGAGTTTATACATTTTTCATTAGGCATCTGTATCACAGTGAAACTATTTTTACTGAATGGGTTTTTCCAACCGTGACCTGTTTTACTTACCTAAATATTTCTTTAATATCTAGATATGAAGATTATCTTAGATTTTGTACCAAACCACTCCAGTAAAAATCATTGGTGGTTTCAGCAGAGTGAGAAAAGAGTTGATCCTTACACAGACTACTATGTGTGGGCTGACCCCAAGTCCTCTTCACCTGGGGAAGGCAGGAAAGAACCCAACAATTGGGTAAGTTTGAATATATGTATAAATAAATTGTAATTTGTTCTATCATTTCTCTTACTTAAAAAATCTCTTAATATTAAAACTGATTTTTACTATATACAGATGAATGTTAAATAACTTTTCTATTGGCTTAACTTAACTGAACCCTTTTTGACTTTTATCAAAAGTATTTGTAATTCTGATCTCTTTACCAGCTATAGAATACTTGCTGAATAATTATTTTTACTTTTTGTTTAGTGGTAGAAACATCCAGAGTGACTTAAGTACTAGTTTTGTTGAGATGTGTATTCATTTTTATGGTATTGTAATGAGTTAATTTACAGAAGAATTATTAGTTTTTAATAACTGTATATACCATACAGAAAAAGCTCTTCCTAGTAAATACTAATTTTGTTTCTCTCTAGAAAAGTGTTGGTGGTGGGTCTGCCTGGGAGTGGAGCTCTGTCCGAAAACAGTACTACTTGCACCAGTTCAAAGTTTCACAGCCTGATCTGAATCTCAGAAATGAAATGGTGAAAGAGGAGCTTGTAGTAAGTTATATACCATATCAGAGACTTAAAAGCAGCAAAATAATTTATACAGACTAGAAAATTTTTGAAAACAAAGTGTAACCAGCAATATATCCTTAGTGATGTATATGTTGTCATCAAAATACATGAGTGTTGTGAGGAAGTTGTTTCTTGCCTTAAACATTTATCACTCAGCATCAGGCAGTATCATTTACTTTGTTCATACTTGTTTAAATAACTGTTCATGAATACTTGTTCATGAATAACTGTTGAAAGTTTGTTTTTCACCAAAATATTGGTGTCAGTACTTTAGTAAAAATTTCATTAAAAATCTGATTTTTTATGTACAAAATATTTGTAGTCTTCACTTAAAGCACAAGATACACAGTTGAAGTATAGAAAATGACAAAATAGTCTTACTGAATATAGATGTTTAAATATATTTAAGGAGTTTTGTAGATTATGCAAAATAATATTTGATTTTTGAAATGAAGAGATTTCTAATTGTAGCATGAAATCACTTCAGTCAGATTAGTAATGGAACAGACTATTTTTATAAGTAAAAATCATACACTTGCTCTAATGATATTGGAAAAAAACTTATTATGCAATGTGCAATCCCCAAATTTGCAAAAATTTTTATCCTGTGCATGTAGATATGCAATAGGAGTCATGATTTTTTCATTTTGCTTCAGTTTCATGTCCTGGAGAACTATTTTTCTCCATTCCCATGGTGCAGATGTGATGTCACGAATACATCACATGCAGATTAATGTGCTGTTGCCATCTATATAAGTATAGTAGTACTGTCTGTTGTATGTTCATGTAAATGCTTTGTAGGGTGTGGATAGATCAGTATTGGTAAGGAGATTTTTTAGGCCTATCAGGAAATACATATAGATTTTAAGTTTTGCATTTTACAGTTTTTTTGTGTTTTTTCGAGGTTTTTTTACCACTATTTTACCCCATTGATGAATCTTCAAATTTGGCATGAGGTTTGTTGGATTCATGAGGAGATGCATTCAAATTAACAGTTTCATATTTTGTTTTTCTGTTTCTATGGGTATTTTGTTGTTGTTTTATTAATTATATATAAAGGAAACAACTTTTATGTCCTAAGATAACCTTTCATTAATTACGAATTTAAATATTTTCTGTTCAGGGTATGGGTACACCAATTACATTTTAGTAAAATTATTTCATTAAAAATCTGATTTTTTGTATACAAAATACTCAGTCTTAACTAAATATCCACCAAATTTTGTGAAGGTTCACATGCTGTGTCAAAAGTTTTATAGTGCAGATGTTTAATGTGCAAATGTGTAGTAGAATTAGTGTATGTTATACTGAGCCTTTCACATAAGGATTTAGCAATATTCTACATTTTGAAGAGTTCATAGATGTAAACAAGATTCAAAAAGATGACAGTTAATTATGAGCATGTTAATAAACAGTTGGGAAGTTCAAAGAACAATAAGGCTTTTGAGCCAGATGACATTTCTCCAATAGTTTTGAAGAAGGTTCATGATTGGATGCAACAGACATTTGCTCTAATTTTCTTCTGTAAGTCTTGAATAGTGGACAGGTACCAGAAGGCTGAAAGCTAGCTGATACCACTTCTCTTTTCAATGAAGGTTATAATAATTATCCCAGTAGTTATTGGCCAAGTAGTATTATTCTGGTTATGTGAAACATTTTGGAAAGTGATAAGACTTTGCAAAACCACTTGACTATCCAATAAAATTCTAAACTTTCTTAACTTGATTTCTTTGAGGAAAAATATTGCATTAAAAATATATCAGTATTCTTTGAAAAGGTTACTGTTTATGTAGATGAGGGTAAGGGTGTAGATTTGATGGATCTGCATTTTCAGAAAAAAATTGACAAGGTACACAAGTGTTGTAACAAAAACAAAATTAGGTGTGGGAAATAAATTAACAAATGGATAGAAGTGAGGCTAGGTAGAAGAAGCCAAAATGTTAATATAAATGGAGTTCAGACATCTTCAGTTTTATCTAACAGGATGGTTGGCTTCTGAAATAGGTTGCCTTCAGATGTTGTGGAGGCAGCAAATTTAAGTAAGTTTAATTTATTTAATAATTTTATTATGGTCTAGTATTTGGTAAAACAGTCACATTCAATTGTATCTAGATTATTACTGTTTACAAGGCCCGGCATAGTCAGGTGGGTTAGGCATTTGACTCGTAATCTGAGGGTTGTGGGTTTGAATCCCTGTTGCACAAAACATACTTGCCATTTTAGCTGTGAGGGCATTATAATGTGATGGTCAATCCTACTATTTGTTGGTAAAAGAGTAGCCCAAGAGTTGGCAGTGGGTGGTGATGACAAGCTGCCTTCCCTCTAGTCTTACACTGCTAAATTAGGAACGGCTAGTGCAGATAGCTCTTGTGTAGCTTTGCCTGAAATTCAAAACAAACAAACCAAAACTATTTCCAAAGAAGTTCTTAAATTTAATTTTCTGAAAACATACAGTAAATAAGCGTAGAAAACAGTTGTATCTTGTTATGACAGTCTTTGTGCTTGCTTGCTGTAGGTTGCTAAGCCTTTTCAAATTTGCACGTAGATGTGAAATGAAGTAAATGTTTTCAGTTTTGTACACATAGTTGAAGTAACAAAGAAAATCATAAAAACTGTATTGATACCATAGAATATCACTGTTTCCAAAAATGGAAAGTGGTGATAGGGATATTGTTTAAGTTCTTGTACTAGCCATATTTCAACAAAAAAAAGATATGAGGTTAATTTATATCATAGCTTGCCAATATCAGTAGTTTGAGTTACTAATTCTTTAGACTATAGATTTAGTATTTAGACATCACAAACATCTTATATGAACCTTTGCTGGATTCAACATATGTGACACACAAAAATCAATATTTGTGTTCTTTTAATATTTACTTTTAAATTAAGAAATTAATAATGCACTAAAATTTGAATTATAATTTACAATTTGATACCAAACTTATTGATATAAATTCATAAAATAGTAATTCAATAAATTGTTGAATGGATGTCAACAAATGCAATAACATGGCTTTTGATCTCTGACTTGTTGTGATACAGTTAACTGGACTTGAAGTTATTATGAACTGCAGCTGTTGTTCATTGTAGAAAAGGGTTGTATATGCTTTGTTTATTGACTTCTATGTTACTGAGTAGACTGAGCTGTTGACTTGCATGCTTATGATCTGATCTGAGGTTTTGTGGCTACTTTTCATTTGTAGAGGAAGGGTTTCCAAACTTTGGTTAAAGTCAGTTGGAAAAAAAGACCATTGCTTTTAACTTGTCGATTCTCCAGTCATTTGTAGTGTTGTTTTATCCCTATTGGTGGCCTAGTTAGTATGTTAGTGATGTTCAGGTAGGGCACTTTTTTATTTGGATGTAACAGCCTTTTGGCATCATGTTTTATTCTCTTGCATTTGATTTGTTCAGCTTCTCCACTATACAGATCTTAACAGGTTTAGTTAACTTTGTGGATTTTACTGTTTTGTGGTTTTATTTACCCAGTTATGACTAGAATTCTAAGGGTGTTTTTGATGATTTTGGAAATACCTTTAACATGGAGCTTACATGGAGAATTTTAACTTTTGTTTGTTTTACATGATTTTTTAATGCCCTTTACAGGATATCTTGATGTTCTGGCTAAATAAAGGAGTGGATGGTTTCAGAATAAATGATGTCAGCTACCTGTTTGAAGATAAAATGTTAAAGGATGAACCACTGTCTGGAGATGCTGATGCAGGACCTGTAAGTATTTAACCCTGAGACCCACTCAGATACTTAACTTTTGTCTTATCATTGAGTATTTTATATATATAAATAAAAAAAACGTATTAGAAAATGAATATTTTCTTTATACAGAACATAACTTTGACTAACTCTTTCCAGCTGTTTCTAAATTTTCATTTACAAAATGCTACATCTGAAATACTGGTACTTCAGATATAAATGTATAATTGATATTTTTGGGTAGATTTACAATTTATAATTAAATGATAATTACTACATGATGTAGCTGTGTATCATGCCACTGCTTTGAAATCCCAGCTTTATATACTTACAAGTTACTATAATTACAATTCTTAGTGTTGTGAACTGTTTTTTTGAAAAAGTTTTGCAGTAGAGTGCCTTTTGAAATTAAGTATAGATAGATACTATTTACCTTACTGTTTCTTATTTATAAACGTTACCCCTGTTTTAAACATTATGAACACTTGTTTCTGATCTCGCAACAAAATAATGCTTGTTAGAAGACTTCACGATGTAACTTTACCAGCGTGAGTTTTTGGCCTGGTGTGGCCAGGTGGTTAAGGCACTCGACTTGTAATCTGAAGGTTGTGGTTTTCAATCCTTGTCATACCAAACACACCTTTTCAGTCGTGGGGGTATTACAACATGATGATCAATCCCACTATTCATTGGTAAAAGAGTAGCTCAAGAGTTGGTGGTGGATGGTGATGACTAGCTGCCTTCCCTCTAGACTTACCCTGTTAAGTTAGGGATGGCTAGTGCAGATTGCCCTTGTGTAGCTTTGCACAAAATTCAAAACAAAATAAAAACCAAAGTGTGAGTTTTTAGAAAGTTGAAATACAACAGCTGAAGTAATTACTTTAACCTGACAAAAAGTATGGGAACCAGTAAAATTTGAAGTGCCTTTATGTAGCATATGAGAAATATAAAATCATGAAATGGATTATTTTAAGGTATGTGATCAAGAAAGGTTTCTGACAAAACCAAAACTTTTGAAACTTACAAGTTATTAAAAGAAAGTGGGAACCCTTAATAGTCACTACACTTAAAATTATTTTAGGCAAGATTTGAGTAAATTAATCTAAAAAATCTTTTTTTTTTTCCTTTTATTAATTATATTTTTGGGCACCAGCAGTACCAAAGCCTGGTACCTGATTCAGTTTTATTACTTATCAGATTCTTTACTAGCCTATTCTCAAATTGAAATTATTTTAGGCAAGTTTAGAGTGGATTAACCTATGAGATCTTGGGTATGGTCAGGTATATTAGTTATAATGGTCTGACCTCCTTAGTCCAAAATTATTAGGTCTCAATTCAGTCAAGAGATGAAGCTATGAACTTAGTTTGTACTTGAAAAAAACTTGGAACCTGTTCTGTGAGCTGATACACTGTATCTAAAAAGTGAGCTTTATTGCAGATAGACTGAGAGAGAAGAATAATCTTTGTTTTTAAATGATATACTTATGATATTGTTAGCTTTAAAAGCTTGGGTATTGTAAAAGAAAGTGTAGTTAGTAGAATTTAAGAGTTTTTGTAACCACAAACTTCAAAAATTCCCTTTTTTCAAAACATTTGAGCTAAAAATGAATAGAAAGCATGTAGAAATGCTACAGATGTTCATGTTTCTAATACTGACAACTGTTTCATGTACAGATAAGAAGGTTAAATGTTTCTTCTTTTAATATAAAGATTACATTTTGGGTTAGAGTTGGCAATTTGAATTTTTATTTCTCTAAAACAGCATATTTGACTACAATTTTATATCAAAATATTATAAACCTGAACACTTTAGTAAGTTTGTTTTGTACGTAATTTAAAACAAATGAGATACTACTTGTCTGGAAAGGGTTGAAGTGATCATGAGTAGGGTTAATATAAAACTAGAAAACTTGAAATGTATTTTCATATTTATTTTAATAAAGAAGACTAATTTCTTAACACTTGGAGACTGTTTAAAACTTCTGTCTCATTAATTTTGTAACTGAATTTCAAATTTCTTGAAATATGTAAAACACAATGTAAATATTGTGTTGGCAGTTAAAGTTGTGGTATTTTTGCAACTGCTTTACGAATAGTACAGGACTTAAAAAACAAACTAGCAGTAGTTATTAATTTTAAAATTTTCTATGTATATTATACATTTTTTAGATGTCAGTTTTATTTGTGGTATTATATTAACATTTGACAGGAGAATATTGTAGTCTCCCAAGAAACTTGCTAACTATTAAAATTGTAAAGTACTTTCAGTAATTTTTCTGTTTGTGTTTAAGTTGTGGCCATTTGTTTTACTACAGGATGATTATAGCTCCTTAGACCACAAATATACTAAAGGACTGCCAGAAACTTTTGACATTCTGAAGGAGTGGAAGGAAGTTTTATCAAATTTTAGTGATGCTACTAGTTCCTACAGGTATATCTGATTTTGTTTTGTACATATGATAGGGAAGTGGGCAGGATTTGAACAATAAAAACATGTAAATATTTAATGAGGTTTGTTGCCAGCGTAATTTAAATTAAGGCAGTACTTAGATGTTTTATAGTTGTATTTATTAAATTGTTTGTAGTGAGGAACTTGTGAAAGGTACTGAAATGTACTGCTAAGTATGTACAATCACAGTAACATTCTTTATAACCAATAATGATTAACCTGTTGACTGCCAAGTATTTCAGCTGCTACGGCAGCTCCGATGCCGGGTTTTTTCAGCAAAATTGAGTAATTTTTAAAACCAAGGAAATAAGCAACAAATACTATTTTTTCTCTAAGCCATAGTAGTACACAAAATGAAGAAATATGTACAAAACATGAAACATTAATGCACAGAATGTCATTTTGGGGTATTGAAATACATGACATATTTAATAATTCACTTTTGTGTGAAGTGTTTTGAAGCAGGGGAAAACACATGAGCCACTTTGCAATCAGCACATTCATATCTGCTTTCCCTCCTCGTAAATTTGTCAGAGCACACTACACTTTCTAGTGGGGTACTTTTTCTTATCTGTTTGGGGAATAAATGCTGGGAAGTGATGTTCTTTGAGGTGAGGGGGTTTTCCATGGAAGGCTGGCCTCTGGTGGATTTTGGATGCTGGGTGTGGTAATCTTCAATCAGGGTATGGATGACACAGAGTCTAAACTCCAGGAGAGACAGGTTGTTTCCCAGTGATTTGTAAACTACCAAAGCATTGTACACTGCTATATCCATCATGTGAAAAAATATTTTTTGTACCACTTGACAGCCTTGCACATACTCGGATAAGCATGCAACACGCTGTCATACAAGTCAACCCCTCCCATATAACGATTGTAATCAATGATACATTTTGGTTTTACAATAGCTGCACCAGTAGCACGGTTGATCTTTCCAGTGTTTTGCATGGCATTGTCATGTATTGTACTCAACATGAAAATGTCTCTTATCCTTCCAGTGAAAAACACCAATGCTGTCTTTTTGTGCCACTTCCATTTCTCCCCTTTGGATATTTGTGAAACATTTTGTCATTCCAATTCAATTTTTTTATTACTGTCCCACACAAATAGGTGTCACAATCAAGCAATGACTTTGCTAAAGTGGGACTTGTAAAAAAAATGATCCAAAAAGAGCTTTTAATTTTGTCTAAACAATGGTTCCATCAATGTGCGTACAGCACATTTGCCCTGTCTGCCCTCTTTAGTGCTGTACTGTGTAGTAGCACCAGTGTAGATGAAAAAGTCCCAAACATAGCCTGTTACACTTTCATATAGCTCATAACTTTTGACTCCAAACCTAACTCTTTAAGATGGAATGTACTGTCGAAATCCCAGTCGACCCTTCCATAGTATCAAAGGTTCATTGATACAAACATGTTTGTTTGGTACGTATGAGGTTCTAAATTTTTCTCGTAAATGGGTAATATTGGGCTGTATCTTGTGCTGTCATTGGTCAACAATATATTCCTGGGTATTGTCAGCAAAGTGTAGCATTGATAGCAGCAAAAGAAACCAGTTTTTTGACATGCACTGACCAAAAATGGGTGTGGCAAGCACAGGGTCAGTATTGAAGTACATGGAAATAGTTGGTTTTGTTTCTATGCCTGTTAGCATTATCAGACCCATAAATTCATAAATTTCCTTCTCATTAGTTGGATTCCATGATTTTACTCTGGAATGTTCCTTCAAATCAGTGCAGGCTATCATAGTTTTTGCATATTTATTGGTTTCTGTTACAATATGGTTGACAATCGTAGGAGGGAAGAACTTTTGAAAACAGTGAAAGGGCTTTGAGCCTTGGCTCCAATTGTCATACTGGACACCATGATTTCCTGAGAAGGGGTTTATAACTGAAGCAGCAGAGGATTCAGCATTCCAATCATTGTCATTAGGGCACTTTTTCTTGGAACTGTACTTACCACAACTTACAATTTTATGTTTACTCCCTGGTGTTATCGCCCGTTTACCAGTGCTGGTTGATGGCCAGTTATCATCATCTTCACTATCATCTGAGCCTTGTATTTCCATATTTTTCAAAGCATCTTCAAAATTCGAATCTTCTGAATCGCCACTGCTATCTTCAAACTCTGAACCAAGTTCAAAATACAACTCTAATGCTTTTTCATTTTGTAACTTTTTTTTTGTGATGCCATTTTGGATTGAAAGTGAAACAATTGGTAAGTAAGTCAAATGCATGTATGGTGCTGATATCTAGCATTGAAGTTGGGTATTATTGAGAATGAATTAACTCGTCCGTGGCACTGTGTTACCAATCGGCTTGGATGAGTTATCTCATTTATGACACTGAACAGGTCAATACATATGAAGGTTTGGAAAGTGTGATTAAACAGACAATCTCAAATTCTGAATCTAATTTACTTTTAACGATTTAACATAAAAACAAGATCAAAATTATCTACAAAACAAACAAGCATATGTTTAGAAAACTTTGCTTGTTTTGCCTATATTTGAGGTTATATGCTTGGGTATTTTGTATTAGTTAGAAAGTATTACCCTTGAATGGTTGGCCATAACAGAAACTGTAAAGGACAAGCATGCTTGGTGACAGAGATTCTAAATGCATCCTGAAGATCACTAGGCCACGTATGCATTTACTGAATAATTTTTGTAATCTCTTTATAATAAATTAATATTCATCTCACTCTTTGCCAGTGACAGTTTTTTCCTCCATACAACAGGGTCATGATATTGGATGTCAGAGATGACTTAAACACTACAAAGTTGTATTACGGAACCTCATCTGAACCTCTTGCTGACATTCCATGTAACTATGAATTACTGAAGTTGAATGAAGAATCCACAGCAGAAGACCTCTACAGTGCTATATCTTCTTGGATGGAACTATTGTCATCAGCGGTGTGGCCAAACTGGGTGGTAAGTCTATATGAAAGACATTAAGTAATTTGGAGAAATTATACTTTTTCAGTGAATTAAGATTTCAAGTTGATAATTTATTAATCTTTATCATTGCCTTCTGTAGTGATCCTGGAAGAAGATAATGTCCAAGATATCTTATCTGATTGCCAGTTTTTTATGTTAGTTTTTACACTATTATTTTTGGAGGTGAAAAACAAAGATGATGCTTCATCAAAGAAGTTTTGTCCTTCAGTAGTTGTAGCACTACATTATAGCAGTCAGCAAGGAGTGTATTACAATTTGAGGTTATTTATTGCTATATTGTATAGATGTTTGAAGAAATTGGTCTTTATTTTTCTACCCCTTGAAAGTTTACTGGTAAAATCTGCCATTAGCATAGAATTATGTAGTTAAAATTTAACAAGCCCTCTCATGAGCCTGTGGGGGACATTTTTATTGGGGGGGGGACTATCTAATCTGGTCTTTTTTAATTTGAACTGACATTTTCTTGGACACTTTTCTGGCTAAAAGGAAGGTATTTTTTGCACTATTTGTAGCAAAAATTGATTTGAAGTGGTAAGGGGAGTAACATCTGTCTGTGCATCACAAGTTTAACAGCCAGGAACATGAAGCATGGAAGTCTTTAAGTAACACACAGAGGTATTCAGAAGCTGTTTAGAACAATCTGGATAGACATTATGCAGCAAGTTAAATACAATATTATGCTTGTAGCTACTTTTAAAGTATTCCTGTCTGCTCATCCCACTCCTGACTATTATGATGCTTCAACTTTCCTTATTGAATCACAGGTGAAGTTGTATCTCAGTTGAAGGATAAACATAAATTGTAGTAACAGAATCATAAATAGTTGACAACAGTGTAATTAATAATGGTGAGAATGTGGCTTTATTGATATATACTGAATTTACTCCCATTGGGATTGCCTTAGTTCTGTCTAGTATGGAGACATCAGGATGCTGTATTTTACACAAAATTTTATCATTTAACAAAAACTTGTCTTGGAGTTGTCTCAAAAAGATGCATCCAAGACCATCCTCTTTTGGGAGTTTAGATTTTAAATTTCTCTTAATGTTCAACAAATTACAACATAAAGACACACCTTGGTTCATGAGGGACATGTTAAAATGATATCAAGGTCTAGGAGTGACATATTTGGTGTTTAAAAATCTGCCAGAATTTTGAATTGATACATTTATAACAAATAAATAGTTTTTAATTTTCAAATGAGTGAAAAGAAGAATTGTTCACAAGACAGCTGAACTTTCTAGTACCTGAAGAGAGATGGATTATTTACAATACCAAGTTGTGTTTGGAATATGGAAACCTGTTAAAAACATTTGAACACCTGAAGAGAGACTGGTAATAAAACAGATTGAACAAAGGAAAACTGAACAAATATAAAACTAAGCTATAGTGAGATCTACAAAAAGTGAATAATACTAATGATAAAGAAACTGGGAGATAAGAAATGAATCATCAGTTGGCATTTATCCCTTCGTGTGAGACAGTTAGTTGTACAAATTGTGTGTGTGTAGGGAGGAAGGCATACTTAGGAGCTAAAATCACTATGTTGCAAAATGTGTGGTTAATGGAATAATCCACAAGTGAAATGTTAAAAATATCATTAATTGTGGATTAGGCCTGCTATCCAGTAAAACATGTTACAGGGAATTTTGAATTTTTTGTCCCAATACATGCCTAAATTTGTAAATTTCTACAAATGTTAATCTTTGCACTTAGGTCACTATACTCTGAGAGCTGTAATGACACATGCTTAAATTTCTGTATTTTTTGAAAGTTGTAGAGCCCTTTAGAGGTGCAATTGAATGCACTAGTGAAGTTGCAGTGATAGAACATGTATTCACTATTAACTTGTGTTTGTGGGTGGTAGTCAAAGTACTAAAAATAAAATGTTTGTCCTTTCTTTTATGATGACCTTTTAAAAATGCCAAAGGTATCCTTTCAGAACTCCAAGTTTGAAGTTATTATGTTTGATACTAAAGGTGGACAGAGGTGTCATTTTCACTCCTATCTCTGTGTATTTTCAGCAAGATTTCTCAAATGGCTGAATGGATTTGGACAGTAGTTGGTATACATTGGGATTGTGATCCAACTCGGAAGTGATTAGTTTTGTGAAAGGTTAAGGTCAGAAAAATCCAAAAAGTCCCTCTCTGTTAACATGGACTGATTTTTTGTAATGTGCTTGCTCTGTAACTCAATCAAAAATGAATGGATTTTGATGAAACTTGGTGGACATGGAATATTATTCCTCATTATCCTACTAAAAATGATCCATGTCCAATGATAATGAGGAACAGGCACACATTTTTGTATTTTTTGAGAGCCAAGTATGACTAATGCTGCATGGTAGTGGTATTAACTCATAGTGGCATATTTCAAATTTAAAATGTGGTCAAAAGCTGGCAGTGACAAATTATGTAATCATCAGTTATCATTCTTTCATATTTAATCTTCATTACTGATATTCCAACAGTTTGTTTTGGAGTAGAAAACATACCAGAAACATCATTTTTTATATATAGATTTAGGAGGTTTTAGAGGTTATGCAAATATAGTATGTAAATGTTATAGCTGAAAAATTATTTTGATTTGTCACATGAACATCACCTTGCACTCTGTCTTGTCTGAGTTGGACTGATTTCATCAACTTGAAAATACTTAAGTACAAATACTTTATTAACACACCCCACATATAATGTTGCTAATGGTCTGTTTTATTTTGTGAAGATACACGTGTTAACTCTGAAGATGTAAAAGTGAAACGCTGCTTTAAATAAATATATATATTTATTTGGAGCATAAGGATTGTTTTTCTTAACTTTTATCAGATATTGCAAATCTCTCCAGTGTGCACTATAAATTTTGAAAGATGACAAAAATATTAAATTGTAATCATCATTATTTCTCTGGTCTGGGGGGACCAGTTCAATAGACCAACTTTCGTGAACATCCACATTCAGTTAATCAGAACAGA
Organism: Tachypleus tridentatus; assembly: GCF_004210375.1. Taxonomy (NCBI): domain Eukaryota; kingdom Metazoa; phylum Arthropoda; class Merostomata; order Xiphosura; family Limulidae; genus Tachypleus; species Tachypleus tridentatus. The sequence continues at coordinate 144,126,137 of NC_134833.1, forward strand.
CTGAACTTCTTTTGTTTCAGACACAATAGAGCAGGGGTTCCCAACCGGTGGGTGGCGACCCCCAAGGGGGGTTGCGAAGCCTTGGCAGGGGAGTTGCGTAGCCTTGTTAGAAGTAGCTTGGGATAACATTAATTTTATTTCATCAATTACATTTTCATGTTGCGAGTGCCAGAAGGTTGGGAACCCCTGCACTAGAGTATATAGATGTTTTTCCTGTTCTTCTTTTGAGGAAATTTAGACATTGTTACTGCAGCATATTCAACTACATTGTCACTAGGCTTTGTTTAAGAAAATATTCTTTTCCTTGTTTTATGTAATTTGCTGTGGCTTATTCCTTTGGCTCTAATTAAGAATTATTATTTTGTCTAGATATTTCATGTTTATAAATAGTTAATGATAAGTGAAAACTTCTGTGAGAAAAAATAAAGAAACAAACAACTTGTATGTTTTATTAAAGTAAAACTTAAAATTGTAACATTGGCGTACTGTTCAGTTTCCATAAGTGACAAAAGTTAATTTCTGTACTTTTTGGATAATTTTTTTAAATTTCACAAATTATTCCTTTTCACTTTTCATATTATGAAGACATAAAATCACTGGCAAACTTAATTTTTATGAAGATATTGTATTAAATTATTTTGTCTGCTTGACAGCTGGGGACTTTGGACTCGCCACGTTTGGCCAGTAGAATTGGACATGATCTGTTAGATGGTATCCACATGGTGACTATGCTAGCCAAAGGGACTCCTATAACTTTCTTTGGGGATGAGTTGGGCATGGCAGATTCACCAGACAGATTTGCAGACTTCTCTAAAACAACCAAAAAGGTGCAGTTTCAAAGATGACATGCATTGGTTGTTGTGTAAAATAATTTGTGTCAGAAACAGTGAAGCATCTATAGTTTTGCCTGTTTTTCACTCTGTGCTATAAAAGATGAATAAGAAAACCAGCTATGTCCTGTAAAAGCTAAATTTATTTAGGTACACAGTTGTAAATCTAATATATAAAGAAGACTGTAGAGTTTGTATTCTATATTTACATGTAAGTGTATTTTATTACGTATATGCAGTATTATTTTTATTAAAGATCTCTAATACAATATATGGAAGAAAACTTTTCGTTTTTATAGAAATCGGGTGTTAGAATTAATATTTTGTCTCTTCTGTCTTCTCCTTGTAGAGTGGTACACGAAAGGTTGGTCCCAGTCCAATGCAATGGTCAAAAGAACCATTTGCTGGTTTTACCAATACCTCATCTACTTCATTACCTATGGGTCTCAATTATACATCTGTGAATGTTGAGGTAAGCCTTCATTTATTGCATAATAAACCACTTTATATATATAGCGGGGGCATTGTTTCTTTTGGATTTAGTCTAAATATGTTGACTTTTAGAGCTTTTTAGTGCAGTTCTTTTCTTGAAGAAAATATGAAGTCTTCAGTAGTTTTGGTTAAAATACAGTTAATTTCAATTAATTTATGCTCCATTCATGTGTTAGTTTATAAGAATTGTAGTAAAACAAATGCTGTTGTAAAAGTTCAGTAGTTTCTCATAAATGGTGATTAAAAATTGAAATAATTTCTGTAAAAATTTTGGCAGATTTTATTAGGAATACAAACCATTGGGAGTGAGTAATGCTTGTTTAAAGAACCAAAACAATGTTTTTAAAGCAACTGGACCTAAGGCTGAAATTCTACAAGTTTCAATTAATTAATGATCACAGGTTGAGCTTTGCTTTTCAGAATTTCAAAAATAGCCTCGGAACAGGAAGGTAGAGGTGTTAAGTTAAAAATAACTTGTTTATCGTTTTCTTAGTTTTCTTTCTTGTAAACATTTTTACAGCCTGTGTATTTAAAATATCTTGGCCAAATGGCTAGAGCTTAACTCAGGCTTGAATTCTAGTCTTTCCAAACATGTTCTTTTAGCTATGAGAGATGATATGATACAAAGGTCAGTACTACTGTTTGTTGGTAAAACAGTAGTCCCAAGAATTGAGGGTCTGGACTTACCACTTTCCCTTTTGTCTTTCATTGCTAAATTAGGAATGTCTGACACAGCTCTTGTGTAATTTTGTACAATGTTCTAAACAAAACAATTTTTTAAAGTGTAGAGAGGTAGAGAGTTTAATTTGGAAGTAATTTGGTTTATTTATCAGTTATCTAGTAAGTACATCAGTCTTTAGTATTTGAAATGGTGGAGGCTATAATAAATTTGTAAACGTACACAAAAATGTTCCAGGAGGAAGAGAAGGAGGATTACTCTCATCTGAAAATTTTCACAAAACTTAATAAACTTCGAGGAGAAAAGGCTATAAAGTTTGGACTCATGGAGTTTCCAGTTATAACAGATAATATTTTCTCGATGATTCGAGTAAAGAAAGGAGTTCCTGGGTACCTGGTGGTGATGAACATGGGAGATAACTCCACCACTGTGAATTTCAAAGGTACGAACAAGCATCTCCCAGACACAGCGGAAGTGGAGCTTCACAGTGGTAACGTGAAGTCTGGTGCACTTACAAGTTCTGGCCACACTAAAATTCAACTAAACAGTGTACCTTTAGGCCCAAAGCATGCTGCTGTTCTTAACATTGTTCCCAAATTTGAATAACCGGTTGGTTTAGGATTACATGTTGTACAAATAGATCAAAAGATGTTCAAAAATAGAGAATTTGCTTACATATTTAGCTGTTAGTTCTTCAAGTCTTTATTTTTTGTTTTTGTGCTAGTGCTTTTGCTCTTTTTTTGTTGTTTTACGAGTAGCTAGTAATATAATGGAAAATAAATATTGCACAAAAAATATTTTGTTAATTGTGTTCATTCATTATCTGTTACCTTTGCTTCATGTCCCCAACTCTGCCTTTTGTGGGTTAGTGGGTTCAGGACTTGCAATGATAAAATGTGGGGTTTGATTTTCTATTGTGGAAAAGGCAAAGATGTGTTAAACAGTTTTTTTCTAGTTATTTGATAACTTATACTAAAATAAACTGACTGTTTTATCTATTAGGTTTGAGATAAAAATTCTAAGTCTGGGGATGACAGGACCCTTTAAAGTTTTGCCATTACAGTCAATAGAATAGGCTAGTTCCTACAAGTAGATTTAATGGGTTTAATATTTGTGAGGTCAGTGTAAGCCATGATACAGACTTGCAGGTATGTGCACTCCATGCTCCCATACACTCTGCAAGACAAAGCTAATCTCTTTAACAACCTGCTAACATTATTACTGGTAGATGGCAACAGGTTGACCCCGATCACACTGTGTCAGCACTTGGGATGTTGGCAAGACCACTTGGGTCTGTCTGATCTGAGTGAGAATTACTATGCCCAGTATCCATGAAGGCTATTGCAATAGTGATATTTTTGTATATTTATCTATGTGGTAGGTATCTGCAGATTTTAAGTGAAGCTGCTGGCAAATCTGACATTTATTAGAATTGATGATTAAGTGTAATGAGGAGTGTGAAATTGTGAAATGAATAAAAACTTGTAAATGCATATAAATATGCTGAATAAACAAAGTTTCTCATTACTCCTCAGAGGGACCCCTTCTCCCTAAAAAAAGACAAAAAAAAGTAACTCCCATGTGTGTCATGGTGTCTGTTATCTTTGCGATATAAAATTTGCAAACTTCTCATTGCACTAAATGTTTTAGTTCATGAATATGAACCCAGATGAAGCACATCTGAATAAATCCTTACTGTGTTTAAGACCTGTACAGTGCATGATTAATTGTTGCCTTTAACACTAGGTAATAGTTCTATTTCACACATAGGTTGAATCTGTTGAATTTCATGGAAATACCTTTTCTACATTTTCATGGAGCTTGAGTGTATTCTGTGTTTCTTCTCATTAAATTGTCATCCATGTGTTTCTTGGGGATCTATTGATATATTAAGAGGCCTTTAATAAACACTCATGGGCTTGCAATAAATTAGTGTAGTTGTATTTAAGTGTTAGTTGTTCATAACTCATTCTATACAGGCATTCCCTCATGGTCACAGTTGTATTTATGTCTTTGATTTACACTGTCAAAAACTGGGTTTTGATATTTGTGGCAGACAGAATACAGACTACCCTTTGTGTAGTTTTGTGTGTAACTTTAGACAAACTGTAGTCACTATATGTAATGAGGGCTTGGAACAGGGGCATCATGTAGGGACAAAAAAGCTTGAAATGGAGTGATGAATAAACTATCTGGTTAGACTTTTGGAATCTGTTCAGTGGGAGGAGGGAACATTTGTAAATGGATGATTTAAGTAGGAAAGGGTCTGGAATGTTTACAGAGTCTTAACTTAGCTGTAAGGGAAGTTTTAAACTAGGACTAGACAGTGGTAAAGGCAGAGATAAACTAAATGGAAAGTTTTTGGTACAGGAAATCAGCATAAAAGTAGCTATAAGAATAAACTTTAGGGCATTGGTAGGAATAGAATTTAATGTAATTGGAATAACTGAAACGTGGATAAATGTAGATTACTTTTAAAACGAATTTCTTTGAAATGCATAGTTATAGGTTATTTAGTAGGAAGAGAGTAATAAAGAGGGGGGGGGAGTGGTTCTATATAGAAAGTGAGTTATATCCTGTTGAATATTGAAGATAATAAGAAGGGAATTGAATCCATTTGAATACACTGGTTTACAAAAAAATATTTTTTGTCTGAGGCAAGAATGTGAATAGGTGTTTTTTACTAATTTGGGTGTGCTGAATTCAAATTTATAAACAGTTTTGCTCTATCACCTCTAGTTTTCTGGCTTTTAAATAGTCTCATTTTAGTATATACAGAGTATATACGTGCTTATTTCAACAGTTGCAGCAGCTTATTACAGATAAAACAGGATAGATAAAGAACATTGACGGAATAAATATACTTGGATGACACAATGTACACAATTCATAGTACCGCAGACAGTTAGAAGTGTGTTTTCTTAGATGATCTGGTGTATTTTGCCTCCGGGATGTCACGCAAGAGCATCCAGCAGAAGTCTCCCATCATGCTGGGGTTCCACTTGCCTTGGTAGTTGCTCTCCATCTTTGTAATGTCTTGGTGGAATCTTTCTCCGTGCTCATCACTCACTGCTCCAAGGTTTGGAGGGAAGAAGTTGAGGTGGGAATGGAGAAAATGAATTTTGAGTGACATTCGCATCCCATATCCTCATAAGTCTTTAGCAACTTCTCAATACAGGCTTGTTAATTTGGTGCGTGTGTGTTGCCAAGGAAGCCACTACAGACTGACTTAAATGCTTCCCATGCTCTCAGTTCCTTTAAGGTAAGAAGCTCCTAAAAATCAGTATCCTTCAGCACTTCTCGGATTTGAGGTCCGACAAAAATGCCCTCTTTGAGCTTAGCAGCACTGAGACCTGGGAACACAGTAGACAAGTGTTGGAAGGCAGCACCATTTTTGTCCATGGCCTTCACGAAATTCTTCATCAAACCAAGCTTGATGTGAAGAGGAGGAAGAAGCACCTTCTTCATGTCAACCAGAGGATTCTCCTTGACGCTGTGTTCTGCCAGGAACTAAGGTGCTTCTAGACCCCAGTCTTTCTGCTTGTAATGCTGGGATACAGCTCGACTATTCCAGAGACAGAGAAAGCAACAGTACTTTGTGAAGCCCGCTTGCATACCCATAAGAAGACCAATGACCTTGAGGTCCCCACACAGACTCCACTGGTACTGGTTGTACTTAACAGCTTCTAAAAGAAGCTCCATATTGTCATAGGACTCCTTTAGATGGACAGAGTGCGAGTGGGAATGCTGGGATATTTATTCCCGTTGTGCAGAAGCACAGCCTTGAGACTTCGCTTGGAAGAGTCTATGAAAAGACGCCAGTCTGAAGGATTATGTGGCAAACCAAGGAAAGTGAACAAGCCAGGTACATTTGTGCAGTAGCACAACTTGTTTTCCATGTCGAAAAATGAAGCAAGGTCTTTGTTCCGATTCCTGGAACTGGTGATCCTTACATCTTCCTGGACTAGGTTCCACTGTTTAAGCCGAGAAGCCAAGAGCTCTGACTGCTGTTTTGACAGATACAAATCACGAGCAAGGTCATTCAGGTCTTCTTGCGTGATCCAGTGTGGCTCGTTGCCACTTGTTCCTGAATAAGAAGAGTCAATATCTTCGGAAGAGATTGACTTGGCAGAATCTTCCCTTGGAGGCATTTCTTCATCTGATGAGGAAAGATCCTTATTTACTGGAGGTGTTGGGACAGGAAGATCATCTGAATGGGGAACGGGTCTCATAGCAGATGGAAGGTTGGGATATTTGATCTTTTTTCTAGAAGATGCATTGAAACCAGTTATATTTGTTAGACAAAAATAACAATCATCTGCATGACTTCGTGGCTCTCTCCAAACCATCGGGACTGCAAAGTTGAAAGCCGCTTTCTTGCCATTAAACCAAGCAGTTAGTCCATTGTAGCAGGGTTTACAACAGATATGTGGAGCCCAAGATTTGTCCTGATCACCAATTTTACAGTCAAAATAATGAAAGTAGGCAGTTCTGAGGAGGGAAGTGATGGTTCGACGCTGTGCAACTGTCGTGAAGTCCCCACACACGTAGCAGAAAGAATTGGCCTTGTTGAGGCATCCTCGGTGTTTTGACGAGCTTGAAGCCATTGGAGAATCTGAAAAAAACAAAGTAAAATTAAATCATATGTAAGGCAAAATTATGTGCGTCGTTGGAAATTGTAATACAAATATATACCCAAAAGATTGTGTAACACAATTGTCGAGGGACACCAACCTCCTACGCTGACTGCCAGTGCACTACTGGCTGTTGATTGAGACGTTTTTGGCTACGCTTAACTGCCAAAATCCGTCTTGATATATAGCTATATATATATATATATATATATATAATGTAATGCTATCACTTACATTTATTGCATAATAACTAAAAAAGAAGACATAAGTCACACAATATTAGAAATTAACCCTGAATGCATATACGCCTTTATGTACAGTATGTGTACAAAATGTACAGTATGCATATCTAAAAAACTAGAGGTGATGAGTAAAAACGGATTTCACATCTGAATTCAGCACCCCCAAATTAGGTTAAAACAGCTATTTTTGTGCTTGCCTCAATTTCTTTGTAAACCAGTGATATCTGTTAGTGGATATTGAGGGGAAAAAGCTCTTAGTAAGATTTTGTTAAGAGACCACCAGATTAAACTCAAGTTAGTGAGAAATGTCATTATGTGATTAAGATTTCAGCTGTTATTGAAGTCATAATTATGGGTGGTTTTAACTTCAGACATACTGAATGGGAAATGCTAGAGTCAAACCACAAGGGAGAAACATTTCTGGAAACTGTCCAAGATGGATTTCTTCACCAATGGGTCAAGGAATCTACTAGAAATAATACTATTTTATATTTACTGTTAACTTCTGAGATGGAAGTAGTTGAGGGGGTCAAAATTGGGCAGCACTTAGGTACAAGTTATTGCTGTATTAGGTTTCATATTTTGCTGTAAATGGAAATGAGGAATAGTATTTTAATTTCAAATTTATAAATAACTTTTGAAGGGATGCAACAAGAGATGCTGTATTAGGTTTCATTTTACTGTAAATGGAAATAAGGAATAATGATAATAGATGGATAGCATATCTTTAGGAAAGACAACTTGGTTGTATTGATAATGTTGATGCCTTGAATAGTAGGCAAGTACCAGTAGATTGGAAGTTACTCCCTGCTGGGAATGCAGCAAGTTTTCAGATTTACAATACTAAAATTAAGGATTTGATTCTCCTTAGACACAGCAGATAGCTCAATATGGCTTTGCTATAAGAAAAACAGCTTGAAAATTAGGTATCTTACTCTTATATGCAAGGGAGGTAATAGAAGTTGTCACAGTAATATAGGTCTATTAGTCTTAGATGAGTTGTGGGAAAAGTTTTGGAAAGTTTGATAAAGTGTACATTGCAAAGTCATTTAATAAAGTTTAGAATTGTATCTGATAGTCATCATGGTTTTCAATAAGGGAAAATCGTGCCTTACAAACCTGTTGACATTTTTTGAAAATGTTAATGCATGTGTATGTGAGGTGTGAATTTGTATCTGGACTTTTGGAATGAATTTGAAAAAGTGACACATGTGGCTTTTAAAAAACTTTGTGTGGGGGATAAGTTAACTAACTGGATAGAAGAGTGGCTGGATGGAAGAAAGCAGAGGGTTGTTATAAATGGAGTTCAGTTAGATTGGATTAATGTTGCAAGTAGTGTACCTCGAGGCTCAGTCTTAGGACCACTGCTATTCTTGATTTACATTAATGACATAGATGAAGGTATCAATATATTACTTCAATTTACTGATGATATTATGGTCTTGTATGTTGCTGGCTGTGAAGAGGGTGCTGCTGTTTTATAAAAGGATTTAGATCAGTTAGTGAGTTGGGCAGTTAAATGGCAGAAGGTTTTTAATTACAATAAATGCAAGATATTGTACGTGGGTTTCACTTTGAATTATAAGTAAACTTTTGATGGGAATAACCATTAGAGCACTGTGGAAGAGAAGGATATAGGTTTAATAGTTGAGTAGTTTCTTAAGGCATCAAAGCAATGTACTTGTGGTAGGGCAAATAGAATTTTAGGCTGTGTCTGCAGAAATATTGATACAAATCTAATGAGGTTATAATTTCATTGTATAGGTCGCTGGTTAGGCAACATTTGGAGTATTGTGTCTGTCCCCTTACTTTAGGAATACATTGAATTTTTGGAAAGGGTTCAGAGGAGGCTCAGTACAATGGAACTCTATAGAGGAGTTTTTGTCATAAGAGTAATTAAAGTCCTTAATATTTTTCTTTTGAAAAATAAGAGTTAAAGGGGATCTGATTGAAGTAATTAAGATTTTAAAAGGTATTGATAATGTTGATACATCAACATTTGTAATACTTAGCAGCGAGAATTATAGAACTAGGAGATATAAATACAGATTAATGCAAATAGAAGCCATCTTCAGCTTAGACTTGTTTTATTTTTCAGTTGAGTGTTTGGTGTATAGAATGGGTTACCTTTGGATATAGTGGAGGCAATAAATTTGAGTAATTGTTGTGAAAGTTTTATAAATGAGTGATAAGGTCTAGCTTTAATTTTTTTATTTAATAGTTTTAGTTTGGCTACGAGGATGGGACACCCGAGAGGAACCAACAGATCCCTTGCCCTTAAACATGTCTAGCAAAAATGGTGTGTATGGACCCATCTTCCATAGTAATAAAATTGCAATGAGCCAGAAAATATGGCATTACGTGAGTAAGCTCATTGAAGTACTGAGTCTGTATTAGGACATACATTATTTTCTTCAACTCTATCTCCCTTCTGTCTTTTCTTGTGCTAATGAAACAGTGGATACCTTCAAGGCTTTATAGCTACCAACCGAGACATCAAAACTAGTTATTATTGTTAATGATATCAAACTAGAACATGCGAATTGACAGCTTTTGTGACAACCCGCGATCTAACGTTAGCTTTTGGAAATAGTGATGTCATCAAAATGCAGCTTGCTAAGACCGGCTCATTGAAAGACACTGTCCTGGTTAAAGATATAGAGGTTCAGAAAAGTCATCGAATTGTCAAAGTTTGATACTGTTTAACTTTACTTCACACACATGCAATCTTGATAATAATTTTTAAGATTTACAAAAGCTACCAAATGGTCTTCCACATATGGAGTACACGGAAATACTGATGTTGTTATTTTCTACACTTCAAAAACTATAGTTCCAAAAGAATGGAATACACTTCTAAACTGTTCATAGCTTCTTTCAGACAATGTTGTAGGACACTTAATGTTTCATAAATTACACGCAAGTAATAATCATCCTAAGGCTAAATGAATGAATTACCTATTACTAATATTTAGAATTTCAGAACTTTGAGACTGTCTATCACGAAACACGCATACAAAATACATGTCAATTGTAAGTTCATAAAACTAAGAAACTCGTATTTGAGGTCTGTGATAGACATTTATTTAAGCTAATTAAACTGCGTGACACTAAAATGTAATTATCAATGAAAAAACATTATCGTTATCTATACAAGTTAATTACAATGTCGTACAAAACACTGCGTATTTTCAGTATCTGATAGGTTAGCATACAATTATACCATACTGCATCAGATGTGCAGCAAATGGTTAGACCGTACCAGTCAGCTTAGAACAAAATGAAAGATCGATCTACTTAAGTGTATAAGATTTCATTATTATATTAATTTTTATCTAATGTATAGAAACTTTGTAGTAAAATATTAGATGAAGATTTAAAATAATTGACAACGGTCAGTTTTGATCTAACAGTAATGATAAGTTTATTTTAAGACACTTTTGAAATCAGAGACTGCGCCAGCTCTGCAAAGCTTGGAATAATTGTTTGAGAGCATTGGGTGGCTACAAGTATCCGCCATTTTCGAAGGCTGTAGAAAGTTTAAGAAAGGATGAGGCCGTAATATCAATACTGTGCAGGAGACTCGTGATCAACTCTTAAGGAAACCCATAATGTATTTTATAATATTTTGCTCGGGTGAGACATTTTCCCGGATCAGCCTAGTACGGTCTAAAAGGACTGGTATGTTAAATTAGATTTCACAGTTGAATGAGATACATTTATATATTCATTTTGTAAAAGGGTGTGCGAGTTTATTTACCTCTTCGAAAGTCGCAGACAATGTCTCAGAAATTGAGATACTGAATGCCGTATTTTCTTTTAAAAGTTTGAAACAAAAATAAGAGTTAATTATGTATAATGTACTTAAATAGAATTATGCAGTAATCACTTAATGAAATAACTGACATACACTCTCTTGTTAAAACAAACACACACGCCCACACATACCAGTAAGTAGTAATTATTATAAATACATTTTCTATTAGGGTCGAACGTGACATATTATGGTGCTACAGCTGTGAATCAAAATGTTTAAAGACCTATTGACCACAAAATGTATTCAGAATTTTGGAAACGTAGATGTTCCATAAGAGGTCTGGGTGATATGCCCCCATAAAAGTTTTGAAAATTTAATGAAATGAGCTTGAACCGTGAGGGATTTTAACTATATATAATGCATACACAAAAAGCAATGCACTGAATTAAAAGAAGCAAGTTTTAACACATAAGTTGTAGATACATGCGCCATAAAAAGTGGTCAAACCATGGCCTAACGCTCTCCTACGGTCTTGCGTATCTTCACTTTTTTTTTTACGCACGTATAAAATAATCAGTTGTTCAAAAACGTTTAGGTAAACGGCCCGTTTTCTAGTTCATTGCTTGTACATTTTAAACGGTATTTTTTATAATAATTAAAATCTTCCACAAACAGAAATGGGCGTGAGACACGAATAACAAAAAATCAATCAGATTCAACAAGCCAGGAAGGAATTAAAAGCACATATTTAAAAAAAAAAATGGAGATTACAAGGAAAGTATGCATTTAACGGTGTTTCAGTGTTTAGCCAGGTGGTTTTGCCGTTTGATTCGTGATATGACGATCGCGAGTTCGAATCCCCGTCACATCAAACATGTTCGTCCTCTCAGCCGTTATGGTCAATCCCACTATGCGTTGGTAAAAGAATAGCCCAAAAGTTGGCGGTGGGTGAGGATGATTAAGCTGTCTTTTCTCTAGTTTTACACTGCTAAATTATGGATGGCTGTTGCAGATAACCCTCGAGTAGCTTTGTACGAAAGTCAAAAACAAACAAACAAGCTTCAGTGTTAAAATGGTCGTAGAGTGGGACGAATATGAATAGTGAACAGAAACAGTTTTATGTTTTAGGCTTACCAAGTAGAGTTATTTATTTTAAGTATACGTATTAACAAGTTTGACAACTTAAAAAAAAAAAATCCGCGTTATCATTTTAGATACGAGGAACACAGTTTTATTTGTACTTAAATGCTTATATTTGCGTTGTGTTAGATCTCATGAACTTAAAACTTACATGGATTTACGATTACAACTTTCTTTGCGTCACTCTTCTAATAATGAAGAGCTAACCTTGACCTAAGCCTACTTGGCATCTGAGTATTTTTTACCCATGTTTTCTCTTCATTCTTATTTTTTGTCTTGACTCCTAAACTCCGTTGTGCAACGTGACGTGTAAATAAATAAGATATTTTCAATTTTATTTAATTTCTTTACCCTCGTTCACATATTTATTTTTCGACGCCATAACTCTTGGTTAAAAAAGTACAGTATACAGGGTTGTAAGAAATTTTTTGTTTTAAATAAAACATAAGAAACCATTTATTTAGTAACAAACATAAGAAGTTAACCAAAGGTATTTCAAGAAAGCTTTAACCAGAAGGATTATCAAGTTGTTAAATATGATTTTTTTTACTCAAGTAAATTACTGTAGGTTTTTGAATAGATGGCACTACCATTTCCGAAAGGCTTCTGCATCCACTAACTACTGTATGTTGTAAAGCTAGCTTAAGTCTAGAATTAGAGTTCCGTTAATATAATATACAATGGTCTTCAGCCATTTGCTTTCAGGTTGTTTCACTCTACCGGGTTGTACGCTAGTACAGTGGTGCGTCTATGGATTTACAACGCTAAAATCTGGGGATCGATTTCCCTCGGTGGACTCAGCAGATAGCTCGATGTGGCTTTGCTGTATGAAAACATACACTCACACTCTCCTGGTAATTATCAGCTTCACGTTGTTTTATTTTGTAACAGATGGCGCTTCTTGCAACAATAACATGAAAATTGGTTGTTGTGCAAAGATACACGATGGGTCATCTGCGTTCTGTCCACTGTGGTTATTGAACTCGAATTTTAGCACCTTAAGTTAGTAAAATTACAACATTAATATAACATTGTATAAATATGGTGCTTTAATTCTAAATCTGACAAAGAAGTTTGTTAAAAGTGTAGGGGACCTGACTTAAGATTATTATACACGTTTCTTCTAATTCTGTATGTGTTTAGTGCCTCTATATATACAGTTTAGGAACAACTCATCATGTTTGAAAAGTAAATTAAAACTTAATTCGTAATTCATATTTTTTGAACGGAAGTCGAAGACGCGGAAAGAAATATTTTCGAATACATAAAAATTTCACTGAGGACAATGAATGATAAAGATGTTTAGTTCCTTGTAGGCCTGGCATGGCCTAGCCGCCAGGGGTTCACAACCGGTGGGTCGCGACCCCCAAGGGGGTCGCAAAGCCTGGGCAGGGGAGTCAAACACGCAAAGAAGGGTTTGGATTTCTTCAAACGGCATGAACGGTGTCTTAAAAGCCAAAGAATCGATAGAAGTGGGTCGTTTCAGCAGCAGAGTGCAGTCGTAGTGGAAGCTTCATATGAGATTGCATTCGAAATTGCTAAACAAAAAAAGCCTCACACGATTGGAGAAACACTTCTTAAACCCTGCATGATGAAAGCAGTAAATCTTATTCTTGGAGAAGCCAGTGCTAAGAAGATGCAGCAAGTATCCCTGTCAAATAATACTATACAGAGGCGCATTTCTAAAATGTCTATGGATGTGAAGGAACAGGTTTTGACTGAAATCAAGGGTTCCCCTTTGTTCTCCTTTCAGCTCGACGAGTCAACAGATGTAAGTTCATGTTCTCAGTTGCTTGTCTTCGTGAGATATATTAATTCAGGTGACAAAGACGAATTCTTATTCTGCAGTACACTTGAAATCACAACAAAAGCTGATGATGTCATGGGAAAAGTTTCAACTTTTTTTCAAGACGAAGATCTTCAATGGGAAAACGTGTGTGGGGTTTGTACGGATGGGGCACCGGCTATGCTGGGATCGAAATCAGGATTCCAGTCGAGAGTGAAGAAGCTAGCACCTCAAGCAAAGGGCATCCACTGCATGATTCACCGATATGCTCTCGCCAGTAAGACTCTCCCTGCCTCTCTGCAGGAAGTGCTTGAATCTGTAATCAAAATTGTAAATTATGTGAAGACTCAAGCACTCAACACTCGCCTATTCAAAGAACTATGCAAAGACATGAATGCTGACCACGAAGTCCTTCTCTTCTACACAGCAGTACGTTTGTTGTCGAAAGGAAACGTTATTAATCGTGTCTTTGAAATGAAAGATGAAATAAAGCTATTCCTGGAGATTCAAGAAAGGAAAGATCTTGTCGCTCACTTCGAAGGCGAAGCATGGAATAAAAGGGTTGCGTACCTAGCCGACATTATTTACCAGCTGAACAAGCTCAATTTGAAGCTTCAAGAAAGGGAAACACATGTTTTCCTTTTTCAAGATAGTCTTCAGGCCTTTGTTTCCAAACTGCAGAACTGGCGTCGGAAAACCAATCTTGGAAGCATCGCTATGTTTCAAAAACTTTGTGGAGTCACGGATGAGTCTCAGATCCAACTGGATCAGTTCCTCAAGGATGAGATTACCGAACATCTTCAGTCTCTAGAAAAGGAAGTCGAGCGTTACTTCCCTGAGCTATCACAGGAACAGGAGGCCCTGGTAAGGAACCCATTTTGTACTGAACTTGATGTATCCAGCATCCCAGATGATATCCAAGATGAATTTCTGGATCTAAGGAACGACTCTTCAGCTCGTGATCTCTTCAAGGTGAAATCAGTGACTCAGTTCTGGTGCGCTATGTATCAGTCATACTCCAAAGTCAGCATGATAGCTTTACGTGTCCTTGTTCCATTTGCTTCTACCTACTTGTGTGAGGCAGGATTTTCCACTCTTGTCATAATAAAAACAAAGAATAGTAACAGATTGGATGTTGGAAATGACATGATAGTGACTCTAACAAACGCTCGGCCATGAATTTCAAAGCTTGCTGCTGAAATGCAACATCAGGCATCTCACTGGCTGGGTTGGATAGCTGTTCAAACCTATGTTAATATTATTTTAAGAAATATATGTTCTTTTTGTGAATTCAGGTTGGACCAATGTGATTTAATTTGCTAATAAATAATTACAGAATTTTTAAATATTTTTTTAGATGTTTCTTTCCCTCTCCTTCACAGAAAATAAAAGAAAAATTAAGCTGCTGATAGTAAGCCCTAAGTAGGGGGTCACATGGGTTTCAAACTTTTAGGTAAGGGGTCACGAGTGCCAAAAGGTTGGGAACCCCTGGGCCCTAGCGCGTAAGGCGTGCGACTCGTAATCCGAGGGTCGTGGGTTCGCGCCAAACATGCTCGCCCCCCCCAACCTTGGGGGCGTTATAATGTGACGGTCAATCCCACTATTCGTTGGTAAAAGAGTAGCCCAAGAGTTGGCGGTGGGTGGTGATGACTAGCTGCCTTCCCTTTAGTCTTACACTGCTAAATTAGGGACGGCTAGCACAGATAGCCCTCGAGTTGCTTTGTGCGAAATTCCAAAAACAAACAAACAAGTTCCTTGTATAGGGTAACTGGTATTTTATACAGGAATCGTAGAGAGAAATGTCTGAAAATCTTACAAAAGGGATCAGCCGGCACTGCCAAGTGGTTAAGGCACTCAACTCCTACTCTGAGGGTTGCGGGTTCGAATCCCTGTCGCATACAAATGCTAGCTATTTCTGCCGTGGTAGCATTATAATGTTACAGTCAATCCCTCTATTCGTTTTTTGAAAGAGCAAAGGCGGTGGGTGGTGATGACTAGCTGCCTTTCCTCCAGTTTTACACTGCTAAATTAGGAATGGCTAGCGCAGATAGCCCTGGTGTAGTTTTGTGCAAAATTCAAAACAAACAATTTTACAAAGGACTGTAAACCTTTCAAAATCTCATGTAGTCAAGGTAAATATACAAAGAAGGAACCATGTATGTGCATAAACTAAATTATACCTAAATCATACAGATTCAAATAGAATAATATCGATGTTTTATATACATACGTATGGACGTGTATTTTACTGTATGTTATCCTATAATGGTGATGATATGGAAACTCGTGAAAAAATAAAATTTACTTGATTCTAAATACGATATCATGATCGTGAAACAACTGCAAAAAAAAAGCACAAAAACATCGCTTTGTTGTCTGAGTACAGTTTACTGGTGGTAAATAGTAGATGTACTTCTGCAGGTGCACAGCTTCAAGAGTAAATAAAGGCAAAATTAAGACTAACAATAATTTTTATTTCTTGCTTAGCAACGTAATATGTCATACTGTGTTGTAACCTACAGATTACATAATTCTTCTTGTGATTTAAGGCATATTAACGTTTCACTGATGTCACGACGGCTTATGAAATTCAAAGTTAAGCATCCCTTATGTAACGCTATTTTAATGTCTAGTGATTGACAGCAGCACGTATAGCGATGCGACTATTTAAAATTGGTGACTCCTCCAGGCGGCCGTCGGTCCTATTTCGGGGAAATTATCCCATGAAAGAAAATACAGAAAAAAAAGTAAACATAAAAGTTACAGAACTGTGTTTATTTATTTATTTAATGTTGAGCACAAAGCTATAAAAATGGGCTATCTATGCTGGACCCATCACAGGAATTTGGGCGAAATAAATCTCAAAGGGTCGAAGAATTGTATCTGTTTAAATATTTGGTTTACAAGCAAAAACACATAGAAGCATGAAACACTTTTAGTCTAAGTCTACTTTTTTTGAATGGCCCGGCATGGCCAAGCGTGTTAAGGCGTGCAACTCCTAATCTGGGGTTCGCATCCCCGTCGCGCCAAACATGCTCGCCCTTTCAGCTGTGGGGGCGTTATAATGTGACGGTCAATCCCACTATTCGTTGGTAAAAGAGTAGCCCAAGAGTTGACGGTGGGTGGTGATGACTAGCTGCCTTCCCTCTAGTCTTACACTGCTAAATTAGGGGCGGCTAGCACAGATAGCCCTCGAGTAGCTTTGTGCGAAATTTCAAAACAAACAAACTAAAACTTTTTTGAAGCGACATCTTCGTTATTTTAACATTATTTTAGGTAATTGAGTAAAAAGTGTAAAATCTTTAGGGAAGGAAACTGTACCTCCCGTAAAACAAAAGACAGGCATTTGTCGTTTGTAAGCAACACTGAAGGTAAATCATTACGCGTTCTTTTTTAAATATTTTAGGTGAGAGTAACTGCTATGGAAGCAAAAAGTTATATGACAATAATATTAGAAAATGTTCCCCTCTTTCTTCTTTCCTTTGTTATTGGTGTGGACAGGTGGTTGGAGCGCTAGACTGGCAATCAAAAGGTAGGTTGTTCAAATCCCTGTCACACCAAACAGCCGTCGAAGATTCAAAACTAATGTATGTCAAATTGACAAGTAAACTTGCGTAACATCACTGCTAACTAGCTCATTGGTTAGTTCACTAGCTGCCTCACATTACTAAATAAATAGTACATTATCATTAAATAATGAAGAGTTTCTCTAGAAAGCAACAATCTAATTAAGATATTACAAATACTGTTTGGGGCATTTTCAACTGATGTTTTTCATTATTTGGTCGGCTCTTTATTGTTTCATTGCTCTTGTTAGGCTTAAAGCTTCAACTTTAGGATGTTTTCTCATTCGTGTATTAAGAACTGTTCATCCCAATGATATTGGATGTAATGGCCATGTTTTCCTTATTCATAATAATTTCCTTTTGCCGACTTCCTAGCATGTTTGTATCTGTATTTACCAGCAATATATCCTTGTAAGTGACACTTGGAACGTGTGTTGACTTTTTTTTTTTGTCCTTCATTCCATGTAACTAGTTGTCAAACTAACCCTTTAAGTTATTCTAGCCCAGCATGGCCAAGTGTGTTAAGACATTCGACTCGTAATCCGAGGATCGCGGGTTCGAATCCAGGTCGCACCAAACGTGGTCGCCCTTTCAGCCGTGGGGGCGTTATAATGTTACGGTCATTCCCACTATTCGTTGGTAAAAGTGTAGCCCAAGAGTTGGCGGTGGGTGGTGATGACTAACTGCTTTCCCTCTCGTCTTACACTGCTAAATTAGGGACGGCTAGTGCAGATAGCCCTTGTATAGCTTTGCGCAAAATTCAAAACACAGCTAACAAATACTTTGTTATGAAATCCCTAATGACCTCATTAGATGTTAATTGCATACCCTGTCAAGTGGAAGGCAATAATCCACTCAGCTAACTGATTAAGTGTATAATATATATATATATTTAAATTCAAACTCAAAAGTTTGTAAAAGAGGGGAAATATGGGGGCCTTCCTTTTCATAAAATAATGCGAGCAAAAAGCGTATAAAAAACAGAAATGCGCCCTCTTTCAGACGATTTTTTATTCTCTTTTTTTGGACAAGGCTAGATAGCCGATGTTCACTGTCGGACACTTTCTAGTTGTCATACTAAAAATTACGGTGACTGAGTCAGCCAGGTGTTGTCAAACACATACACACACACACACACACACACGTAATGGATCAAATGAATTGATAATGAAGAAGAACGCCAAAGGAATTTTAATACAGTAAGTACGGCTAGGGGGCGCTCGACTAACAATCTGTGAGTCGCAGTTACGAATCCACGTCTCACCAAACACCTTCGCCCTTTTAGTCGTGCGGGCGTTATAACATGACGGTCAATCCAATTACTTGTTGATAAAAAAAGTAACCCAAGAGTTGGCGATGGGTAGTGATGACTAGATGACATCGCTTTAGTCTTTCACTGCTAAATGAACAGCTAGAATAGATAGCCGTCGTGTAGCTTTGCGCGTCATTCAAAATAAAGAAACATATGCAGTAATTATACTGTTAAATGTATTAAAGAAAACACCAGTGGTCATGACGTGTGTCTAAAAATATGTTTATCTGTCTTGAAAAGCGTTTTAACGCATAAATTATAATTATTAAAACAAGAAATTTGGAAAATTTGGTTATAGTGGGCATATTGTAAAGACACTGGACGCAATGTATAAAAATACTATAGTTTATGTAGTTCGTGGGTCAGTTTCAGCTTTAGCTATTTTTTTTAAGATAGGTGTAAGATAAGGAGATCCAATAAGTGGATTTTTATTTACGCTATTAATAGAATCTTTTGCTTATAATTTAAGAAATAAAATTAGTTCCTTAATATCCATATGAAGTTACAGTTATCATCAAAGACTTATTCTATCATCTTATGCTGACGATATAAATACTTCTATTACACAGAAGTTAACCTTATTCAAAATACAATAAAGGAAATAGTTTATGGACTGGCTCTTAAAAAAACATGAAGGGATGGCCATATGGGTTAAGGCGTCTGGTAATCTGAGCGTCGCGGTTTCGAAGCCCGGTCGCAACAACCATATTCGCCTTTTCAGCCGTGGGGGCGTTATAAACTTAAATATTAAAGTAAATCCCACTATTCGTTGGTAAAAGAGTAGCCCAAGAGTTGGTGGTGGGTGGTGTTGACTAGTCGCCTTCCCTCTAGTCTTACACTGCTAAATTAGGGACGACTAGCACAGATAGCTCTCGTGTAGCTTTGCGCGAAATTAAAAAAAAAGAAAGAAAAACATGAACAGAAAATAAACTACGCTGTACCTGGTCGAATAAATAAAGTATTTGTAATATATTAAAGAAATACTTTGGTGTAGATTCAAAGAAACTGGGATGAACCGCAAGAGAAATGTAGTAAATATATCACTGTCTGGAAACATTTTTTATTGTTAAAAGTAAAGTTAATTATTAGTAGTGTTATGTTTTTAGCGTTATAAATTTTCAGACTTTCCGCTGTGCTACTGGGTGGGCACACCGAGCGGTACTTTAAGTTCTAGAAAGATCTATATCAACAGTTACTAAGAGTGTGTAAATAATTTATCGAAAGTAGAAATTTTTTTAGACCTGTGAGCTAAGCAATAGTTCGTCGAGTTTCAAAATAACGTGATCCAGTTGATATACATTAGCGGTGACCGACCACACTTATAATAACTATAGTATTTTTCAGAGTTATTGGCAAAATAATAAAAAAATATACACAGGAAGTTGTATCCAGAGTTATAGAATAACGAATAGGACGTGAAATTGTAAACGAACCCTAGACTTATGCATTACCGGGCAGGAGAGGAAATCGTATATGAATCCCAGCCACTTAAAGTGCCGGGAAGGACATGAAGTCGTTTCTGAATCTCGAAGTTAAACAGTAGTGGGCACGATTTGAAGTTGTACGTGAATCATAGATCTATACAATAGTCTAAATGTACTTTGCTCTATTTTTATTATGGGATGTCTCCTCTTCCTTCCTTGATATAAGCAGTTTTCTTTCAAAACTGTTGCTGATGATATTAGTGTTTCCATTAAGTTAAAAAAGTTTTAATAACAGTTAAATAAAATCAAAACTTTTAGTCTTATATCAGACTCGAAGATTACTGGCCTATAGGTACAGCATAGAGAAATCGTGTAGATTACCCGTTGAATTTTAGTTGAAAAATTACTCGAAATATTTCCTGGTAATTCTTTGAGTGAGTTAGAAAAACAACTGGATTCACTTGATTTTTTAACTGTTTGTAAATTAAAACTTTAAAATCCTCCTCTTGAATTCGTAAAATATTTTTAAAAATAAATTTATAAAAATAGATTGAAATGTAGTACGTTGGATAGGCTTAGTTATCTTTCTTGGCTTTTTAATAAAGATGGCCTTAATTTAGATTGGCTATAAGATTACTAGTTATCGAGATGTTCACTGTAGTAGTTAATTCAAAAGTATCTGTTATCTGCTGTGTAGTTGTTGATGCTATAGTTATGGAAATGATGAAAAGTAATAAGATATTGGACACATTGGATATCTTTACTCTTTTTTGTACTTAGGAGTACTGATAATTAAGAAACGTCCAGTCACTTATAGACGTAAATAATTATTTCACAGACTCTCTTGTAGTTGAAGCTTATTTTGTTTAAATCCAAGTTCATTAAATAATCAAACAAATTGACAGTTTCATCAGCCTAAGTGAACAATTAACGTCGTTAATCACGTAGGAAAATATAAGATTATACTATTTTGAACTGAAACAGCTTATTCCTGTTTTTACTAAAGAGTTTTCTTTTTATAATCACATTTTCATTGACAAATGACAACGGTCATTAAAAGCGTTTTCTCGTCTTTGTTTCTGATAAACGACTTATCCACAAACCATGTTAAAAGTGGCCATAGTTGTTGTACTCGTTAAAAAAAATCAGAAGAGCTCTTTCTTACCAAAGCTTTTTAATAAAACTGTTTACCTTGACTTATACAAAGGGGCTGTTATTCAAACATTCCAAATAAACCATCATCACCACTCTATTAAACGGAAAGTTGCTTAGGCCTCGTTAGCTTAACTCCTGACCCGGCCTTTCTGATTCCAAGGATTTAACATATTACTGGAAACAAGGTTGATATGAAGTTTCATAGGCACACTATACCTTGAGAAAAAAACTGACTGTCAAGGATGTAATAATGATAGTGTATATTTTGTACACATTTCCTAAACTGTTTAGTAGATGACAGTTTAATACGCTTAGTGTTTAAAATACGTAACTACAGTTAAGGCTATCAATTGTACCAATCTTATTTACTGACATTTATTTTATTTTGTAAGTAATTTTAGTATCACCTTTGCTAAAAGTATTATTTGTCATAAATTGTGTCAGTTTAAAATAAAGTAAAGCTGAGACATATTCCCTGCAAGTTTTATTCTTTAAATACAAAATTAGGTATTCATGTTTTAAGTGAATATGTTAGTTGTTTAAAACAAGACAACCTTACTTACGTGGGTTGATATTACGAATGACAACGTGTTTATGTTAACTTGTGAATTTCAGTTTCGTACGTAATACTTGTATGATTCTTTAGTAAATATGATTATCGTTTTTAGTTTGTTCAAGTATTTTATAAACTAAGATTTTTGTTTATAGTAAGAGAGAATTTTCTGTTGTTATTTCACATGAATTTCTGTTTTATACAACACTCATTTTGTAGCTTTGTGCTTAGCTACAGACAAAAACAAATCTTTCTTAACTGTGAAGTATCGTAAACAATCACGATACAAAAACTAACACTACATTAAATTGTCCATTCACGAATACTTTTGACCATTTTTTCTTTCAAGGCCCATGGTGTACAGATCGGATAGCGTTTTATCTCTATGTTGTCCTATCGCTGAAGGAGTTCGTTTTAAATAGGTGATCAAGTGAATCCACGGATGGTTCCATCTCTGATTACTCTTTGGAAGTAGTTTCGACAGAAATCCTAAGCTTCTCCCCATCTTGAGTTTCTACTAACAAGTTCTTCTATGGAGTTAACCAGTTGGTTATTCTTTCACTGATGTACTTTCAAAGATGATCATGGTGTATGACATTTGGCTAGGATCGCTGATTACTTTGACTTTTTAAACCACATCGTTGAATGTTTTTAGTATAACATATGGCTTTTGCTAGCACATGCTTAATATTGGAGTGTGCTCTTTCTCGCAATCGAGATTGTACAGCTATGCTATGTTGTCTTGAATTTATTCAGTCTTATTAGCAAGTTATCACAAGTTGACCTAAGCTTTTCTCGGACTAAGTCATATAGGAAGTTGATGGTGCTTCATAGTCTTTCTGCATATTCTGTGTAAGAGTCTCCCGAGTGGATATTTTCAAAATAAGAGTACAGGAGGTCCATTGGCACTTTAGGCTCTCTCTCAAACATCAGTAATGATGGTATGTTCTGATAGCTCCACGTACTATTGTTTGATAACTCATAAGTAACAGTGGAAGTTCTTGATTTCATTTATCCGATATTAATCCATATAAAGTTTAAAGCTGGTGTATGGCTGTATTTCGCCACTATTCCATTAGAAAATGGATGAAGAACTGTTGACCTGGCCTTTCTGATTCCAAGGATCTAACATATTACTGCAAACAAGACTGATATAAAGTTTCATAGGCACACCATACCTTGAAAAAAGTTGTTGACGGGTTTCCTTGGTAAAACATTTCTGTTTTTGATAAGGGACAGAATATGTTTCAAGTCATTTCATTAAATATATTATCATAGTTATACCAAGCACATCCACTGAACCTCTCTCAGCTGGTCCTCCAACACAGTAATGCTGTAGCTGCCCATCTGTTTCTTGCATGGACCTTTTGGTTCATAGCATAGTTCATGGGATTTACACCAGTTATTTACAAATTATGAGCTTCCAAGCCAAAAGAAGTGTTTTCATATTTTTTTAGTTTTTTTTTTTCACCAATTTACCTTGTTTATTCATATCTGGAATCAATTTCCCAGATTTCAATGCTAAAGCAGATCAAACCACCGTAGCTGTAGAACCAGTCTCCATCAACATACTGCAAGGCTTCACTTCAATAAATCCTGGATTGATTTTTTTGAATAATGAAAACTTTATCTTCTTTGGGTCAGATGAAGTTTTCTCAGCTGAATTTTACGCTTTAAATTCAGTTACTTCATTTTTCCAGTGTTTTACTAGCTCTTTTTTTTTTTGCTTTGATTTGTTTGGGCTAGAGGACTCTTCCTTGGGATATTGTCTCTATGGTGTATTAACAGATACTAATTCCTCACATTCTCGGCTATAGTGGCCAGGTTTCTCACATCTTTAAAAGATCCATCTTTCTGGTTTATCTGGGAAGAGTTTTTATATACTATACAAGCAATTTGACTGCAATTCCTGGTAAACAAGTTACACGTGAAATATCTGTTGTTTTATGGTTATTTTCCAACATTCTATGTACCTAATTGTATAACTTATTTTAGTTCTCTTAGTCTATCGTCTTTTGAAGTATATATTTCAAATACTGCTCGATCTGACGATTCCATGGCTTATAGATAGTGTTTTGTTTTGTTTATATGCGACTTCAATGAGTTCTAGTTCCATAAAATATATACACCTAGTGTGCTTCATTTTAATTCTCATATTCTCGTCTGTTACGACATTTATAAATTGGTCACTGCCCAACAAACCCATCAACTCCTGAAGAATGTCTAGGTAAGATAATTGGGCAAGTATTTCTAAATCTTTTGCAAGTTAACATAATATCTGTTCTTTTTTCGTACTCTCTCTTGAAATTTTACTCTGGGTACTTCCTTCTGATGAGGTGTTACAAACCTATCAGATAAGGCAGCTGTTTATGCTTGATAGTTGTTAAGGCTCTCAACTAGAAGATTACTTATTGTTGTCAAAGCTGTCTTTTTTAATGGGGCAGCAACATAAAGGCTTCTTCATTGTTCCACACATTCATTTTGTAATGCAAGTTATATAAAATTTAGCCTGGTATGGCTTTCATTGTAGTCCAATGGTTTCTAAACTGGCTGACATTGTACTGACCAGCTAAATTTTGGAATTGAGTTTTGTAGTGTTATGGTTAGTGTAGTCATTTAGGTCCTGCAGTACCAGATGAGACAACACTAGCAGTAATAAATATAGATCAAACAGATTCCACTATTCCATATTTCATATTTAAAGCTATTTTAGGTTGGAAGTCTTGAGCTGATGCAGAAAGAAGCATGGCTAATTTAAATCCTGCATTTAATTACTTGTCTTCCAGATGTTTTCTTCTGTCATTGATGTTGTTCTTTATCTCATTGATTCTTTCTTTTCTTCAGTTCTGTCAATACAACATTTTTATAATGCTTTAATTTTGTTACTACAACCCTTCTCTTCTTGGATGTTCGGCCCGTCACGGCCAGGTGGGTTAAGGCGTTCGACTCGTAATCTGAGAGTTGCGGATTCGAATCCCGGTCGCACAAAACATGCTCGCCCTTTCAGCCATGGGGGCTTTATAATGTGACAGTCAATCCCACTATTCGTTGGTAAAAGAGTAGCCCAAGGGTTGGCGGTGGGTGGTGATGAATAGCTGTCTTCCCTCTAGCCTTACACTGCTAAGTTAGGGATGGCTAGCGCAGATAAACCTCGTCTAGCTTTGCGCGAAATTAAAAACAAAACAAACTTGGATGTTCGTTGCCCTATCTTCCATCTTGTAATAATCCCTTTGTACATTCCTAACAGCTTAATCAGTCTTGTCTTCAGTCACATTTAATGTTAACTTTAATTCTTATTTAAATCATACATTTCTTTCTTTCACTTAT
This sequence comes from Tachypleus tridentatus, assembly GCF_004210375.1. Taxonomy (NCBI): domain Eukaryota; kingdom Metazoa; phylum Arthropoda; class Merostomata; order Xiphosura; family Limulidae; genus Tachypleus; species Tachypleus tridentatus. The sequence continues at coordinate 144,151,034 of NC_134833.1, forward strand.
TCTCTTAAACTCCCTTCTTCTAGTTTCTGATCAACTGTAATTTTTATCTATTCTCTTTCTTAGCATTAGTTTAGTTTTCTCTTTCTTTTAGACCCTCTTTTAATATTTTCGTTATATTTACATTTCCTTTCAACTTGATTTTTAATTGTGTAGCCTTCATCTTGAATAGTTGGAATTTAAGTACATCAAAGTTCTACTTTATCTTCATCAATATAATCGCAATTATAGCAGTTCTTGTTGTTCTTTCTTTTGACTGATTTGTTTAAATTATTTGATAAAATTCAAGCTAAGTCCAGCCTGTTGAATGATGACAATATTTTGTTGATTGTCATAATATATCCTCGCCTCTCGATATATACCGAATTTACTAGATTTTTGAGTTCAAATTTTGAACATTATAGGTAATGTGAATTTACTTTCATATCTTTTAATAATACCTAATTTGAATAATAAATTCAACCTAATTAGTAGTTCTTACATTATAGATACCTATTAAAATAATATTAACATGAATGAAGTATTTTATGGTTCTACGTCACAATGCCTGTTAAAAAATGTCATACAACAAATGACTTCCGAAGAACCTATAAATAATAATGAACACTAATTAAAATATTAGTACCTCTAAACATAGGAAGATAAAGACAACGAAAACACACACTACAACTGAAACAACGTTTTGAGGCTAAAGTTGGGTTTCTTATTCATGTAAATGTATGTACGTCTTGCTTATTTTAGGATTTTCTTACACAAATATTATTACATTCAACTTTTTAATTCAATTAACAGAGGCGGAGGAAGCGATTTTTGATTGGTCAGCAACTCAGAATAGTGTACAAAACACACTTTGGTATGCATTGTATGCTAGTGCTAAGGGGATCTGAAGGTCGTGAATTTGTGGTTTTTGTTTTTTTTATAAGGGAGTTTCGCTAGAAGTTGACCATGAGTAGTAAGAGTTTTTATCTTCAACAGTATAGAAAAACCTGTTAAAGGTAATCCTTATTATCTCTTAGGGAATTTTCTAAGCTATTTTACTATAGGTAAAATTACCAGAAGAAAAAAACGTCATAAAGAAAAGTACATCTAATGAAGAGGGGACTACTTTTCCTTCTGCTCAAGATTAATGAAGTGGAGACTGACCCGAGTACATCTGAAACGTGACAAGGCAAACAAATTACTCTGCGCATTCGGAGAAGATAATTATAAAGTTAAAACGTGCATTTGAATGTGCTCAAGGCCTGCTAGGGTTTCGGAGAATCAATAAGCAGTTTTAAAACGTGCATTTGGTTAGGTTCGAGGTCTGCCTTGATGGAACATAAGTTTATTAGTATATTCATTCTACAACTGCCTAGGTTAATTGGGTTATCTGCACTAGCTGTCCATAATTTAGCAGTGTAAGACTAGAGAAAAGGCAGCTAGTCATCATCACCCACCGCCAAACTCTGGGCTACTATTTTACTAACGAATAGTGGGATTGATTGATTGAAACACATTATAACGCTCACACGGCTGAAAGGGCGTGCATGTTTGGTGTGACGGGGATTCGAACCTGCAATCATAAGGTTACAAGTCGAGTGCCTTAACTACCTGGCCATCCCGGGCCCCATATATACTGATATAAACGCTCTAATTTAATTAGATTAAATTCTGGAACCCTATTCCAGACCTCCTTTGGAGCATAAAATGCCTGTTCTACCTACAGTTACTTTCTCTTCAGGACAGTCTTGTCTTTCAAGGATAATGTCTTTGTATTTTCTTCTACTGATTCTACACAGGACCTTTCTACATATTCCTATTGCACTGTCATTTGTTTTCTTCCATTCATCACTTTTTTTTTGGTGCTGAGTAAAATCTCCCTGTTTCCTCTTTTACATCTTCTCAATCATGCGTTGTCTCTTCGACTTTGTTAGTCCACTCCAACTAATTAATAGCCAGCTATTTTGTCTTTCCTAGTCCTAAGTATAAATTTCAACTTTGTTACTGTAGTGCTTTATTTTTGGAAATTACAATTCATTTTGATATAAATCGACTTTATGAGATACTCGTCTATTGTCAGAAGGTTTATTTATTCAGTATGGTTTGATCTTCGCACTACGTTTTTTTTTTTTTAATGTGTATGTGTCATAAATTCATTCCTTATGGAAAGTCAGGCAGTCGACTCTTTAGAAGACACATTTTAATAACTCTTTACCCACAATGCAGGTATTTCACAACGCTCAGCTCTATCGCTTCTCTTCTATAGCCTGTTTGTTTCTGATATGCCTCGACGCCAAACATAGATTTTTCATTATTCTCACAGTAAACAAACAGCAATTACTTGTTTCTCTGTATGGTGCAGAGTCTGTCAGCTTATTCAGTTCCTATAAGAACAAAGCTAAACAAACAGCAATCACTTGTTTCTCTGTATGGTGCAGAGTCTGTCAGCTTATTCAGTCCCTATAAGAACAAAGCTAAACAAACAGCAATCACTTGTTTCTCTGTATGGTGCAGAGTCTGTCAGCTTATTCAGTCCCTATAAGAACAAAGCTAAACAAACAGCAATCACTTGTTTCTCTGTATGGTGCAGAGTCTGTCAGCTTATTCAGTCCCTATAAGAACAAAGCTAAACAAACAGCAATCACTTGTTTCTCTGTATGGTGCAGAGTCTGTCAACTTATTCATTCCCTATAAGAACAAAGCTAAACAAACAGCAATCACTTGTTTCTCTGTATGGTGCAGAGTCTGTCAGCTTATTCAGTCCCTATAAGAACAAAGCTAAACAAACAGCAATCACTTGTTTCTCTGTATGGTGCAGAGTTTGTCAGCTTATTCATTCCCTATAAGAACAAAGCTATTACGTTTGGTACAGACATGAAAAAATATCAACTATGGCAAAATCCTGATCTCTTTACTGCTCACACAAACCATGTTTCCGTATAACTCTTTAACATAGTTATAGATTTGAACATCACCTTCCATAAACACCTGATATGAAAGACCCTTTGAAACGGTCAACTTAAATGTCACATAATGACTCAGGTTTATGTTGAGTCTTGCTGGAACCGCTAGGGATTTAAATCCCCCTCTTCTTTCCTGTTCTTATAAAGTCTCCTTTCATCCTTGCATTACCTATGGTCATTTCTCGTAGATATCTGCCTTTTTATGAAAGACTTACAGTACTAGAACGACATGCCCTCACCTCACCTTCAATACAAGGCTACCCAATCCAACTCAGGAGTTACATGGGTGCATCATATTTTGTGATATTTTTCACCTGTTTTGTATCAAGTATATAATGTGTTGCTTCCTGACACGCAATTTCACCCATGCCAGCTTGGTAAACTCTCTACTTATCTTTCAAGAAGAATGTTTCCTCTAGCTGAACATTTCTTTAATACTTACGAGATGTCTTTTCCATAGTTACATCTAGGACTTGTTGCTTCTCCTATAACAATACTTGTTCCCTGTCTAGTAATTCTCCCTGACGACATTTCTTCTTTTCTCATGTCTTACATTACTTCACAACTGAATGACTGAAGTTTTATACACTTGACGAGCATCAATGCACACCTTTCTCGTTCCATTTCAGAAATATTTATTGTGGAGAAAAAGTTACATCGACCCAGAGATTATTCATAATTATTATAATATGCAGTTTCACCTCACGACTAAAGAGAGGGAGTAACCCTCTGTTAATCCAACCAGCCCTATGGACTGGAATCAAATAACAATTAAAAGTAGATTCTAACAAGTTATGGTTCATGGTGCTTCCTATCGTCTCTCTTGACAAGGCTAATGTGTTTGTCTCTTTTCTAGAGTCCCACATTCACATTTCAAATCAACAACCGTTGGATAACAAGGATTCTTCAGACTGATTCCCACTCACGATCCTCACCCCAAATATACAGGACCATCTTGTAGAATTTTCATCTAATGCTTTCCTTATGGTTTAAGCTATTCAATTAACTTTTAAGGGAAGGTGCAACACGGATTCTAGTTAAGACATGCCTCAGCACATTTCTTGTTTCTTTTAATTACTAGTTATAATTTTATTCTACGTACTGGCTTTTAATATGATTTTGGGAAGGAATTCTTTATTCTGCTATTCTTCAAATCATTTAAGTCTTCATTGAAGTTTACTGTCCTATCAGACTTACTTTGTTCTTATAAAGATCGTTGAAGGAATTCTTATTCGCTGACCACATGTACATACAACTCAATGTAACATTCTCAGTTGCACTGAAGCTGGTTTCCATTCACATCTTTGAACAACGGACCAGCTTATCAAATTATCTGATGCCATTACCTACCATTTTAACACTTCTGGATCATCGTCTTCTTCTTTTTGACTTGTAAGTACGTTTTACTCTTTTTATCGTCGAATATTCATTTGAAAATGCAGCCATCTACAACTTCCAATGACGTATATTTAACTAATTTAATTCTAGATTGTTTTGCCACAGTCTTTACAGAGAGTACTCACTCCAATTTCTTTCCGGGGGTGCTGTTTGTGACATGCGACTTCCATCTACTCCCAATTATTTCTCTCTACCGATATCCTGGTGATGCTGTTACGCTATCCATGCGCAAGACGATAGTTACTCTCAACAGGATTCTACAGGTTATTGTCAATAACTTTGTTATATGATGTATCACTGGGACCATAATGTTAATGCTCATGAAATCAAAGCTTTTCTGTTTGGTCCTACGTGACACAAGTTTTGTGCAAGCTGTGATCCTTGTTTATCTAATATTTGAGTTGAGAATGTTCCGTTTCAACCTTGTAATACATTGAAGTCACTTTTGACAAACATCTGGAATGAATGTGAGAGTAAAAGACATTTTATAATATCATACATATAGTACACACTCCACCACTATATGAAGTCTAGTATTTACTGTATTAATTCGAATTTAAGACATTTTCTAATTTAAGAATCACCCCACTTTTAAAAAGAGATTTTCGGGAAAACATTTGGATGATAATTAGAAAGGAGTAAATATGTTTTAAAAGAGTTTATTAATGTTTGTTTTTTTTTCTTGTAGCAAAGCCACATCGGGCTCTCTGCTGAGCCCACCGAGGGGAATCGAACCCCTGATTTTAGCGTTGTAAATCTGGAGACATATCGCTGTACTAGCGGGAGGCATCTTAATGAATCAAGAATGTTAATAATGTATTTAAAATGAAATATAATAAACATATATAAAATATACATTACAGTAATGTTTCTTCCTGCTTTCTTTATTTAATCAGAATGTTACTCCGATGTTTCGTCTGAGTCACTGTTATATTTTGAAGTTGAAGCATCTTCACAGCTTGATTCACTGTTGTCTCAAAGAATGCCATCTTATGTTCCATCTTCCACATAGGATAAACAACATTTTATAATTTTCTAATAATACTTGCCGACACTTCTTTCCAAGCTTTTGAAATCCACTCCACTACTGTCACTGCTGGTGCCCCTTTTATTATACCACTTGGTGTCAAAGCATGAATGCCTATTCAGCCAAACATTATAATGCTTACGGATACGATCTTTGAATGACTTGATCATAGACACGTAAAGAGGTTGTAACTGACCTGACATACCACCAGGAATTATCATCAGATCACTGTTTTTGTTCCTTAACCTATTCTTGATTTTATTGGAGAGATGGCCATAAAATGCATCCATTACAAGCATGCTGTGATAATGCACTGGGCTGACGTTACCATATACATCTCAACCATGACGTTACCATATATATCTCAACCATGACGTTACCATATACATATCAACCATCACGTTACCATATACATCTCAACCACTCTTGCATTAACTCTGATGCCATCCATGTATTTTTTGTGCACGAACTATTACATTTTTGAAAATTATTCTTTTGGCAATATTTTTCAGTTTAATATGACATACAGTGGTAATTTGTTTCCATCTGCAGTTACACATAGCATGACACTAACTCTTAACTTTTCATAACCAATGATTTTGATTGTCACCTGTTTTTTTCCTTTGGCATTTACAATGTAGCTGTACAGCATGTCGAAAAAAAACCTGCCTTTTCATCTGCGTTATCGATTTGGTTTAGAGAATATTGATTCCTTTGGCGTAGATCAATAACGTAACGTTGATATTCAATAAGTTTTGTTTGAAAATCTGATGGAAATGTTGGACTAATTGTCCTTCACCGTAATGATAAACCTTTTATTTTCAAAATTTCTCGCACCAGCTACGACTAGACTTGAAAGAAATACCACTAGCTCCTGTTTTTAATATTAAGACTTCTCTCTTTACAGGCAGTCCTTTATTTCGTAACTCTCTATTCACATCGCACTAACGACGTACCTTTGCCTCACTCACTGCATACTTTTGACAAAGAGTTGAGAAGAACAAACATTTGTTTTTTAGCGAAAAATTGCACAATGGGCTGTTTCCGCCAAAGAAATCGAATGTAGAATTTTAGCATTATAACCCTTGAAATGACTGCTGTGATACGGGAATCTATGTGTGTATGGGAGAAGGGCAATTAATTGGCAGAGATAAATCAATTGAAACTGATTTCTTGCGTTACTTGCCGTGCCTACATCTTCCTACGCACTTACGTTGGTGACGTAACAGACAGCGAAAGGTCAAAGCTGCTCCAGCTATATAAACTCTTCCTTTCCACATTCATTATTGGTAATTACGAAGACTAAAGAACTTCATAAAATGGTGACAAAGGTTGGTATCAGGTGGTTCATATTTTGTATAAAAACTTCCTTAAAAATCATCGAAAGAAGTTGATTACCAATATAAAATAAGAGTAAAATTCATACCTGAACAGGTAAAATGTATTTATTCAAGAGTAAGATTAAAATTATTTTAATTTTAAATCACTCCGACATTGATGGGTTTTAAAACATAGGTATCATAAAAGTTATAATTTTTTTCGTCAAAAGACCACATCCATATTGATCACTGTCAAGTGTGTTTTGTTTACCATAACTTTGAATGTGTTTGATTAAGAAAGATATGATTAAGTGAAATGCTTATTTAAGTAGAGAATGGCTGTGTCTGTAATTAGTGGGACAAGAACGTAGTTATTGCTGTAAATTTTTTAAAGTTCCTAGGGATAGAAATAGTGAATTAAAATGATATATCAGAAGCTGTCTGAGAGATTACATACCCTCATGCAAACTTTGATTTACTTATGAATTGTTTCTATTTAATCTATGAATATATTCACTTTCAATGGTAATAACTAAAAAAATACAGATGGATCATACATTGCCGATCAGAAAAGCCAACTAAAAAGATGGATTTCCTCACACAAAGTTAAGTGCCTTGGGATTGCGATAATTTCATATTTCAATACATGGTTTCTGAAAATTCTCAAGGATTGAAACACGTGTATTTTGTTGTAGTGTAATTTTTATCAAATTAGATTTCCTTACTTTGTGTGTGTGTAACTTTTAATCAGAAGCGGAAAATGACGTAATGATTAAGTGAATAAATACTTTGTTTTAAATACCTTATTTCTAGTTCGTTTTTGACTTCAAGGTAATAGGTTATTTGCACAATTCAGAAACATTATATTTATGTTCACAGAGAATTCTGTTATATTCACTTTTTCCATTCTTGTTGACCGCCATCTTGGCACTGACAAGTTATGGACATGCGCAATCTGTGCCACCTGACCCCAACAACGGAACGGTGCCATCTACGACTTCAACTGAAACGACTCCTTCGTCACCGTCAGAGTCTACATCCTCTTCAACATCAGAATCAACTTCATTTTCACCAACCACAACCGAAGCTACAACCACCACTGAGCCTACAACAACTGAAGATAAAGAAGAGGAAAACAGAAGTAGGGAAAGGAAGAAAGGGAAGAACAGCAAGGAAAGCAGGGAAAGTAAGGAAAGCAAAGAAAGTAAGGAAAGTAAGGAAAGCAAAGAAAGTAAAGAAAGTAAGGAAAGCAAAGAAAGTAAGGAAAGTCGTGAGGACAGACGAGAACGCAGACGTGGCCGAAAGAATAAAAATAGAAGACGAGGTTAACGTAAATTGGATATTTTTTAAACTCACCAAATATGTTCTAAAAAGCCATTTTAAAATCTTACACTAAAAAGTTTCAGTTTAGATACATAAGTAAGACGTATCAAAAGGGATTTAACTGACATATCTTTCAATCTTTTACTTTATGTACTTACACAAACAGAAGTGGTATTGGAAATAAATTTGTTATTGTAACTCAAATAGACAACTTTTTGTGATAAAATAGATTAAAACTTAGTTTATACAGAGTTTAGTGTATATATTGAAGCATCTACTTATTACAAATAATTCGTGTTTTTTTTGTAAATGGGAATTAGGAAAGTTGTGTTTAGTCCAAGTTAGAACAATTTAAAAATCAAACGTAGAATTTTCAAGTCCCAATATAAAACCAAATTCTGAAGAGAAAAAAAACAGAAGAAAACTACTAGAGTTAAATATTCTAAATAACACCAATGAAAGTAACAATTAACAACAATAAAATACCCTAAGCTGATCATGGTTAATTTCCATATCCTTATACTACGCTATTCAGTTGTCCTTTAATTTGGTTTTTAATATTAACATTCAACCTAGAGGTCACCTTATGCCTACATAGGCTAAACGATCTCAATCATCAAGTGGTAACCTTGATGTAGAGTGACCATTTACTGGTACCGGCCACCACAAGACATTTGGAGCCAAAAAAATAGAAGGTTGACTGTCACCATTAATACGTCGCACACAGTTGATAGTTTTCAGTGGTACTAACCCTGGATTTTTTTTTATCAAGTATATTCGCACAAAATTAGTTGTGTATAATTTGTAACTAGTAGGTTAGAGAGAAAACAGTTAGTCAACAGCACCCTCTGCCTGGTGTTGGTTACTTTAATAGAATATTAGGATTTGACTGTAGCCCTTATAGCATGTTAACCTAAGAAACATTATTTTTTCTTGCCGCAATGGAACACCAGCCAAGAACTCTCAGATGTACAGCTGCACTCGACTCCCGTTTTAATAAGTTTTTCTTTGTTTGTTTGTTTAGAATTAAGCACAAAGCTACACCATGGGCTATCTGTGCTCTGCCCACCACGGGTATCGAAACCAGGTTTTTAGTATGTAAGTCCGCAGACATACCACTGTGCCACTAGGGGGCTTAATGAGTTTAAAGTATGGAAAAGCTAATGATGTAAAAGTTATATAAGGACTGTATTGATATAATCAAGCAAGGAGTTTCTTTCTTCTAAAAGGTTTTGAAAGGTTGTCAACAAGTGGAACATAATAACAAAGTATAATCCGGAACATAATAACAAAGTATAATCCGGAACATAATAACAAAGTATAATCCGGAACATAATAACAAAGTATAATCCGGAACATAATAACAAAGTATAATCTGGAACATAATAACAAAGTATAATCCGGAACATAATAACAAAGTATAATCCGGAACATAATAACAAAGTATAATCCAGAACATAATAACAAAGTATAATCCGGAACGTAATAACAAAGTATAATCCGGAACATAATAACAAAGTATAATCCAAGAGTTTGAAGTTGTTGCGTTTTTAAATCTCGCGTTTCTTCACGGACAATTGAGATATTATTATTTTTTTACCTATAAAACTTTTCGATGTCTGACTTACTTTCTCACGTTTTGACATTCATATACCAGCATATAATCAAATACTAGATTTGCTTGTTATGGTTAAAACCCGACCCTTTAATAAACCGTTGGTAACAAGAGAATAAACGACTTATATCCATTTGGAGACTAGTAGTTCACAGTCGTAACAGGAAAAACAAAGAAACAAACAAGTTAATTCGACCTATACAAATAAATTTAGGGCTTTTTATTGTATATTTATTTCTAATTAAGAATAAAATAACAACATGATTTTACTATGTTCGTTGGAAAGCAGAGATGTAACGATAATCCAATTAGAAAATAGAAATAACACGATGAACCAATGACGTAACAAAGATAAAACGATAATCTAATTAGAAAATAGAAATAACACGATGAACCAATTACGTAACAAAGATAAAACGATAATCCAATTAGAAAACAAATATAATACGACTATCCAATTGAAAAAAAAAAAGAGGTAATGCAATGATACGTATACTTTAGAATAAATATTTTATTTATTTATTTTAGAAATTCCTTGTAATCAAGCAACAAGTTTTCAAACTTTTTGCAGAACTTAATACAGAAAGCCACAGGTAAAATAATTAATAATACAAAACGATTGGACTGATGTTCTCTTTTGTTATTCATCAAGATAAATACCAACCTTATTTTTCGTCAGTTTTCTCATTCTATGAAGTGCATATACAAAATCGAAAGTTTACTTTCTCAGCATGATGCGCTAAAAGAAATGGCGGTTTATTAAAATAAGTTTTACTATTGATTTCTGTTTAGCAAGAAAAATCCTGAAAATATTTCCAAAAACGTAATATGTAGTAGAATTAAAGATTTTCCTTTCCTTCACAGACTTATTAATTGGATGAATAGGTGAAGAACAATTTAAACCAGGTGCTCTTTCGTAATAGAAATTCTAAATAGTTTTTGGCCCTCTGTTGATTTGAATTTGACTTAAGTCTCATTTTACATAGGTACAATTGTTTGTTTGTTTTTTAAATTTCGCACAAAACTACTCGAGAGCTATCTGTGCTAGCCGTCCCTAATTTAGCAGTGTAAGACTAGAGGGAAGGCAGCTAGTCATCACCACTCACCGCCAACTCTTGGGCTACTCTTTTACCAACGAATAGTAGGTTTGACCGTCACATTATAACGCCTCCATGGCTGAGAGGGCGAGCATGTTTGGCGCGACCGGGATCATAGGTACAAGTGTCTATTGATATATTAAAATTAAATCTCACAACACACCATCGAAAGGATCATGTTAGAACAAGATTTGTTACAATTATCTTCTTCTAAGACTTGTCTTAGAACAATAATGTTCAATTGTTATGATGAGCTAAGGATAACTTAAGCCTGACACTAGCATTTTGTGAAAAACATAATTCATTATAATTGCAATACATCTTCAAAGATGCATCTTTGATAGGTCTCTGATAAAATTGCATTAAAATCAACTTCTAGGGCACAGTTTCCCAGAGATTTGTGTTAGAAGAACAAAATGTTCAGTACAGTTTCTAAGATATATCTTCAAAAAATGTTCGTTTGAACAACAAAGTGTTCAGTGCAATGTCCAGTAGGTAGTTTCCAAGACGCTGTTGTCAGAACAACAAAGTTTGCATTACAATATCTAAGTAATCAACAAGAATGTTAGTCTGTCTGATATGTTAAATCAATCTTCTGTGTTAAAGGATTTTAATGTTTACATATGTTGAATTTATTTAGAAAGAACCGAAAATAGTATTTCTTCTCTATTATTTGTTTGTTTAAAAACTTTCTCGTAAAGCTACGCGTGTACTATCTATCTGTATCCGTTTCGAATTTCGAACTTACATTTGGAAATACGCAGTTGTCATCGAAGGGGTGCGCAAAATGAAAGTGGAAAAATAAACGAAGTAAAAAAAATCGTTTGCTATTTTTGTAATTACTCAAGTTTTGTAATGTATCTGAAATATGGTAACAAATTCAGTAACAAAATAAAATAAACAAATATGAATTTATGCTTGAAGATGCATAATTTTAATGTTAATTTATTTTTAGATTCAGATTCGCGAGGGAAATGGTGAACGCCAGCGTTAGAAGTTTGAGAACCACTGAACTAGAGGAAAAGATAGCTTGCTAGTCAATAGCACTTATTGTATTTTCTAGGACTACTTTTTTACATGAAAGACCGAGATTTGACCATCATTATTATAGCCAGTTTACAACAAACGGATACGAATCACTAATACTCAGATTCACAGACTGGGCACTCTAACCATTATGCCACACTTTGGCTTAAATTATTTTATTAAGGAGTAGTAACTGAAGTGCTTACGTTTCAACCGTGGAGGTGCTGTAGCATTGTCAGTTTTAAATACTTCACTTTCGTAGCAAATGTAAATTATATTATTATATTCATTTTCTGGGAAGCATCTTCCTAGCCCCCCTTAGATAAATCTGTAATAATTCCTCTCTCCGCGTACAAGAGTTTAAAAAAAAAGACGTTTCTCCCTCCAACAAGTTCATTGAATGTTCTACAAATGTATAAATCATTACGTCATGAAAAACTGGTGATGATCACGAGAGAAAATGAACTTGAAAACAAAATACTGATGAACAAACGATACATGTTTCAGTTTAGAATTATTTACATTTTCTTATATTCACTTTCAGTGATGGAATTACACTCAGTGGCCACTTTATTAAGTACATCTATCTAGTACCGGGTAGAACCCCCATTTGCCTCCAGAAAAGTTTGGATTTCTTGTGGCATGGATTCAACAAGGTGCTGGAAACATTTCTTAGGGATTTTGGTCCATGCTGACTCAACAGCATCACGCAGTTCCTGCAGGTTTGTCGGCCACACATTCATTGATTGAGATTTGGGGACTGTGCAGTTTATTGGAGTACATTGAAGTCACTGTCATGTTTATGGAACCAGATTGAGATGATGCGTGCTTTGTGACATGCGCATTATCCTGCTGTTAGTAGCCATTGGAAAACTGGTAGACTGTGGCCATAAAAAGCACATGGTCAGCAACAATGATCAGGTACGCTGTGGCATTAAATGATACTCAATTGGTATTAAGGGACTTAATTTGTGCCAAGAAAACATTCCCCACACCATTTCACCACCATCACCAACCTGTAACGTTGACACAAGACAGGATGGATCCACGGATTCGTACTGTTTATTCCAAATTCTGACCCTACCATCTGCATGTCCCAGCAGAAATCGAAATTCGTCAGAACAGGCAACGTTTTTTCAGTCTTCAGTCGTCAGTTTTGATGATCCCATATTCACTGTAGCCTCATTCTCCTGTTATTAGCTGACAGAAGTGGAAACCACCATGGCCTTCTGCTGCTGTAGCCCATCCACTTTAAGGTGTGACGTGTTTTGCATTCAGAGATGCCTTTCTGCACACCATTGTTGCAAAGAGTGGTTATATGAGTATTTGTGGTTTTACTGTCATCTTGAACGAGTCTGACCATTTTCCGCTGACCTCTCTCATTAACAAGGTGTTTTTGTTCACAGAACTGCTCACTGAATGTTTTTTCTCTCACTATTCTCTGTAAACTCTAGAAATTTTAGTGCCTGAAAATCCCAGGATGTCAGCAGTTTCTGAGATGCTGGAACCACTATGTCTGGCACCAACAATCATTCCACGGTCAAGGTCGCTTACATCATGTATTTTTCCCACTTTAATGTTTAGTCAAACAACAACCGAACATCTTGACCATGTCTGCATGGTTTATATATTGAGTTGCAGCCACATGATTCGCTGTTAGGCTATTTACATTAAAGAGTAGATGTAACTAATAAAGTGGCCACTGACTGTATTTCTCCAAAATCGTTATTAACCGGAGACAAAAACCGTGAATTTACAGAGTTGGTTTTCGATATTCATATTGGAGTTTTTACCCAGTCAGTGAGTGTCTCGCGACTTCACGAACAAGAGAAGTTATTACCCAGTCAGTCTCTTATGACTTCACGAACAACAGAAGTTATTACCCAGTCAGTCTTTCATGACTTCACGAACAAGTGAAGTTATTACTCATTTAGTCTCTTATGACTTCACGAATAGCAGAAGTTGGTACCCAGTCAGACTCTCATGTATTCAAAGTGTTAATAACGTAGGTCGTTCAAGTAAGCGATGATACGGTGAAAAATATTCAATACAGATAATTAGTTGAACACCAGATATCGTGTTGCCGCAGATTTTAGGCTGTTCCTTCGTTCAATAGCTTTAAAATAAACCTGTAAGTTGTGGTGCATAACGGCCAATTTGTGCAGAATGTTAAAAACAAGGCCCGACTAGGAGATAAATAAAAAAATAACCAAGAAGTGAGTGTGTGTGTGTGTGTGTTTTTTATAGCAAAGCCACATTGGGTTATCTGGTAAGTTCACCGAGGGGAATCGAACGCCTGGTTTTAGCGTTGTAAATCCGAATACTTACCGCTGTACTAGCGCGAGACAACCAAGTGAATATCTCATTCAAAAAAATCAGTTTAAGTAACTGAACCCAAAACTTTTATTTTGTTGTGTTTAAGTAACATGCTCTTTTAATTTATTTTTGATTAATATTTGTTCGCCCCCCAGTGGCATGTCTGTGGACTCACAGCGCTAGGAACCGAGTTTCAATATACCCGTTGTGGGCAGAGCACAGATAGCCCATTGTTCAGTTTTGTGAGGTCCTTTCAAAAGTTGCTGCTCCCTCCAAGTCCTTACTTCTATCTTTTGTGCAAAGCTACATCCAGCTATCTGCCCAATCTACCTAGGGGAATCGAAACGTTGATTTTAGCAACGTAGACTTACCGCTGTACTAGCGGGGGACACTTGTACCTTACCCAGAATCAATTAAATATTACTCACAATACAGAATTAAAGGGAATATTTCTGTAAGGGTAAAATAAAGTCTTAAATTCTACATTTTGTCTTGTATGAGTTGTTTTTAAATATAATACAATCAACTTTTATTTGCCAAATACGTTAGTATGGAACTAGTACTAGTAATAACACAAACAGTTGATATTAGTAGTAACACATAAAAGTAATACCAGTAATAACACGAAACTAATACTAGTATCAATACATGAAACTAGAACCAGCATTAACACATGAAGCTAGTACTAGCATTAACATATAAAACTAGTACTAGCGGTAACTCTTGAAAGTGATACTAGAATTAACACCTGAAACTGTACTTGCATCAGCACATAAAATTGGTATTAGTAGAAACAAAATTCATTATGAGACATTAAAAAGCGTAAAAAAAGCTTGTTATACAAAAGAAAGGATAAACAAAATATTACTTTCAGGCTTAACGTAATTCTACGTTTTTATATTAAGCTTCGTAAAAGGTGTTTTGTCTCCAATTACACTTCTACAAATAGCTGCTGGCTTGTTTCCAACTTTAGTGTTTTATTGGCCTGATAATAGAAACTCGTGTGGAAACAACTAGATTACATGTGACTATGCTTTATACAACGACTCGGGTAGTCCAAGCAATTATTAAACAACTTACATAAATATTTTTAAAGGAAACGGTTAACTACGTCGACCTGACAACACTTAAAGCAATGTAAAACTGTATGAAACAAAAAGTTGACAAATATGCAAGTTTAAAGAAACTAAGCTCTTACATTACACGTTTTGATAAAACACACAAAAATTAATTTATGTTAGGATAAGATTTTAAAGAAATTAAATATCGTAGGTGTGGAAACTCTATTCAGCACGTGAAAAAGAGTGAGTGAACTTCGTTCTTGACCTGATAATGCATGAAAGAAAATGGAAAGTTGGAAAGTCTTTGCATGTATGTTTTGATAAACCAATTAGATCTTGCTGTTGTTAACCGTAAAGCTAACCAATGGATCATTTGTACTGTGCCCGTCCAGAGTATCGAAACCAGGTTTTTAGCGTTATAAGCTTTCGGAATTACTGCTGAGTCACTGATGTCAGGTCTTCTAGGAAGGAACGCACGTAAATTCTTAGAAATATAGTTCCAGCGTTAAGATGCCTGAAGCCATATAAACAGTTAAAATTTCCGCCAGATTAATTCGTTGTGGTCACCGTTGTAATCAACGAATTTTCTTATGTAAAAAAATGACTTTCAAACGTTTAGTTTAAAAGATTAAAACCTTTTTGTTCTCATACATAAAATACGATGTTAGTAGAACTTAAATAAAATCAAACATCTACAAAAGATTTCATCTGTTCAATCAGAGAAAAAACAATACACTGATAATCAGATACGATTTAACGACTTCAGCACATGTTAATCATTTCATTTCGAAAGCAAATAAAAATCAATGAAACTCTCATAAGGGGGTTCAATGTCCATTAGCGACCACAGTGCAGATAACAGTTAACAAACAATCATGAAGTTACATATAGAAAAAATTACTTTAAAATTATGGTATTTTCTACTTAAAGTTACTTAATACAGAGACTTCTTCCCCCAATCATGACCCACCTAAAAAGAGGGATCATTGTTCTGATATATTAGTAATGCTTTAGTAAGTAATTTTTAAAATAATAATGTGTTTAATGTGTTTATCTTGTTCTGCGTCCCCTCGTATACCCCTTGCGCCCTACAGTTTTGGAATCGTTGACATAATCTATTTAGTATAATTTAGAGGAACACCTTTTATTGTAGTCCATCATTGGCTCATCGGTGAGTCTCATGACTTAAAACATTAGAATTCGAGATTGAAAACCTGCAGTGGATATATAGCGTATTAGCGAGGTTCCATTTAAACGATCAAGCAAGTCGTTCTTTCTGTAGGACTGAGTTTTCTGATATGACGATTTTTCTGAAAAACAGTAACAGGAACAAAACATAAGTAGGTTGTAGCTTCAATGAAAGTATATTTTAGGAACCAAATATACGGTGATATAATTTGTTTTATTCTTGTTAGGTTTGTTTTTGTAACTGAGAACAAAGTTATACTATGGGCTACATGTGCTCTGCCAACCACAGGTATCGAAACAAGCTCTTTAGCATTGTAAGTCCGAAGATATACTGCTGTGTCAGTGGGGTAATAGGTGTAAAAGGCATTCTTGCTAGGAAGTGAGGTTCGAAGTCTCAGAAAACCGTTGCACTTTATAAAATCGAAAATATTTTAAACCGGCGCCTCTATTCGTAATTTAACAGTTCGGCACACCCAGATGGTTAAGGCACTCGACTCGTAATCTGAGATTTGGAGGTTTGAATCCTCGTCACACCAAACATGCACGCCCTTTCAGCCGTGGGGGTGTTATAATGTGTCTGTCAATTCCATTATTCGTTGGTAAAAGAGTAGCCCAAAAGTTGTCGGTGGGTGTTGATGACTAGCTGCCTCTAGTCTTACACTGCTAAATAAGGGACGGTTAGTGCAGATAGCCCTTGAGTAGCTTTGCGCGAAATTAAAAACAAACAAACAAACATGATTTAACCTGAACGAAATGGTCTGGTAGGAACTAGGTGTCATACAACGTGAGCCTTATTAGCCGTATAGTACGTTGAAAATGTAAAAGACGATCTGTCTCACGTATGTTGAACATGTAATTACAATTTAAAATTGGTTTTCTATTTGCTCCTGATAAGCCTTTTCCTTTCATTTTTCGCGATTCCGTATTATGGATTTTCCTTTTTCACTTCTTCAGGTAATGGTATATTTAAAAGTTGTACAATCATGATTCATGTAAAAATAAATCACGTTGATTATTATCCAGATATTTCCTGCCAACTACTTCCTGGCACCTCTACACATTGTATAAGTCAAGGTCAGAGTCGGCTTACTTATATAAACCATCGTATCTCTGTTGTTGCTAGGGTAAGCGTCGTCACATCAACCATTTTTAAAGCTTTATATATATTTTTTTAAATCTTTCTACTCGGTTGAAAAATACGAGCAAAAAACAAAAATACTGACACTTGTTTCGGTTTAAATTCTCAATTTCCTGAGGAAATAAAGATAACCGGGGGTGCTCAGAAAGATATTTTCTCTTCACCCCACACTTGATTTAAGAATGAGATTAAGTGACCAGAAAAAAAAAAAAAAACACATCAGTATATAAAGTAGAACGAGATAATCCTAACAGTAATGATGTTAGATTCGAGAAAGTGAGCAGGCAAAAGATTAGCGAAAAACCGACACTGAGCACCCGATCTGCGTGGATATCACAAAATCAACGACCAGTATATGACTTAGGGTCCTTCAGAGCGGCTGGGATCTATAAATCCAATGCCACAATTTTGATGTGGGGGAAACGAGAGAACCTCGAGGAAACCCCCTTTTATTGGCTGGTGCCGATATATCCAGCTAGAGCCTGTATAGTTGACGTGAAGAAGAAGAAAGGTCTGAGTCATAGTTTTAACCGAAGAGAGGGGCTAGTTCATTGTGAAATCTTGCGAATTTGGGTATCAAGAAAGGATTTGTGGGAGATGGCAAGTCCACCTACCTGTTCAGTTGGACTGCAGGTGATAAGAGTTCATTGTTCTGGAGGTCGCTCGTGGGTGAAGGAGGAAATTTTTGGTAATGGCGTAACCTGTGTCTGATCTGCGAGGAAGAAGAGTATGGTAGAGATGATTCAGAAGTTGGACTGCAGGTGATGGGAGTTCATTGTTCTGGAGGTCGCTCGTGGGTGAAGGAGGAAATTTTTGGTAATGGCGTAACCTGTGTCTGATCTGCGAGGAAGAAGAGTATGGTAGAGATGATTCAGAAGTCTGATTACATGGATTTGTGGGAGGTGGAGAGTCTGCCTCCCAATTCAGCTGGACTGTAGATAATGATTGTTTGTTTGTTTGTTTTTAATTTCGCACAAAGCTACTCGAGGGTTATCTGTGCTAGCCGTCCCTAATTTAGCAGTGTAAGACTAGAGGGAAGGCAGCTAGTCATCACCGCCAACTCTTGGGCTACTCTTTTACCAACGAATAGTGGGATTGACCGTCACATTATAATACCCCCGCTGAAAGGGCGAGCATGTTTGGTGTGACGGGGATTTGAACCCGCCACTCAGATTACGAGTTGAGTGCCTTAACCACCTGGCCATGATCGGGCCTTAAACGCAAGCAGTTGTATAAAAGAAAATTTGAAAAATGAGTTGTGGAGAATTTGTTACAGAAATATGGAAAACCATCATGTTGACGATTTATGGAAAACCATCATGTTGACGATTTATGGAAAACCATCATGTTGACGATTTATGGAAAACCATCATGTTGACGATTTATGGAAAACCATCATGTTGACGATTTATGGAAAACCATCATGTTGACGATTTATGGAAAACCATCATGTTGACGATTTATGGAAAACCATCATGTTGACGATTTATGGAAAACCATCATGTTGACGATTTATGGAAAACCATCATGTTGACGATTTATGGAAAACCATCATGTTGACGATTTATAGAAAACCATCATGTTGACGATTTATGGAAAACCATCATGTTGACGATTTATGGAAAACCATCATGTTGACGATTTATGGAAAACCATCATGTTGACGATTTATGGAAAACCATCATGTTGACGATTTATGGAAAACCATCATGTTGACGATTTATGGAAAACCATCATGTTGACGATTTATGGAAAACCATCATGTTGACGATTTATGGAAAACCATCATGTTGACGATTTATGGAAAACCATCATGTTGACGATTTATGGAAAACCATCATGTTGACGATTTATGGAAAACCATCATGTTGACGATTTATGGAAAACCATCATGTTGACGATTTATAGAAAACCATCATGTTGACGATTTATGGAAAACCATCATGTTGACGATTTATGGAAAACCATCATGTTGACGATTTATGGAAAACCATCATGTTGACGATTTATGGAAAACCATCATGTTGACGATTTATGGAAAACCATCATGTTGACGATTTATGGAAAACCATCATGTTGACGATTTATGGAAAACCATCATGTTGACGATTTATGGAAAACCATCATGTTGACGATTGAAGGTAGAAATTCACATAGGCAAAACTAAACTCTTCGTTTTCAGACTCATTTTAAATAATTTTACTTGTTATTCACTTGACAATGACAGTAATCTCTCGAAAACTCTCGGGACCATTGAACTTTCCGATCTTCAGCCGAAACAAATACTTCGTTTACCTAAAGCAGCTGTTCTGCTATTCGTTCGAGACAATCGTAGTCGTTCATCGGAAACCGTCGGTAGCATTGGACTTTCCGATCTCAAGCTGATCAAGATCCTTAAATGCTTCTGGTCTGAACCGGAGGGTATACAGAACATACATTGTCAGGCAGTGGAAAAGTATACCATAAATCCAAAGTGTGTCTAGTGTTATTACATAGGGCTTGTGTTTAGACTGTGTTACTCGTCTATAGAACGAAGTCTTATGTCAGTGGTAATACTGTAATTCATGGACTATCAAAGTTTTATGCTCGTGGATAAGTATTTTACTTAGATTGTAAGTCTGGTGGCCAGAATTACAAGAACGGTTAAAGCACGGTCAGAATATTTGGTTAATTATATTATTTATTCCTACTTTCTACTACAGAATCTCTGTTAATTATAAAATCCTGAGTAAACAGCTGAGTTAATGTCTCAAGTAAGTTTACGGAACTGGTTTACTTGGTCACGGTTTCATTTTTAGTTTCCGGTTTACCAGTTTGGCCACAAATCAAATTATGATAAAAAACAAACAGATGTCGTACAAAATACCATCGCGGGACGATAGTTGGCCCTCTATGTTCTAGTTCATTTCTGAATTATAAAATGTATGAAAAGAACACCACCTGGAATTTTCCGAAACATTAAATTAAACATATATTTGAATTTTAAATCAAACCTTTTTTAAAAAACAACTCAACCTAGTATGAAGCTTTATTTTTGGGAAACATTGCTTAGAGTTACTGACACAGAGCACGCTTAGAGTTTAACCTATAGTCCACACATGTAATTCTTTCTGTTAAATGTATGGCGATATGCAAAACACATGGTGATCTCAAGTAAAGAGTAAAAAAAAAATCCAGCAACCAGTGTTTTTTTTCTTTTCGAGAAAAAAACAATAATGATATTATTTCCCTGAAAGCCGACTGTGTGGATCACCTGTTTTAACTACTCGCATAATGTATTGCCTGTCAGTCAGTCAGAAGACACTAAAATAAAATCCTATAAGAGACGCTTAAAGTTATAATTTGTACTGTCGTGACGTCAGTAAAACGTACTCGTACTATTAAACACGAGGAGAATTCTGCACTCTCTAAGCTACAATATAGTATGACATGAATTTGGAAAAGCAAGAAACAAAAACATTTTTTAATCTTGGCTTTATTTAAACTTGAAAATGAACATTTTCAATGACCCTGTGGAAATACATCCAGTATACTTGTTATATACGTGCGTAAAGCGCTAATCTTAAAACCCTATCTTAATATTCAGTTAAAACTAAATAAAGAAGTGTTTGGATCCATCCAATACCACAAAGTATTTCTCCCATAAATAATACTTTAATAATATTCATTACCTTTCGTACTAGGGCCTGGCATGGCCTAGCGCGTTAAGGCGTGCGCTTCGTAATCTGAGGGTCGCGGGTCAGCGCCAAACATGCTCGCCCTCTCAGCCGTGGGGGCGTTATAATGTGACGGCCAATCCCACTATTCGTTGGTAAAAGAGTAGCGCAAGAGTTGGCGGTGGGTGGTGATGACTAGCTGCCTTCCCTCTAGTCTTACACTGCTAAATTAGGGACGGCTAGCACAGATAGCCCTCGAGTTGTTTTGTGCGAAATTCCAAAAAAACAAACAAAAAACCTTTCATACTACTTCTATGACTCGATCGTTTATTATAACATAGACAGTTAACGAAATTTCCTATTTTAAAAACCACAATATTTAAGTTAACAAATCACCGAGAACAATTTTAAACGATGTAGAGAAAACAATTTAAACTCAAGTGATGTCGAGAAACCCACTTGTTGAGAAATTTATATGCAAAAACGGCTCGTTTGGGTTGAGAAAATATTTTACATAGAAGGTCGAAACGTTGTTCGCTCTTCTATGTAAAATATTTTCAACAAACTATTCATTGCATATAAAAAACTTGACTTTTGTGTTATCGATCTTTGGCGGATTTAGAGGATGGCCCCTGACTACCCTTTTTGCCGTATGTGATATTACCATGAAGTACCATTTCACGTTCAATAAAAACAATTGTATTAAAAACGTATTGTAATCTTATTTGATCAACCCCTTAGGTAGGCCTAAATCCAGTTTTGACACAAGAAGACATTGAAGCTATATTCTGTCATACCCAAAAATGATCTTTTTAAGTAGCATACACACACCACACATAATATATATACGAGGGCTGTTAAAAAAATACGCGGACTGTTTGAATTGCGCAGCTCCAGTTGGTTCCAGGGGAATCCGCTTGGTGTCGCTAGGTTCGCACAGATCAGCTGATTACGACGCCATTTCCCGATTGCAGATATCTTCATTTGTGTTTTAGCTACGCGGTTTTAAGTGAAGTGCGATTTTTTTGTTTGGCGGATTTCAGAATGAATGACCTGAAGGAGCAACGACTTGCTGTGAAATTTTGTGTTAAACTTGGAAAATCTGCGACTGCAATTTTTTCTATGCTTAACACGGCTTACGGTGATGTTGCTATGAAGCGTACGGCATGTTTCAAGTGGCAAGAACATTTCAAGGATGGTCGACAGTCCATTGCAGATTGACGTCCTTCCACGTCAACTGACGACCCATACGTCGACAAAATCAACACCCTGGTGCGGGCAAATCGACGTCTGACTGTCAGGGAGCTTGCTGAAGAGTGTGGGATATCAGTTGGATCTTGTTACGAGATTTTGACCGAAAAATTGAAGATGCACCACGTTGCTGCGGAATTCAGCCCTCAGAACTCGTGAGTTTTTGGCCAAACACTCGATAACTGTTCTTCCCCACCCCCCCTACTCACCTGACCTTGCTCCTTGCGATTTTGTCTTGTTCCCCAAACTCAAAAGACCCTTGAAAGGAAGAAGATTTGAGACGATTCCCGAAATTAAGGCAAATACGACGAAGGAGCTGGAGGACATTACAAAAGAAGCGTACCAGGACTGTTTCAACAAGTGGAAACACCGTTGGGATAAGTGTGTGCGTTGGGGAGGAGAGTACTTTGAAGGGGTCCCAGACCTGTAACTTCTAAATAAAGTACATTTTGTTTTATGACGTTGGTCCGCGTATTTTTTGAACAGACCTCGTATACGGATTTCAAGATTACTTTTATGTTTGATTGCATTCAAATCCAGAATATTAAACTGGAACCGGAATTTTTTTTTAATCAGCTGCTGTTGATATTAAATTAATCTCACTATTGATCTGGTGGTGACGTTTACTCATTATTTGAGTGTTTCTATTTGTAAATGATTAAATATGATTTCCATATTATTGATCTCGAATTAATTTCAACATATATTTCTTTCAGATAAATTTGTGTTTTCAGCCACCCTGGTGAATTCATTTTATTCGTAATTAAAGTGGATATCAGGTAGAAGAGTTCTACTAATTGGCTGCTTTACGTTTGGTGTGTAGTTCAAAATTAGGATTGTCGGCAAATAGCCTGCCAAGATATGCCACAAAGCACAAATAATTGCGCCATCTATGAACCGTAACTAAGACATTAAGTTATTTTTTATTTTTACCTTTTGTACTGATTTTCTCATTCAATTGTTTATTGATATTTAATTATTTATATTATATTTAATATTATATTTAATTAAATCACTACCGACATTAATAGCAATTAAACATGATTTCCGTGATATCGGGTTAATCTTGATATAAATTTGTTGCTGGTGGAATAATCTTTTCAGCAATACTGATAGATTCATTTTTACTTTTAGTTAACTTTGAACATATTATTAATACTAGTGGTACTGTTGATTTAGAGTCCAGCGATTGAACCATCAAAGAAGACCTTAAAAGATTCAGAAGAGAAAAAAGGTAATTTCTAATTTTGTCAAAGAAAATGGTTTTTATATAAGGCAGAATTTCCTAGTGTCAATGCACACAATGGGAGTTAACGCTGTTTACGTTACGTTAATTAACCAAACGAATAAATGAACGAGTTTCGCTTTGATTATGTTATTAACAATGATATATATGTGTAAAAAAATGACATTATTGGAACCCCTAACTACAGTTATTTCAACTGCAAATGTTACATCTGATTATATGATAGGTCTTTTTTACAACTAGCCTATAACAAGTACCTGTAACAGCTATATGAAGAGTACTTGTTACAAAGAGACATTTGTTGGGCATTTCTTACAGACAGAAGTTACAGTTAACTCTACAATGAGTATCTATTTACAGTTTGCTGTATGGTGGGCCCTCATTACTTGCGATACAGAGATCCATGTGATGAATACCTGCTATGGTGAGCCATGTATTAGGTATTTGTTACACTTAGACGTAAGCAGGGTATCTCTTGCAGTATACTATATGATAGGTACCTGTCACAGTTAGTTGCATAACGGGTACTTGTTACGGTTACTATATGATGTGTTTTTGTTACAGCGACCTATATGACAATCACCTGTTACAATTAACCATATGAATATAGAATATGTTACAGCTGGCCATATGTTGGGTATATGTTACAGTTAGTTATATGGTTCGTACTTGTGATAGTTAATTATATGATGGGTACATATTACAGCTGTGTGTATTATGCGTATTTGTTACTTATAATTATACACGAAAAACTTGTAAAGCAAGTTACATTGTGGGTATCTGCTAGAGCTAATAATATCATTGGTATTTTTCTAGGACTAGTTCTATACTAGTACCTCTTACAGCTAGTTTTATGGTGTGTGTGTTACAAATATCTATATCATGGGTACCTGTTAAAGCTAGTTATAACATGGGCACCTTTCAAAGATAGTCTGCTCCTGGGTATCTTCTCCAGCTAGTTGTGTAATGGGTAAGTATTACAACTAGGCATATTATGGATAACTATTGATTGTGACGTGGGTAACTTAAACAAGATATATGATGGATAAATGTTACAGGTAGCTATATGATGGGTAAATGTTACAGTTAACTATATGGTAAGTATATTAAAAGTAGTTATGTCTATGTCGTTGGTGTCAACATGTGTCTTTATGTTTGAAAAATGCTCTAATACAGGTTTGTATGGTATGACACTAAACACGTTCGTTTAGAGGGAACAGATGCGTGTGCATGCGCAGGTAAAACTATATTTAAATACGTTCGAGACCTTTGGAAATAAAACAACGGATGTTTTAGTGCTATTTTCATTTTTAAAATAAATCAACGGGTGTTCTTTGTTGAAAACTTGATATAAAAATAGAGCTCGTTTAAAGAACTCTTTATTCGCGGAAGCTGTTACAGTTGGCTGTTCTATCTTTACATTGCAGTAGATTACAGTTGGCTGTTCTATCTTTACATTGCAGTAGATTAAGCTTCAACCACTACACACAACTCACCATCCACTTACATCATTAAACATGACGTCAAACAATCAAATGACATAAAAAGAGGAATGTCTTTTTGTCGTTGTTTCTTTGGATTGAGTTGTATTTTAACTGTAGTTTATTTTACAAGATTAACAGCAAAATACAAAAACGACATTTCTCCAGAAAACGATCCCTCGCTAGTACAATTTACAACGCTAAAATCAAGGGTTCGATTCTCCTCAGTAGACACAACAGATAGCCCGATGTGGCTTTGCTAAAAGAAACATTCACATTCGACAAAATGAAAGATAAAATCGTTATTAGATATTTTAACCGACTAGTTTTGGTAAAACAGTTACCACCATAAAGGCTAATGGAAATGTATCTTACAAAGTTTCCCGGTAGAATACTGATAAGTCACAGTGGCACAGCGGTATGTCTGCGGACGGAGGAAGCTAACACTTATAACACAGTAAATAGCCTCATGTGGCGTTGCTACAAGAAAACATGCACACAAAGGTTTCGTTTTTTAGTCTTAATATAGCACCATAATATGTCTAAAAAGAAATTACGTCATTGCAGTACTTGATTCTTATGTTCAATGGCTTTTGTGTGCCAGTAAAATGTATTTTGTTACTGTAAAAAAAAAAACGTATTATACTCCGTGAGGTTCTGTAAATTTCAAGTGGTGTAAATATCTTTGTGAAAATTAGTTCACTTTTTTAATATTACATCTGTGTAATTTCATGGTGTAAGTAATATTTAAAACCACATTTATTGTTTTAAAAATCATATATAAAAAAACTTGGATCAATAATTGAAAAAAAATGATGTTAAACTCACTTATTTTAAAATTGACTCAGGGGTAAGTAAGTCTAAATATTGAGTTTCGTTACCGGCAGAAAACAGAGAGGAGTTAGATAGTATAGACGTGTGCTTAGCGAACAAAGATTTCCTATGTGGTGAAATAAAACTGTCGCTTTAAATCAAGAACTGAAAGTGATGATGTTACAGTTGTTGTAGATATTAATGTAGACCATGAAGCTAGGGATTCTTCCTTTGTTGTTCCTTCGTTCCTTTTCTACTAGGCCTGGCATGGCCTAGCGCGTTAAGGCGTGCAATTCGTAATCTGAGGGTCGCGGGTTCGCGCCAAAACATGCTCGCCCTTCCACCCGTGGGGCGTTATAATATGACGGTCAATCCCACTTTTCGTTGGTAAAAGAGTAGCCCAAGAGTTGGCGGTGGGTGGTGATGACTAGCTGCCTTCCCTCTAGTCTTACACTGCAAAATTAGGGACGGCTAGCACAGATAGCCCTCGAGTAGCTTTGTGCGAAATTCCAAAACAAACAAAACAAACAAACCTTTTCTACTATGTTAAAATGTTCGTTTTCAAATCGATCTATGAAAACTCTGAAAATTTATGTCTCTTAGAAGCAACTGTTTGCTTGTTTTCGGATGTTTGCAAAAAGCTACATCAGAGCTACATGCACTAATCGTCCTTAATTTTGATCTGATAGCCAAAAGGAAAGATAGTCAACAGTATCTATCACTAACTCTTAAGTCACTTTTGTCTCATTGTGTGTGTGTGTGTTTTTCCTTATAACAAAGCCACATTGGCCTATCTAATGAGTAAACCGAGGGGAATCGAACGCCTGATTTTAGCGTTGTAAATCCGTAGACTTACCGCTGTACCAGCGGGGTACGTTGTTTCACTGAGTAGTAGAATTTGACTTTCATCCTTATACCGCATCCATGGTTCCCCAATTGTTTATTTTGATGTGAAACTAAGAACCATTTATAGCCAACAGGATGTATCCGATCACCATTTTGTTTTTGTTACCATCAGCTGACGTGTACCATTATTTCATAAATTTTGGAGAAACGTTTCATGCTAATAATCTTATTATTTCTTCTTTCATGAATGTTTACATGGCTCATGCGAGTTCCACTCGCGTGGGTCTCTTTGCAACTACAGTAGTTTAAAACTGTTAAATGAAATGAAAAACGAACGAACTGTAATTAAGTTTAGGTCTCAAACATGTCCTTACAAACACCTAATTGTTTTCGTACAGTTGTGAAACCAGAAGAATTATCAAAGAAATGCCAATGAAGAGGAACATAATCTATTGGCTCCCCCATCTCCAACCCCCCTCCCTGAAATGCATGAAGCATGACTTTGCCTGGCCTAGTTACGGCACTTTTTTCGTCAGAAATCTAAAATTGTGCTTAAACAGCTACAACTTGTGATTCCCTTTATGGAGAAGCCGAATTTTCGGAAGCGTTGGCTAGGTATATCTGAATGAGTCAGAACGCGGGTTCCATTTCCTTCACTTTAACTTTCGACTCGAAAGGCTAACATACACATTACAACCTAACTGTTCGGGCAAGCCTGGTGGTACATAATTTTATTGGAAAACCTAAGTGTCAGTTTATCATTATTAACACTACCACTGTTTTTCTACTTAAATCTTGAGGTAAAAATAATCCAGCTTGACTCTAGTCTCTGTTAAAAGATTTAACCTAGTAAAATTAAAAATTGTGTTGTTTATTAACTGTGTTATAACGTGTCAAAGTGGAGTTACTTCAAGATTTAATCTCAACCAAAGTTTGAGTAAAGTTTACATTTAGAGAAAAACAGAGGTAATGTTGTTGAGATAAACTGATTATATGAACAGAAATTTTTATCATTTTCAGGCCTGACTGTCGATACATTTCATTTCTTTTAGTTTGCGTGAATCGAAAACAAGGTAAGACTAAGCCCATTTCTATTTTCAGCTATCTAGCTATAAAAGTGAGGAAATAAATAATGACATTCAGTGTAATAATTAAACTGTAAGATGCAATAATAAAGATGTAACATCTTAGGTCGAATTATTTATAGAGGGCGTAGTTCGGGAACTTCTAAGTGACAAGTATTTAATGGTGCGTGTAACTTGTATTTTAAATGCATTATATTGTTACTCGGATTAAAAAGAACAGTATTAACGAAGTTTGGTCTTCTAAATGGTTTTATGTAACACCGATTTTAAACGCTATGTTGAACTTGGTACTACAATGAATTTCATTATCAGTTTAGGCATGATATAACTTTTGTCAATGTGTACAAGATGTGTTGAATGTAATGCTTAGAATGCAACCTTCTTATAAATATATATCAGGTGTTTTGTGTACAGTTGATTATAAATTACACACCTTTAAATATATTTGTATAATTAGAAATTCATCCATATAAGTAAGTTAAAGTGCTGAAATATTTAAAAAACAACAACATATTAAAGATTATAAAATTCCATTCCAAGGTTGATAAATAAATGTATTTACTAGAATATTCTTCATTTTTTGGATCATGTAGAACTAGAACTACATATATATGTGTGTTTGTGTATCAGGTGCAATAAGACGTCATGTATTACAAAATAGTGAAGTGTAATAGAAAAAATCCTTATAAAAAGGTTTGATATTTATATTTATCATCTAACAGAGCGTTCCTCATGCCTGCACTATATCCACGAGGTTATCCAGTGGCGCTAAAATATTCATACAGGGAATGGTATCCAACATCCCCTTTAGGTGAGCTCATTCTATTGTTATTTTGTTCTAAAAATATATATATAATATTAGTAGAATGATGAAAAGAATGAAGCAAATGAAGAATTATAATAATATGAGAAAAGTGAGTGTAAAAATACAACAACAATTTAAATACAGAGATGTGTGTAAAAGTTAGAACTTATTAATGGCCCGGCATGACCAGGTGGTTAAGGCGCTCAACTCGTAATATGAGTGTTGCGGGTTCGAATCCCTGTCGCACCGAACATGCTCGCCCTTTCAGCCGTGGGGGCGTTATAATGTGATGGTCAATCCCACTATTCGTTGGTAAAAGAGTAGCCCAAGAGTTGGTGGTGGGTGGTGACGACTAGTCCCTCTACTCTTACGCTGCTAAATTAGCGTAAATAGTCCTAGTGTAGCTTTGCACGAAATTAAAAAAAAATAAAGTGTCTATCAAATATTGGAAAACTCCTAATTTTCTTGTTTGGGAGATTTTTTTCAGATCCCCCCACAAAAAATTTACAAGTTTAATCTATCTAAAAATAGTGCAATTGGGACAGTTTTTTAGAGTAACAATAAGTACCGTAAGTTCAATCTGTTTGTTCATTTGTACATCTGAAAGACTTTATTCATAGATCGATTGTTTTGTACTATGCTCTTCCCGCCATGGAGATAGAAACCTGATTCTAGCATCATAAGTCCAGACATCCCGCTGTGCCATTGAAAGACGCCTTATTGGCACAATGGGCTAATAAAAGGCCGTATCAGAGACCTATATAGTTTAAGCATAGTCGTCATTAATTTGAAATTGTGGATAGAGAGGAATGCAATAATTTTACAGTACTCACCGCCTGAAGTGGATATTTTTTCCCACGTAATAGCGGAAATGACAGTTGTTCTCATAACGCACCCACAGTTGAAAATGCAAAGCGTGTTTGGTAGCACCTCATTTTAAACACGATACCTTCAGATTTATAGAGTCGAAAGTTATCCACTAGACCTACCACATACAGGTCAAGATATCCGTGAACATGTGATATTTTACTTACATGTACCTACCTCAGTGCTGCCATTTTAGTGTTGACAGAGGAGAATATATCCCTTACAAACGTTTTTTGCCGCCACCAATTCCCCTGGATATTCAGCACAACCAATTAGTGCATTTAATAATTTTTTACTCGTGATATTAAGCACTTTTGAAGTCTTTAATATGTTTCCCAGTCGTAACTGGCTTCCTTAAAAGATGAATAAAGGGTTAAACATACTTTGTGTACTGAAAACAATTAATGTTTATGGTAGTCAGATTTTAAGACGTAAACATTTGCATAAACATTCTATCTTTTACAATACTTTACGTTTTAGTGGTATTTAGACCAGGCAAAACTGCTTCATGTATTTTTGATATTTTGTTATATATGGGGGGAAAGAGCGCGTTTTACAATTCCCAAGACCTTTCAAGGTCCTTTGTTATCATAGTCATATAATTATGCCCTTGATATAAAACAAAATGGTATTTGCATTTTAAAATAATTATATTTAATCATGTGGATTGTGATATAAAATATTTTAAACTTTAGTTTATTAGTTTATTGCACAGTGAACTATAAGTGCACTATCAACTGCAGGTATCGAAACCAGATATTTAGTGTTATAAGCTTACTGACTTACTGGTGAAGCTTAATCTCAAGAATATTTTCAATTCGTAAATTTCACATTTTATACTGTGAATTTTGTGTTTGCATTCGATCAGCGATGCAGATTTCGTGTGCTACCGCTAGATGTCGACTTTGTTAAGGAATGCAACCGTTTTGACAAAAAGCAAAAAATTATCAAGATATTTAAAAGTTCAATAGGTTCCAATTTTATTGTATAATTGTATATATAATCTCCCTCTTATCAGCTTGATTTTTTTATTGATAAAGTTTCTTTCCTTATTGCTGCACACTCAAAATATTGATGAAAAGAAACTTGAAACAAACAAACAAAAATCTTTTGCCAGGTCAGGTGACAGTTCCGTTTGAAGTTCCTTCCAGGGAAATATCAACAGTTGAGGATGACGTTCCCGGTTGTCATGGCAAACTGCCAGAGAAGAACCTCTTCTCCCTGACCTTGTTCCTAGTGGTTTTAGGTTCCTCATGAGCGCGTGCTTCTCTCACGGCTTGAAAGTAAAGCCAAATCTTAGTTCATTCGCCATAATCGGCTTTTTTTTGTTGTTGTTGGCAAATGATATTTCGGCTTGATATGATTATCATTACGTATGACAGCAAATAAACCGCATCATCCTTTCACACTCTCTGTTTTAAAACAAATATATGAACCGAGTCGGCATCGTTGAATTTGAGTGAAATAATAAAAAAACGTTTGTTTGAAGATAAGCACAAAGCTACACAATGGGCTATCTGTGATCTGTTTACTACAGGTATTGAAATCCGGTTGCTAGTACTGTAAGTCCGCAGACGTGCCCGCTGAGCCAGTGGGGGACGGAGAGGGGGGCAGAAAAATTGTTATCATGAAGGATCGCAATTTGCCACTGATTAATTAGGCTAATAATAAGAATAGCTATAGTCACTTGTTATTTAAGTGCACAACGAATTATACATATATACTGTTGGGGGGGGGGGGTTATAACCACTGCTGTTTGGAGTTTCATGGTTTAAGCTGTAAGTCTATTGCATACCCTTATTTGAGTATTTATTTGTTCAGGAGTAAAGCCACATTAGATTGTTTTCTATGCCCACAGTAAGATATCGAATCCCGAATTTTAGTGTTGCAGGCCATAAACTTCCCACTGTTTCACTTGGGAGGGGGGGGGGAGATCATTTGGACCGTGCAAACCGTTCCCAAGTAAAGTCAGTGTTTTCCTCAGGAACTGAAATTAAAGGGACTTTTGAAATTTTCTGGTGAGTGAGGGCTGAGGGGATAAGACCGCAACGGCGGGGAAATTGAGCTGTGCGCCACCACCGTTTCACGACCATTTTATCAGGTAAATAACTTCCTGAATTAACGTTTCATTTTCCTGTTACAGAACTGTCGATAAAAACAGCAAAGTATCAAATTGTATTATACGACCAAATCTCCAAACAACAACTAAGGGGAAGTTTTATCCAATCAGAACACGTTTAAAACAACTAAATCTAGCTGGATAGTGATTAAGTAGTGTAATCCTTGTAGGGATGTTTAAGGAAGTTGCTGAGTATGATTGTTATTAGAACTTTTAATAAAACCACACCTTATGGAATAGAGGTTCATGTCCTATGAAAAGTAGCCATCCACCACCACCCGCAACCACAAGGGCTTTGCTTGTGATTCACTGCTACTTTTATAAAGCGCCCATAGCTGAAAGTATGGATCGTGTTTAGTGGCATCACGTCTAGAACAATGGATCCTTCAATTGACAGTCCTTGGTTATAGGTATTACATTATCTTTGTTTTATATTATATTATTACAAAACAAAAACCTCTTCAGTTCGCATATTAGTTTGCTTTAGATAGTTAATGTTTATGACTTGTCCGTCATTATTCGATTTTATAATACATTATTACATTTCTTGACATTGGATTCTTGGTGTTGTGTCTTGGAAATTTCAATACATACAAGACGCGCAACGGTATTTCTCTGATGTATTTTATTCCTGTTTTTGATAGGCAATTTGCAAGAAATCCGATTACTGTTCATTTTCAAATGTAAACGTTGTTTTCTTTCTCTATATTTTGTACTTAAAATCTAAATAATCCAAACATTTTATTTTTTTTTGTTTCATTCTAGAGGTCCCAGCATAGCCAGGTGGTTAGAACGATTGACTCGCAATTTAGGGGTCGCGGGTTCGAATCCCCGTTCCACCAAACATGCTCGCCCTTTCAGCCGTGGGGTGTTATAATATAACGGTCAATCCTACTATTCGTTAGTTAAAGCGCACCCCAAGAGTTGACGGTGGGTGCTGATGACTAGTTGCCTTCTCTCTCGTCTTACACTGCTAAATTAGAAACGGCTAGCGCAGATAGCCCTTGAGTAGTTTTGCGCGAAATTCGCAAAACAAAGCAAATAGTCTCGGTGAGGTTAAAGTTGCACAGGACGCCAAAGCTGATGCCATTGTTTGGTCAATAACGGAATTTCGTAAAACATGTCTGATGTGGGTCTCTAAATAGCTCTTTCGCCTTTAATAATTTTTACCTGCCAACCTTTAGTTTGATGGTTTTAAATAGTTCTGAGTTTTATTCTATGAATATTATTTACTTTGCAAACAATGACTATATCATTATCTCTATTACAAAAATGCACTTAAAGACTTTCCTAAAGGTCCTCTTAAACAGTGAAGTGTGTGTTATTAATAATTGGCTGAAAAAAGTCATTTTGGAGCAGTTGGAACTAAAGATCTACTTCAAAAATTACTTCAAAAAAGTGTATGTTTGTGTGTTTTTCTTATGGGAAAGCCACATCGGGCTATCTCCTGAGCCCACCGAGGGGAATCGAACCCCTGATTTTAGCGTTGTAAATCCGGAGACAAACCGCTGTACTAGCGGGGAGCTACTTGGAAAAAAAACCATTGATAAATTTTTAAATAAAAATGTTAATTGTGTGTTATATAACTCTGGCCGTTGAGTTATTTTAAGTTATTTCAAGTGTTTATATAAGTTTTCTCGAACTTTATCTGCCACTTGGAAATGTCCACGGTATGGTAAAACTTGGTGCACCAAAGAAAGCGGTTTTAAAATTTTCGTCGACTTGAGAAATATTCTTTCTTATACAGTATTATCATTAATTTACATGAGTATAATGCATTTTCCCAACGAATTCCCTTTGGTGAACATTTCAAACTGATCAAGTTGAAACATATCCAACCTTTCACTCAGCTTCACTGTATCGATCAGTTCCGTACCCAAGGTTACATGAAGGAAGGGCAGGGCTCCAAATCAGATGGGCAAATCTGCTTGACTTTGTAATATGGAGGCGCTACTGATGTGTGACGTAGTAGAGACGTGAGAGGGCGTATTAAAAGAAATATAACAAAAACCGAAAACAAAACATCATTACCTGTAGATTGTGAAAAGTTGAGACTCGACACCTTTATTGCAGAATTTACTGTACATTATAGTCAAATATAAACATAGAAAGGCGAGGGGAAGGGTTTTCAAGCAACCAGAAACACCTGTCCCACGGGGATGCGTTATTATTGTTATAAAAATTGTAATTATTATGACGTATAATTTACGTGAGTATCTGCACGTTTGTAAGCTATTCTAAAAACGTTGTTTCCTAGACATTTTCCTTGGGCAGTGGTAAGTCAAAATCAATATTCCTAGCACGTTACTATTTCATTATAAAAACAGAATGTTTTGGTAACTGTTTCCAGCTTTTCGATCGGCCTACACTGGGTCACTGATCCCACGATTGCGGACATCCTATTACACTTACAGGACGCCGTCACTGTGGTACGGAACACATGTTCCGATAAGTGGGATAAGGAGAAAGGAGATGTCGATACCCATTTCTGTCCCACTCCGCCTTTCCTGGTGGTCATCAGTGCCTTCTCGGTCGGAGCTAAGGTAAATATATTTTAACAAAAATCTTAGGCTTAGCATAAGAAACCATTGAATTTCCTGTTATAACATGGTATGATTTTAGACTTTGTCTGTTTAAGAAGGCAAATTGTTTAGTGTTATTAGAATTTGGAGACTCCCGTGAAGATGTCCAGGTACGAAGAAGTACATCTCTAAGCCATTAACTGCGAAACATCAACTCACTCGATATCGTTTTTATACCTTGTTATTATAACAGGGAAATAAAGCAAGCCAGTAAAATCAAACATTTCAGATGTTGAAATTACAATGATTAGTTGTGCAACTGTGCCATACAGTGTGATATCCTTAATATAGGTTTAAAGATAAAGAGTTAGGATGTTTATTTACGGAACACAGAGTACATGTAAATTAGTTAACGTCACTGTACAAATGAGGGTGGCTCAAAAACTATAGTCACGTAATAGACAACTATTTTGCAGGTAAGAGTAAATCATACTAATTGAGTTGGTAAAAATGTTTCTAAAGCTAGGTCAGTAGCCAAAAGGGTGTGTCTTGTTTGTTTGTAATTAAGCACAAAACTATACCACGGGTACAAGCGTTTTAAGTCTACAGACATACCGTTGTATCACTGGGGGCAAGGGGTGTGTGTGATCCATTTTTCTACAAAGAAGTACTTATACAGCGAGACTGTCAAACGATCTAAAGTCAAAGGACACAAGAAGGGTCTTTCCATCTTTCTCCATGGAGTGAGAAAACTTATTAAGCAGACCATTTAGGACAAGAACGAATCCTAACAGCACATACAAAACCAATTAGAAACATATAAAAATTGAACGTTTGTAGCTATAAGAGATAACCCTCTAATCCCGAAAAGTCATTGTAATAAAGCTAGTCATTATCTTAGCCCTAAAAGCGCATTCGAAATAAATTAGAACTATCTAAAAGTGAACGTTAGTGGTTATGAGAATCCTCTAACACAAAAACGTAATTGCAACTATCATATTTCCCGCTACCGCTAATAAGGTAATAAACAAAGACTCATAAGTTTAAAGGTTATAATTACGTGGCCACCTCGTAAACCGTTTTGATTAAGTAAGATGGCAGAAGAAACTGAAATAACATTTCAAATGAACTACTAACTCGTTATTGCCTTCGATACAGCTCAGATAGTATGCAAACTCTCTTTGTTAACCTGAAGATGACCTAAAAAGGTCGAAATGTTGTTCTCTACTTTATTTTAACAAAAGTGTTAGTACCCATACCAGCCATCTTGAGATACTACATTTTTACTTCAAGTGGGTTTCTCGTCATCACGAAAATAGTGTGCAGTTTATACAGACTTTTATACTCAGCTCTTTACTCTAGTTATGAGCTAATGACAGATACTGTCACTACGTAGACGCCTAGATTTCTGCTCATATATACTAATTATATGATTACATCATTTGCTAGTTTCGCAAGGTGTATCAAAGTTGTTCTCTACATGCTACTAATAACAGTTTATTTATTTGGATTACATCTTTGTCCGTATATTTTTAGGTTGAAGTCATCGTTAGATTCCTCAGTCTCAAGTATCGACTCGGATTATTACTTACCAACGACGCGCACCTACCGTTCACCGTTGGTGAGGTCATCATATGTGTCGTACAGATACCCCTTGAAACAATAGTAAGTTGTTTTCCTCCGAAGCCTCTGGCTACGGGAATACTTTTATTGGATTGAAAACGGTTTGAATATATTCTTTTCTATCGAAGTTTTGATACAGTGAAACAGTATTATTGGATCCTAAAATATTTCGTGGTAAAATGTCAGTGCTTAATATTTTACCACTGTCTTTGGAAAAACTTAAGTAGTATTATTAAGACGGCGGTAAAATATTAAGTGGTGTCATTAATATGGTGGTAAAATGTACAAGTGGCATTATTATAACGGTGGTATAAGTGTTATTATTATGAGGGCGGTAAAATATTAATTGATATTCTCTCGAATCACTGTAAGGATTGCAGAGTATCCTTCATTGGTAAATTGGTTAGCATAAACAAAATTCTTACACACAATAACATCATGCTTATTTATATTCAGCATTTGAAAAGCAAACAGTTTCATGAATAAATAGATACCCATAGAAAGCCCTTGTGTTACGAAAGTGTGGCAGTAAAGGCTTTGCTTCCTTTGTGTGGTGTTTGAAATACATTATCAAAAGACAGTTATACAAAAAACAAAACTTCAAAATATAAAAGTATAAGAACTTTTTTCTGTTCTGTGTGTAAAGTGTTTGAAAGAGGTTTCCAAGAGTTTAAGTTCTCTTTAGTGGGATAAAAAAACAACCGAAATTCAACGTTTTGTTTGGCCTGATATGTGGTAGTTGAAATATGTAAGTATTGTCTTCTAGTGCAGTAACTTCCTGAATGTTGAAATGTGTAAGTATTGTCTTCTAGTGAAGTAACTTCCTGAATGTTGAAATGTGTAAGTATTGTCTTCTAGTGCAGTAACTTCCTGAATGTTGAAATATGTAAGTATTGTCTATGTAAGTATTGTCTCTAGTGAAGTAACTCTAATGTTGAAGTAAGTATTGTCTTCTAGTGTGTGACTTCCTGAATGTTGAAATATGTAAGTATTGTCTGAATGTTGAAATATGTAAGTATTGTCTTCTAGTGAAGTAACTTCTAGTGAAGTAACTTCCTGAATGTTGAAATATGTAAGTATTGTCTTCTAGTGAAGTAACTTCCTGAATGTTGAAATATGTAAGTATTGTCTTCTAGTGCAGTAACTTCCTGAATGTTGAAATATGTAAGTATTGTCTTCTAGTGAAGTAACTGTCTTCTAGTGAAGTAACTTCCTGAATGTTGAAATATGTAAGTATTGTCTTCTAGTGAAGTAACTTCCTGAATGTTGAAATATGTAAGTATTGTCTTCTAGTGAAGTAACTTCGTGAATGTTGAAATATGTAAGTATTGTCTGTGTTGAAATATGTAAGTATTGTCTTCTAGTGAAGTAACTTCGTGAATGTTGAAATATGTAAGTATTGTCTTCTGGTGAAGTAACTTCCTGAATGTTGAAATATGTAAGTATTGTCTTCTAGTGCAGTAACTTACTGAATGTTGAAATATGTAAGTATTGTCTTCTAGTGAAGTAACTTCCTGAATGTGTCTTCGTACTTAATTTTTCTATCTTCGTTCGTAATATTTAAAATTATAGGGACGTGTCATCCATTTCTTGAGTGAAGTTTGTCAAGGTGAGTTGGTGTAGAAGTGGTGACCATCTTATCTTTCTATCTATCTATCCAAAAGAGAACTACTCATCTATTTGTCTGTATGGGCCACAAGTTATTCTGAGGTACTGACTTAAGCCATGCCATTCAAACTCGTTATAGAGATAAGGCTGAATTTTCAAGGATCAAGTTCAAACAGAAAAGCAATCAACCAATCGGGTTCAATATTAAGAAATATTGCCGCTAGATGGCCCAATCGTTATTCCTATTCGCAAACTTTTAGAAAACTGTACATCTTGGAAAAAGTGCTAGCCATGACTTGTGTATTTAGCTAGTTAGATAAGTATTAAACGTAGTTTTTGTGTCTGTTTAATAGCCGAAGAAGCTACATTTCTCCATACCTGTCGAGTCACCGATAGGAGAAACATTTTACGGCCGTGGAGAAGAATCTAAAAAGTATGTAAATCACTTAAATTGATTTACAAACAAAAACGACAAAAAACCTGAAAAAACAATACATGTGGTGTTCCGTGTATCTCGACAAAATCGTAATTTAAAAGAGCTTCGAAACTAAGACCTTTCTAATCTTTAAAAAATTATTTAATTTTGATGTTTGTTTACTATATACAGTGGAGCGCCATTAAGCCGCGGACCAGTAAACCGCGAAATCGCTTAAGCCGCTGTAACAAGTCTTGTCCCAAAATTTTTGATGTATTAAATCTACTACCTGGCTTTTTAAAGTTTCTCACACTCTTCTTGTCTTTATAACTTCAAGGGGATAATTAAAAAGGATTTGCTTTAATTTGGGAAATAAATAAAATATATTACAATAGAAATCGACCGTTAATCTACCTTATCCGCTCTCTATGTCAGCTTTATGGAGGCCGCCATTGTTACCGAATCACACCTCTCCATACATTAAAGTTAATCCGCGGTAAATCCGTGAAAAAAGTTATCAATAATTAAAGTATTATTTTTAATTCGATAATCCGGTATTTTTATGGAATTGTATAAATATCGGCCACAAACCCAATAGAAATCACTTCAGTTTCTGAATTAATAGTGAGCATATCATATTGACATGGCGGCCCGCATGTAACACGGGAAGACGAAATTTTACAGGGAAAAGCGAACCATCGCAATGTATTGGTCATTTGTTTTAAAACGGCACTTGTCAATTGTATCTGAATAGTCTATACATTAATATTATAATGATCACGCAATGGCCCGGATGAGGCTCCTTGGCGACTTCGGCTTTTCAGTCACAAAGTTTTAAGCCGCCGTTAAGCAGGTTGACCCCCCAAATACCGCGGCTTAACGGCGCTCCACTGTACTTGTGAAGTTTTGGTAATATAAAAGTTGGTAAACTGAGGGGTGAAGTCGTTTAACTGTATTATATACTTATTAAGTTTCGGTAACTGGGAAGCCAGAAAACCGGAAAATATTTCAGTTAAGTGTACAAATATATATATTTGTCAAGTTTCGTTAATTAAAGAGAAAAAAAAAAAGCAAAAATTTGAAGTATATGTTGTGCCAATGTACTGTATATTATAGAATACTCGATAATTAAAAAGCCGGTAAAAATGTGGTTTCATTCTTTCTAAAAGTAAGACTCTGCCATATTTAGCTTTTTTAATTTAATGAAGACGGATATTTAACTGATAAACTGGAAATAATTTACACATTATTCCACTTGTTACAATTAGCACGAATTATTTATTATTAACAAAATGTGGTGCCATATTTTCATAAACTCGTCGTATTTAAAGTGTTCTCCCGGTCACTGTTAGTGACCATTACCTCGTCGTATTTAAAGTGTTCTCCCGGTCACTGTTAGTGACCATTAACTCGTCGTATTTAAAGTGTTCTCCCGGTCACTGTTAGTGACCATTAACTCGTCGTATTTAAAGTGTTCTCCTGGTCACTGTTAGTGACCATTAACGCGTAGTATTTAAAGTGTTCTCCC
This sequence comes from Tachypleus tridentatus, assembly GCF_004210375.1. NCBI lineage: Eukaryota > Metazoa > Arthropoda > Merostomata > Xiphosura > Limulidae > Tachypleus > Tachypleus tridentatus. Next base: position 144,190,346 of record NC_134833.1, read on the forward strand.
GGTCACTGTTAGTAACCATTAACTCCTGTTTGAAGGATGTTTCTATTCACTTTTCTCTTATAACCTAGAAATAACGACTTGTAATTATATTATTAACTATCGGTGAGGTATAAATATTGCATTATTTTGAGTAATTTTATATTTTTGCTGTTAAAACAATTGGCGTAAAGAATTTGACAAAAAAAAAAAAAAAAACGAGGAAATCATGAGATTTCTCAGTAAGACACATAGTTTTAATTTGCTTGAAAGCGTGCACTCTGGAGCCAAAACTTTTAGACACAAAACGCACTGCGGACGCTCTTCATGATTGACATATACCGAAGTGAAACCAAAATTTAGATAATTATCGATATATTTCCGACACTTCTGTTTCTTCACAACTTTACCACTGGTCTGTGGTTCACCATCCTTTTCTTTACTTCCACACTTCTTATTAATGTTCGAAAATCTTTCCATTTTTTGTGCACAAGGACAAAAAATCAACAAAATAACTCACTAAACTTCGCTAGGCCTCGCAGACACTTGATGACAGCACCCATCAGTTATTTTGATAACTGACGGACCCGGAAAGTCGACAGTTATTTATATACAAAATCTAAGAAACGAAAAAGTTCGAGAAGCTGGCGCTACTGAGAGTACAAGTGAACAAAAACATCTCAAACATTCGAGAGTGTCATCGAAAGGAATGTAGCGCGATCTCATGATAAAACTGTGAACTACCTTGAGCTAGGACTTCGAGCGGTGTCCGACAGATGCCGATATCGTTGTGTTTCTCACGAAAATTTGAAATATCCCGGGGCGCACGGTTTGAGAACCACTGAATGAAGTTTGTTTGTTTGTTTTTGAATTTCGCACAAAGCTACTCGAAGACTATCTGTACTAGCTGTCCCTAATTTAGCAGTGTAAGACTAGAGGGAAGGCAGCTAGTCATCACCACCCACCGCCAACTCTTGGGCTACTCTTTTACCAACGAATAGTGGGATTGATCGTTATATTATAACGCCCCCACGGCTAAAAGGGCGAGCATGTTTGGCGCGAAGGGGATGCGAACCCGACCCTCAGATTACGAGTCACACGCCTTAACACCCTTGGCCATGCCGGGCCCTGAATGAAGTAATTCTCTTCGATTTAGTAGTACTAAGTCGGGTAAAAAAGTACAACTAATGTGTTTGAATATGAGAAAAAAATATAAACATTATAAAATTTTCAAATAGAAAATGAAACAGTTTTATCATGTAGAATCAAGTTATATTTTTATCTTTTTGTTTATAACCAGGTTGGCTTCGTTGCTTCCCCCTATCCCTAGTTTGTTCAATTCTGGTTCAGTTTTGGTTATTTCTGGTGTTATGTGCAAAGAATCTTCTCGGTAAGATCCCTCTGTTTTTGTTTTTGTTTAATTCTAAAATAATGTTATCTTATCATCTGAAATTGAAAATTACACAGTTTTGAAACATTTACTTTTGCTTTGAATGTATAACAAGTTGATAAAATATTCATTTCATATCTGAGCTTCGAAAGCTTGATAGATCCAATTATTTACTTATTTAGCAATATCCCCAGGGAATTGTTAAAAGAGTTGCCCCAAAACATAGAGCAGAGAAAGAGAAGTATGGTAAGTCACAAGACATCAGTGCAGTCTACTAAAAGACGTTGACAATATAAACATACGTTACCTTTTGATGCCGTATTGCGTCCTTAAGCTGTGGATGTGTTATAAGAGAGTCGGTCAGTCTCTTAGCATGGATAGTGGGTGGTAGGCTGCTGTTGATTGGCTGACTTCTCTTTGGTCAGTAGCTTGAAATTAGGAATGTCAATAGATAATTTTATTATCTTTACCATAAAATGCAAGATACAATTTTAATATAGTAATGTAATTTTTGTTCGTTTTTTTTCTTTACAGTTAGGAACATTGATACCTACAATGTGAGAAACAGTTAAATGTTTATTATGTATTGTAAAACAAACAAGGAAACGCGCCACAGAGCAGTAAACTTAGCGAGGAGGCTATTAAGACTATTATTAGCGAGTAAAGAGTTACTGTTTGAGGTTGTGCGTGGTTAGGGAAAATCTTTATTGAAATACGTTGATTATATGGCCAAATATTTTCTTTTTACTTTCGTAGATTTGGCTACCATTTATTTTTGGCATGGTGTTAGAAAGCTTAAATAATTTATTTTTGAGAGAAACTTGTATACTAATATTGATAAACGATAATTTGGAACACGCCCACGGCCAAACGTAACACAATTTCAACTTGCTAATGTTTGCTACGTTCACGCACTTTCCATTAAGAATAATATATTAAATATCTCGCTTTTAACACAAAAACCAACATTGTATAATACATACCTATGTTACAATGACAGCTTTGTTTACAAAATTACGTGTATTTCGAACGTATATTCAGAAAATATAAGCCTTAATTTTGGATTCCCTACATAACAGCAATCCAGGCAACAGTTCTATTTCAATTATGGTTTCGACTTTTGAAACATATTACTGAACTTTATTTTGAAGTAAAGCATACTTTCGAGGGAATTATTTTAATAATTATAGGTGTATTAGTAAAACATAGTATTAGTATTAGATTCCTTGCTGTGTCAGAAGCTCTGCCTGCAAATAGATAGCTGGTTCAACTGTCTTAAACTATCCCAAATTTAATGATGCCCATGACTTAAAAGCAATTTAAGATCTGAGATGAAGGTGCTTTACATAATCTCAGTAAGGAAAAATACTTATTTTACAACCAAAATATATATACTTTTATTATTATAAATAACTTTCAGAAAATCAGTCAACGATAAGCCTAAAGAGTGCGATTAGGCCTTGAACTTGCAAGCTAGCAAAATATTAAACTATTTTTATTCTTTGCGTTTCTTCAGTTTCTCCTAAACATAGCATTTCATTGTTGCTATCCCCAACTTAACAGACCTTTACGGAATATTTTATTTTTGTGTTGAAGTTTATGAAAGTAAATATATTGAATTCTACTTTATTATCTATTTCTTTGCAGCTTTTATGTGTATATGCAAAGTGACAGCTGTCCGGAAGCTGACATTCTTGTATCACATTCTACAAACGTTTCTAGGACGATTCTGAAGAGAAAGTAGTTGTGCAGATTCGACGGGTTAGAGGATCTTAGGGGAAGGAAGAAATACGAAATATCCAGAGGTTTCCTTTCTTTACGCGATAGAGAATTTGATATTAATATCCTTTTTCAGTCGTCTAAACGTTGAGTTCCCACATCTGCTGGATCTTAAACGAATCAGGCTTCAACGAATGGTAAAGTTTCAGTGTTGCCAAGTCTCGCGAGAAAAATAGTGATATTGTTGTTCGAAAACAAATCTAAAAAATCGCAACTCGCAACTCTAAAAACATTAAGGCAACGTAAAAAAAAAGCACAACTATTTTAATACGTTCAAGTCAGATATTACAAAACAATAACAAAACTGAAATAAGCTAGTTCATAATAAAACAATCCCAAGAAATGGAAACACTTAACAAAATAATATTTTTAAAATATCTCTGTTCTGCTTTACAGAAGCAGGCTTAGCAATACTGAAAATTTTCATCGTATATTAGTGCTATAACAAGTTGTAAAGAAATATTCTACCCATTAAATCTACTGCCATCTATTGACCATTTCTACTACACGTTATTACAGTCGTAACTGTCACATTTAGTAGATCAACGAATTCATTGACAGTTTTCTCAGCGCTCTTGCTTCTGTCGAGTGTTTAAGTTCAGGAATATACTAAAACTTTTTGGTCATTTAAAAATTTTCTATTAATCTGTCAACGTGCTCAAAAGGTGGCGTTAGTCATTTGTGGGTTTTGCTTATTATCGTAAACTAATAAAGCAAACGATATATTTTTTTAATATTCTGCTTTTATACTCACTTATTCAAGCATTTAATAATTCAAACATTAAATTAAATGTCTATAAAAGTCTCTTATATTTCATATTGTTTTGTGTTTAGCTGTGTATGTGTTAAACTACAGAACATCCAGTAACCTTTCGTTAATCTATTATTTATTAAGCCTTAGGCTTAACATGTGTAATGATAAAAAGTTTAGTCATGCGATAAAAATATCTGCTTAAACGTCATACTTGAACATTATTTAGATTTTCATTCACGATTTTTCAGAAAATAAGGTTAGAGTTAGTTTCAGTTTAGTTTAACGATAACAATAAATCTTACCTGCGAGGGCTAGGATTCTAAAGAAGCTCAGTTATTAGTTTAAAAATTAGAAAAATCGTACAAAAATAATGATCGCGTTTGACATTTAACATTATCTTCTTGATTAATAACGAAAATAATAAATACTTGCTTGTTATATAGTGCGTCGAGTTGTTGAATTTAAACTAATATTTATTGTAGTAAAATATGTTTGTTGAATAAAAATTCGTTTTTATTTCAAAACGTTGTTCTTGTATATAACAAAGCGTGTTTAAGTCTTTTACAACTAAACATAGTTACATATTTTTCAAATTTAATTTTTTTAAACAAATTATTGTGCTGGGCATGAAATACACAAAAAACAAAACGAGATGAACTGAGATTTTGGTGAAGAAAAAAAGACACTTTATTTCGAATTAACTTTACTTACAGTTTTATATTCATATCTTGTGTCAAGAAGTAATGTGTAATGCCTAAAGTAGCCTAAAATCAGGGATTCAATTCCCCTCAGTGGACACAGGAGATAACTCTATGCGGCTTTGCTATAAACATAAAACAAAAACCAACACACATAAACATAAAGACAACCTAAAAAAAAGCACAATAGTTTTAATACATACAAGCATTTAATAAATATTATTAACCAAGTAAGCCTATCCCAAACTTTTCCGATTCATGGTGCTCTTAGTGTCTCAGCAATTTTTTCACTGTGTCCCTAGGCATAAAAATCAAACAAATCTAACAGTTGCGATTATTAAGTAGTTAGGTCTAAACATCTTAATCCTTAATAAGTATTTATGCCCTAACAAATTAGTAGGTGTTTGAAAGAATAATACACGTAAATTGAAAGTAAAAACAATATTTCATTTTTAAATAACCACAATTACTAATGGGATATCTGCGCCTGTTGAGTACTGCACAGCTTCTCAAACCTTGAAATCAGATTGGACACTGCCACCCTCAATTCCTGTTTCTCATTGATTTTCGCGCGGTACTTGCTTTTTATCACAGCAATCCATGTATATGATGTCACAAATGGAATTAGAATTCACTGAGTTTCAGCACTTAACAGCGAATATGCATCTTTTATTGATATCTAAAACTCAGTTAGTTCGATGCTGCAAAATTTTGTTTCTAAAGTCTTGTCACAAGACGTCTTAATAAGATTTTCTTCTTCTGCAGAGGTAAATTCAGATGGGGCCTTAGCCTTGAATGGGTCTTGGATTTTCAAACCACTGAGCTGCGTTAGGTGATCCTTAAAAACAAATTTTAGTTCGTGAGTCAACTCAACTTTATTGAATGTAACAAACTACTGCAACAGAGGGAAACGGTTTTTGCCACCATCTTCATTCATTTTTCTTCTCCATAGATGTAACTTTTTTCTGAAGGCTGAAACATTTTGTGAGTTTCAGAAAGCGCGTGTTGTTTCCTTGCAGAGAGAGATTCAATGCGTTCAGTTTTTTGAAGAGATCGCCAGGGATGCTAATTTTGACAAAAAATCAGTATCCAAGAAGTTTTCAGTACATTCGTGTTCTTCTTTGAGAAAAGAGTAGAGTTCCTGTTGTAATTTATTGTAATAATGCGAGCTGCAGTAGTACAAGAAAGATGTGTGCTCAGATCCCATATCCTCACACAGTTTTTAAAACACCTCGCCTTCCGTGACTGAGTTTTTATAAAATTCACCACTTTCAACACACTTTACAGGACTAGGTTCAATGGAGGACTCAGGTGCTTTGGCACAAGGGCTTTCCTGTGAATTATGTAGTGGGGCCACAGTGCATCAAGAGCTTTGCTTCGTATGAGTGCCTGCAATCCTCCATAACAGCAGGACGTAGAGCGACTACCATTGGTACAGATGCCAACGCACTTAGTCCAGTCTGAGTTGTTTTTACATATAAAAGTGTCAAGGATCTCAAGCAAGTATGAAGCCTTTGTACCTGCAGCAATAATTTTACAAAAAAAGTGGGTATTTCGCAATTTTGTCACCATCCACGAACCGTGTGAAGCAAATGAAGTGAACATCCTTGTTTCTATCTCTAACCTCATTTAGCTGTAACTTTATCTAACTGTAACCTCATCTATCTGTAACCTGATCTATTTGTAACCTCATCTAGCTGTAACCTTATCTATCTGTAACCTCATCCAGCTGTAACCTCATCTAGCTGTAACCCGAATTCTTTCCCTTTCATTTTTTTTTCAATTAGCTGATCGTTAAGGTCTTCGGCCATCTGTTAGATTTTACAACTGATAGCATTGTTGGATAAAAGCACCTTTAAAAGCAGTCTTCCCGCAGTTTCACCAACTATAATGTTCAATATATTCACTGCAGCCGATAAAATCAGTTCTTCTGCGATGATGTTAGGCTTATACATTTCTCGACTCTATACGCCACCTTATAGGATGGTAGCAAAGTATTGTTTGGTATTGATGTTTTTTCCAAAAATGTACCTTTTTGTTCTTTAAATTCTTTTAACTTTCTGGTAAAACAATCACGGGATTTATTAGCCATGTTAGAATGATTGTTCTCTAAGTGGCATTTTAGTTTACTTGGAAGCATGCACTCTGGAGCCAAACCTTTTAGGTAGAATACACACTGCAGACAATCTTCATGATTGACATCTACAAGTAAAACCAAAATCTAGACAACTATCGTCATATTTCCGTTTCTTAACAACTTTGCCACTGGTCTGTGGTTCACCATCCTTTTCTTTACATTCACTCTTCTTATTAATGTTCGAAAATCTTTCCATTTTTATGCACAGGACTAAAAATCAACAAAATAACTCACTGAACTTCGCTAGGCCTCGCAGACCTTGATCACAACACTTTTCAGTTATTTAGATTACTGACAGACCCGAAGAGTCGACAGGCATTTATATACAAAATCTAAGAAACGAGAAAGTTCGAGAAGCTGGCGTTGCCGAAAGTGAGCAAGAACATATATAAAAACATTCGAGAATTTCATCGAAAGGAATGTAGCGCCAACTCATGTTAAAACTGTGAACTACCTTGAGCTAGTAGTTTGCGCGGTGTCCGACAGATGCTGATATCGCTGTGTTTCTCCCGAAAATTTGAAATATCTCGCGGCGCACAGTTTTGGAAACATTGTATTAAGTACATTAACTTAAGATGTTGGGTAGGTGGCAGATCGTTGCAGAAATGCTTATTTTAATTATTACCAGTTTTTGGAACAACAAAATTATTTCCGTTTACCTTGAACAAAATACTATAACAAATACGAAAACATAGATATAATTATACTCAAACTTAAATTAACTTGATAAGAACAATGAACAAAAATGGTTAAATAAGAGAACAAACGTAATGTACATACAAATATATCTCAGAACGGCTGGTATGGGTTTTAACCATTTTAGTGATAAGGAGAAAAGGTCGAAACATTCTTCTCTCCTGATCAGTAAAAGTGTTAATACTCATACCAGCCGTTCTGAGATACATTTTTATTTCAAGTGGGTTTCTCGTCATCAAGATTGTAGATAAAATTGTGCACTTATCTCATACACGTACTTTTATACTTTGAACTTTGACACAAATAATGCAATAGGATGGTCTTTTTCAGTCTCCAGGCAGTTGAAAAAATACGTATGTATAGTTTCAGACAGAAACTACTCGTATTTGTAAGAGGCGTTACCAGAAGTTGTAAATATATTATTAATACGATGTTCCATAATTAAATATTTGTCAGTAACCTAAAAAAGACCGAAAACACTGGTTTTATTTTAAGCCATTGCTTAGTAAATTGTGCTAAATGTTTTCTAGAATTGAGATTAGAATTTCTAAGTTTATTTAGTAAACAATTAACGAAATACGTTTTTTTTAATATATTTGATCATTTTTTGGTTCCATATCTTTTAGGTTTCACTAAATACCAATGAAAATTTGATAAGCTGTTATTCAAGAACAAGCTGTCTGTGCTGTAACCACTACGGGTATTGAAACCCAGTTTATAGCGTTATAAGCTTTCAGACTTGCCGCTGAGACAAAGGCAGCGTAGAAAATAGGATTTGATCAGGTTTACGTACTTCACTTCTGCTGGCTTTTTGAAACCACGTGCACAGTTACATTGTTACAACATTTTTTCATGATTCGTCAAGAATATTCATCATGTTTTTGTTAGTAGCCACAGTGACTTTGTTTTCTACGCATCATTAAAAACATTATTTAATAGACGTATATTTTGAACATTCTTTTTGAAACTATTGACTGTGTGTCATTTATGTCAAAACTAAACGTTTTATCTTGAAGTGACGTCATTCATTTTTGCAAAAATAAAACAACAGCAAATAATTTTTTTAATTTAATTTGCAACCTGACTGAACAAACATTTGAGGGTTCGTGATTCCAGTTCTGCTTCCACAGAAACGTTCTCCTTAGTTTGGTGGTGAGGATGAACCATAACAGAGACAGTCAAATTTAACAAACCTTAACTTAGAATAAAGTAATCCAAGAGTTACTGTTGACTAGCTGCCTTTCCTTTAGTTTACCAGTTCAGAATTTGAAATAACTATGTACACGTAAGTTTTTCGTTTCGCTGTACCTGAAAATTGTAAGACAAAGTAGCTTTGGTTTACAGTGTAGTGTGTTTCAATAGAAATTATATACTCTCTCTCTTCGTAGATTACTTGTTTTTGAAGAATCAAGATTGCTTACTTAGCTTTCCCAGTCACGAGGTTTGTTATGGTGTATACTTACTGGGTGATTGAGACACGTGGTATATGTTTATAATCGTGTCTGTCGACTTTCTACAAGATTTAAAAATTCTCAGTGTCAGTTATCAGCTATAAAAATAGCATAGATAGATGGTGAAAATCTGTAGCCGATACATTACATATACATATATATACTATAGGCCTAGCTGATTTAAATCAAATGTTTCACTTTTTTTTTCGTCGTGTCCTCTCCCAGTAGCATAGCTGTAAGTCTGTAGGCTTCTAACGTTGAAAAGCCGATTTCAATACCCGTGGTGGACAGAGCTTCATAAGAAACAAAGGCTTTCGTCACGTTATTAATCAATTGATTACACTGCACAACAAAGTCTTTGCTTCTTGAACACCGTTAGGTGTTCCTTGTAGATTTTTGGCTGCTGATCACGAAAATCACATCCAAATTTGTCCATCACGTACCGTTTCATCGAAATATTCAGTTTCACCAGAACATTGCTACAATAGAAAAACGATATCAGGGCAACTGGAATCCGTCAATGCTTGCTGACTACTGTTGGACTCTGCAACGTGATGCACCGGACATTGAATACAAACGGAAAGCAGGAGCAAAACACCTTTAATTATGTTGAACTTAACAGCGTATTAGAAACATAAACGCAATTAAATAGGTTATTGACGGTAAACAGTTAACTGTCTATTTCTCAGAGTTCCGACGTGATGAAGCAAAACCAAAACTATATTTGTGCATACCCACCAGGTACCTGTCACAATCAGCAAAAACTTTTCAAAAAATTGTTGTGCAGTGATATTCATTTTATTAGTGTTTAGAAACTGTCATTTTGTGGATTGCATGTTCTCAGCTCATCAACTTTATCTCTTGAGCATTGGTTCGTATACAAATTTTCATACACCTAGTCAGTCTTTTACTGATATAGTTATTTGTTCTTTTTCCTTTCTTCTAGTGGACTTGTGGGCAACTCGTAGGCTTAGTCGTTGGTTTCGACTGTACACTTGTTACAAAATAATTTGAATTTTGGGTCATACTGTCGCGGGTGGACACACAAGCCACCAATGCGAGGAGGCCCGGCATGGCCAGGTGAGTTAAGGCATTCAACTCGTTATCTGAGGGTCGCGGGTTCGAATCCCCGTCGCACCAAACATGCTCGCTCTTTCAGCCGTGGGGGCGTTATAATGTAACGGTCAATCCCACTATTCATTGGTAAAAAGAGTAGCTCAAGAGTTGGCGGTGGGTGGTAATAACTAGCTTCCTTCCTTCTAGTCTTAGACTGCTAAATTAGGGACGGCTAGCGCAGATGGCCCTCGCATAGCTTTCCGCGAAATTTAAAAACAAACAAACAAATATGAAAGAAACTTTTTTTAGGTTATATATATAGAGCTAAATAACCCAAAAATCATAAGTTACTATACTGATACCATAAAATTCCACTATAATTTACCAAACTTTGTAACTAAACTGTATTCTGATCTAAAAAAATATGAATTTTTCGAGCAGACTAAAGACACATCCTACATTGACATTTTGGGTCAAAAGAACGCTGAGGTCTTCTAACACATTGATATGGCTGAGAAAACCATTAGAGGGATATTCTAAGCTGTTTATTGATTAATCACATGTCATATATTAAAGCGAGTGTTTATAAGGGACTGTTTCCAAAGATGGAGAGAGATGAACGGGACCATTGTTTTTTATTCAGTACATAAGCCACATTTTATCAAAATGAAGGGATGTGTAGTTCTTATATTATATTCTAGCTTGTCAGTATTAGTAATTTGAGTTTCTAATTCATACTAAACTAGATACTTTGTATTATGACGTCACAAACTTTGTCACAAATTTGAACCAGTGCTGCATTAAAAATACTACGTGAGACACAAATTTCAGTGTTTAGGTGTGTTACGTTAATGTTTATATTTAATTTAAGAAAATAACGAATGAATAATACTCAAATTTGAATTATAATCTATAATTTGATACCAAACCTATTGACATAGAATCATAACATAGTAATCCAATAAAATTTGAATGTAAATCTGCAAATGCAATGACATGGCCTTTGACCTGTGACCTGTCGCGACAGATTTAGGATCTACGTAGGTAGTTTGCTTGGATCAAAATTTTATATTTATCTGGATCAAAGATATTGTAATGTTGTACAAATCATTTTCTTTTTATGTCTACTAATTTGGTTCGACTGGTTAGGGTGCTTGACTCGTAATCTGATGGTGACAGGTTTGAATCCCCACCCCACCATGTCATGTTAGCCCTTTTAGTTGTGAGGGTGTTATTATGTTACGATCAATCTCACTATTCATTGATAAAAAGTAGCTCAAGAGTTGGCGATGGGTAGTGATGAATAGCTACCTTTCCTCTAGTCTTACATCGCTAATTTATGGACGAGTAGAACAAATATCCCTGTGTAACTTTACGCAAAATTCAAAACAAACCAAACAAATAAGTTCTGACTCCTAGCCGTAGCACACTATGAATAGAGAAAAATCACGTGGCCTGGACTGAGAAAGAACTTCTCTTAGCATGGTTAAATTCATTCTCAAGCTTCACTAGAACTTTACGGAGTACCATGTCATGACGTCACCAAGAAAGTCTCGCAACAGAGAAAAGAAGTTAAAAAATGTATTCTCAAGACGTCTAGTACGAGTATTAAAACTTTAATTGAAATAAAGTACAGAACAACGTTTCAACCTTCGTAGGTTATCTTCAGGTTAACAAAGAAAGTTTGCAACTGACTGTCGCTGCACATGTATTAAGGACGAGAGTGTGAATGGATACGAGGTTGTAGGGGGCGTTGTAGTTAGCTGTTAGATTATTAATTAATATAGGTGTAAAGGTGTTTTTTTTATATTGGTTTAATTTTGGTTTGAGTTCTTGTATAAATAGGGCTCCTTTAATTCTGTGTTTCTTTATATTTGTTTCCCTACTCAGCATGTTGGTTATGTGGTGCTTATTAGATTTACAGTGTTCAAAAATGTGCGAAGGTGTTTTTTTTTTTGTTCTTTGAATCTGGTTTCTATTTTTCTGCTTGTTTCATCAAAACCGGACGTTTTTAGAATAAATTTCTTAGTTCAAGTGGGTTTTTCATCATCACGAGAGAAAAGAAGAGGAAGCTAGAGTTTTCATTAAGCCAGACGATCTGTTGTAAGATCTTTTCACAGACTATCCATTGGGAAAAATAGCTATCGTGTTAGATTACACAAGTTATAAGTTTACATCAACAACTGTAAGGAAACAAGCCTTTAGAACAGGATTACTGTAGATCCAGGCTGTTTATGGCCTGTTTGACTAGAATATGTAACTCAATATAGAAATATGTGCTGAAACTCATGATAATGTGATGAAAGATATTTACGTTATCACTATATATATAAAGATGTCACTGTGAGAATATTTTTTTAATTTTTTAAATTGCGCTAGCTGTCCCTAATTTAGCAGTGTAAGACTAGCGGGAAGGCAGCTAGTCATCACCACCCACCGCCAACTCTTTCACCAACGAATAGTGGGATTGACCGCCACATAATAATGCCGCTGGGATTCGAACCCTCAACCCTCACATTGCGAGAGTCGAACGCCTTAACCACCTGGCCATGCCGGGTCCCTTTGAGAATAATATTTTTGGGAATAAAATGTTCAATATGTTTTGTTGGTAGGATAACAGAATATGAATATAGAAGACAGGATGTCAGTATATATATATATATATATCAAAGTATCGGTGCATACCAGTGTGAATAGAACTATCATTACCGGAAATAACAGGGATCATTTCCTATGACTTTTGGTTTGCCACATTTTCATGGAATTGGACTTGACGTTAGCTTATTGAAAGAGAAATAGAGGTAGTTGTACTAGAACAAGAAACAGCTGTACTAGGTGCTTTATGCAGCTGCCACTAAAAGTACCAGTACATACTTTACAGGCTCACCGCTATATTTCGTAACCGTAAAAAGTAAAAGACTCATTTTTGGCTAACAATATATACTCTTCAAAAAAGTCGAGGTCGGATTCCTGCATCTCGTAGACGGTTGCGTACGGTTTGATCGGAAATCCTAAGCAGCCCTGGTATGGTTGAGGCAGTAGACGTCGCAGTGGTGGTCCTATCTCGAAGGTGACGTAACCGGATGTTGCGATTTTGTGCGGGCGTGGTCACACGAGGTCTGCCAGATCGTGGATGGTCACGAGTTGATCCATGTTGTTGGTGACGATTCCATAGCCTTGTGATGGTGCTTGGGTGGACATTCACAGCTCTGGCAACATCTGATCGAGATTCGCCTGCTTCCAAACGACCAATGGCGTTGTTGCGTTGTGCTTCAGTCAGTCTTGGCTTAACTGTATTGCGTGTCGGTGGCTTAACACTGAGCTATGGAAACCGAGAACCCGTCACTTTTATAGGGATTTTGCACATGTTGCACTTGCAGAACATGCAGATCTCTCAAACAAATTTATTGGAGACACATGCGTTTTGGCGAAAAATCCGATGTTTTCCTCCGTTTTCAAAGTGCACAACTTTTATTGTCATTTTGGTCTGACATCAGTCCCTTAACACGTGTAACATCACATACTCTGAGCTTGTAACGTTATTACATATATTTCTCTTTAAAATAACAAAAATATCCCTTTTGCGTTTCTTTTCTTGAAGAGTATATTTGTCATATAGACAACGATAAAATCTAAAAATATTATGTAGTCACCATGTTATCATAAGATCATTAGCTAACTTATGTGTAATTTTCAGAAGACGCCACCTAGACATTAATCATTTTTGACGGCAATGATTAATTTTGTTTGTTTGTTTTGTAGTTAAGCACAAAGCTACACAAGGGGCTATCTGTGTTCTGCCCACCAAGAGCATGGAAACCCGGTTTATAACAATGTAAGTCCGCAGACATACCAGTGTGGCACGAGGGTGGGGGTGGGCAGAAGAAATATGATTAACAAATCAGTAATTTCTTAAGATTTATTTACATAACGGGTTTTTTGGTATTCTTTCGAAACAGCTTCTAGGGAAAACTGACACTTTCATGTTGTGAAATTCTTGAACTGTGGTAGATTCATTTTCTTTAGCAAATGAGCCTTCTTTAACGACTTAATCAAGTTTAGCAGCAGAACACTTGACTACACTATGTAATACAAACTTTGTTTTTAATTGCTTATGTTGTAAAAGTACGGGAAATGGCCATTATTTCCTTCAAACTTTGCTTCTGTGACCTGGATAATGAAATTTAGAAATTAACCTATTTTCTACCTAAAAACAGGAAAATTCCACATTTTCATTTACATAAGCTCTGAATAAAATGACATATGAATCAAGATTTACATGTATTTATACTAAAGTTATACAAAAATGTTTAGAAGTGAGTAGTTTTTCGAGATTTGCGACTGTAATGTAAATCACTTTCACGTGTCAGCCTCCAAATATAGTATCCCATTATGTTTTCGTTATACATTCCCAGGTCACAAAAGCAAAGTTTGAAGAGAAAAAATAGGTCTTTCCCATTTACTATAAACGCCACAGTTTGAACAAATTATCTTCATAAGCTGCAGCAGTGAATTGTTGAATTCCTTGTTCGAAACAGATTGGAGGCACAAGAACTTTCTAATTCCAACTGTTTGTGTGTGCGTGATAGTCTATTTCCAGGCTAATGTAGCCCTTTGTTTATAACGTAATTTACATAAATGTTTTTGTTAAATAACAACAGAAAGTAATCAACTATTCAGAATATGTTTGAAACCAGCATGTCATATGAATCATCTAACGTGCTCTTTTGACAAACCAGTTTAAGCTGATTACAATATATACTGACCCTTTAAAAATAGTTTGATAAAAACCTGCGTGTATTTATTCTCTCTGCCGTTCTAACATTATAACTTTCTTTATTTGCTTTATTTCGCATTGAGCAAACAAGAACCAATAAAAGTAACAAATCTCAGTAAATAAAAGTTAATTTATTTTTATGCACTTCCAAAAAATAATAGACAGTAATATCACTATATTACTGCCATTTCTAGGTCGTGTATAATTCTTCACGGTCGCGATATCAAAAAACGCTAACAGTGTTTAAAATTCGTGATGACGAGAAAACCACTTAAAGTGAAAATGTATCTCAAGACGGTTGGATTGGGTATTACAACTTTTTTTTTTTTTTTAATAAAGCAGAAAACAACGTTTTGATATTCTTAGGTCATGTTCAGGTTAACCTGTATCTTGAGACACGTTTGTTTGTTTGTTTTGTTTTGTTTTTTGAATTTTGCACAAAGCTACTCAAGGGCTATCTGTGCTAGCCGTCCCTTATTTAGCAGTGTAAGACTAGAGGGAAGGCAACTAGTCATCACTACCCACCGCCAACTCTTGGGCTACTCTTTTACCAACGAATAGTGGGATTGACCGTTACATTATAACGCCCCCACGGCTGAAAGGGCGAGCATGTTTGGCGCGACGGGGATGCGAACCCGCGACCCTCAGATTACGAGTCGCACGCCTTAACGCGCTTGAGACACAGTGTTTAAAGTTTCCCCGATATGTAGAAAAGGAAAGAACATAAACAAGGTATATATTTGTTCTCTCTTCATATCTAGCTTTCCATGTAGTTATAGAACTTTATTATATTCCTTGGGGGAAACAAAAATTATTTTCACAATATCAAGTCCATTTCTGTACAATACACCTCTTATTGAGGTTATTTTTCTGCCGCCAGGTAGCCCAGCTAGTTTTGCCTTCATGAAAAGAGCAGAAACATTGTTTGTTTGTTTGTTTTTTGGAATTTCGCACAAAGCTACTCGAGGGCTATCTGTGCTAGCCGTCCCTAATTTAGCAGTGTAAGACTAGAGGGAAGGCAGCTAGTCATCACCACCCAGCGCCAACTCTTGGGCTACTCTTTTACCAACGAATAGTGGGATTGACCGTCACATTATAACACCCCCAAGGCTGGGAGGGCGAGCATGTTTGGCGCGACTCGGGCGCGAACCCGCGACCCTCAGATTACGAAGTGCACGCCTTAACGCGCGAGGCCATGCTGGGCCCTGAGAGCAGAAACAAGTATAACCTTGAATACAGACAAGATGTGTTGTTGAATTTATAGATATGTTTATCTTAAAACCTGTTCGAAATACTAACCTTTAGCGGCGAAATCATGAGGCATTTTGTCAGCATGGTAACACTTTTACAGCAACAAAACTCAATAGTGTCTTTTAGTGTGATCCTAAATGGATGTTCATACTTCATCTCTCATTAATCCTATTTCCCTGTTGAATGTCTCTATGCCTATTTTATTGTATTTCTGATTATAATATAACACATTTCTGAGAATTAATTTTTACCCTAGCAACGGTTAGCTGTTTTGATAAAAGTTCTTTAAATCAAAATATTCACATAATTCTGTACGATCTACCTCAAAACGTATTTTTTCTATATGCAGTTTCAAGTGTGATTTATTTTTTTTATATATCTAGTATGTTATTATTTGTTAAAAACGTAACCGAAAAACTTCGCCTAAACACGGTTCTGAGAAATAGGGCCTATTCCACGCTGAACACGTACTTTATAGGGGTGGAGTAAGCGTGTATACATTCTCACTCGCGCTGTGTCACACCACATAATGAGATGCGCGCTGCAGTGGGCGTAGGCTTAGTGGTTTTGCTGTTGCTTCTATCACTAAGCAGTTTGTTGTTCAGTTCAAAATGGACATATTTAGATAAACATTTCTTTCATTCGATCAGTTCCAATGATACGAATATATCTATAAAGTTTTTAACAACGAAACCTGAAAAAGTGATCTTATTGTGGACACCATACTTCAGCAGCCAAGAATGGGAAAGGATTTCGTTAAAAAATATGAACTGTTCCTTCAGTCAGTGTAAAATAACCAGAGACCGAAACCATTTTACTTATAGTGATCTTGTGGTTTTTCACTGGAGAGATATCAATGTACATGACCTCCCATCCACTCATCTACCCTTTCAGCGATGGGCTCTGTTTAATTTGGAGTCTCCCCTTCACACATCTGCCGCAGTTCTCAGGGCTTTAGGAGATAATATTAATTGGACGGTAACCTACCGTACTGATTCTGATGTTTTTGTTCCGTATGGAAAACTCATCCCCAAGAATATGACTGGAGTCATTAGTGGTCAGAATACTCGGGATGATCAGAATATTTCAAATAATAACTTGGTTGTGTGGCTAGTGAGTAATTGTAAAACCATATCTAATAGAGAGAAGTTTGTTGAACAGCTAAAACGGTTTATATCAGTCGACGTGTACGGAAAGTGTTATGGAAACAGGTGTTACCCAATCATTCCTCAGGAAGGGTGTTACAAAAAGTTAGCACAGAGTTACAAGTTTTATTTGTCGTTTGAAAACTCAATCTGCAAGGATTATACTACGGAGAAATTGTTTATGGCTTTAAACGTGGGTCTGATACCTGTGGTGTTTGGTGGTGCGAATTACAGTTCGTTTTTACCTCCAAACTCATACATCGATGCTCTGAATTTTTCTTCTCCAAGTAACCTAGCAAACTACTTACTAACCGTCTCAAAAAGTAAGCAACTAATCCACAGCTATCACGAGTGGAGGAAACTGTTCGACGTTGAATCAATGTCTTTTCATTGGTTTTGTGACTTGTGTGAAAAGCTCTATACTGAACCAAGTGAAAGACGTTTTTTTCATAAATTTCAAGAACTAAATAGTTGGTGGTTTGATGAGGCAAAGTGTAAAAAATGGGTGAATAACACCGTAACATTATTTTAAAGTACCCCAAAGTTCGTTATTCATTTGGTAAGCCTAAATAAGTATAGCCATTTACATTGGAACTAGAGTTTCGGTAAGTTTGAATATTTATATTGAAGCTAGTATAAAATGTTAACATGAATTACGACAGTGGATCATTGTAGAAATCGCCTATTTATTCTTTTTTATTATTAACATTTGTCTGTCAGCCTACAATAATACTGGCTGTGAGTGTTATAATAACACCTGATAATATAGCTAAACACATCATCGTACAATGTTTAAAGTGGTTTCTAAGTTTATTTGACGACCTAGCAAGTAACTGCTTTATATCCGTTGACAAATGTAGATAATTGCATGTTGATATGGCAGACATGAGAAATGTACCATCGTGATTATTAAAATTTTTCAACTGTATGATATGTCAGTATCATTTGTTTAGTTAAAAGATTTCTGTCATTTTAGATATGATGCTACTAACAGGATCATGGGATTTTTTAAACTACTGCATGATCGCGTTTGGCCAACATTTGGGCTATCTCCAACAACAGGAATCTTTAAGCCACAGTTTGAAAGATTGTACCAAGTTTAGTTTCAAGTATTTTCTCAGTGATCGCCGTAATGATTGACGGTAGGTGTTATATTATAGCCAACAATACGTAAATGCAAGTTTATTGATGCTGTATATAGGACAGCCATCTTCTAGGAGAGTTTACGCAGCGTCATGTCAAACAATTTGCTCCAAATGCAGGTTGCATAATCTGAATCAGCTTTAAGTTATTCCATTTTTAACAATAATTAAAACCAAGGGGAAAAAAAACAACGATAAAAACTCATGGAAAGTGAGTCAGGAAAAGTTAGAAAAAGAAAACCTACAAGAAGTGGGAAAAAATTCATTATTATGATACACATTCAATAATGTGCAACTTAAATGAAGTTTTTGTGCTACTGTGGGCTGGAGAATACTGTTTAATTTGAGGATTTATTCAATCAATAATTTCAGGTTGGCACTGGCCTTTAAATTAGGTGTGCAGACAGACAAACAGAAACTTCTATATTTACAATGCAGAAACGTAGGCTACGCTGGGCATTACGTTGTCATTCAATAAAAGGACACTTATTTTAGAAAAAAAACAAACATTTACCAGATTATTGTGTAAAACAGTTAAATGAAACAGGAACAAATAATAACTGAAGTAAGATAGAACGTAAGCCGAAATACAAAGGAACAAAATCCAGTTTGGACAAGTGCAGCTCTTATACACGTAATATTACTGCAAACGACACATCTGTAGCAGTGATACGCGTAATGTTACTCTAAAAAGATATATTTGTATCACTTGTATGCGTGATGTTGCTTACTATAAAAGGCATACCGGTTCCATTTGTACACGTAATGCCACTTTAAAAGACGTATCTATAACACTTATACACGTAATGTCAATCTTAAAGATATATTTATAACACTTGTACACGTAATGCACACTCTAAGAAACACACGTGTAACATTTGCACACGTAATACCGCTCCATCAAATACTTTCAGGTGTTCGTGTGATGTTCTTGCTTAGAAAGGACTATGAACCGTCAGCTACAACTGACGCAATAATAACCACGTCCTTCGTAACCAGTCCCTAAACAAGAAATTACACCCTAAGGAAAAGTTACTCAAGTACAAGACAATATCTTATTCTCAGAAAATATTGTAAATGAAAAAAAAAAATCTCTGTTGCGAAATACAATATTTATTAGTCAGAAGAGGGCTAAAAAAAAAGAAGGAAAGAACAGTCACTTGCTAATAAGTAGTTGCATACGCTAAGCCTTGTTAAGTATTAAAGAAAAAAAACGAGAGAGTCTCGAGAACTGGTTTCATATTTATCCACTCCGACCATGAACTTTAACTGGTTAAGGTGCTAAAAGTACCAGCAGTAAATGCGCCAAACGTAACCTGTTGTTGTCTTGAATTAAGCATAAAGCTACACGATGGACTATCTGTGTTTTGCTCACCACGGTTATCGAAACCCGGTTTTTAGTGTTATAAGTCAGCAGACATACCGCTGACCCAATTGGGGTCTGAATAATTAATAAATAAATAGTACAGTATACCCTCACCTGTTCGCGGTTCCCCATTCGCGGCCCCGCATATTCGAGGGTTAGGCTCTTAACCCTATCGCATCGTATGCCGGTATACCGGGCTAACGTCATAAAAACGAATGCTCGGTAAACCGGGTTTTTGTAGGTCATAGAGACTTAAAGCGCTTTTCGAGGGTATGTCTGTATTTACTCCCTCAAGCAGTTTTATCGATTGACGTCTTTATCGAACAATTATTACTGAATTGTACTGTACTGTATTATTATTACCTGAACTGTGCGTACTGTATTTATCTGTCTAAGTTTGCCTTTAAATTTGTTCCACTTTCTGTCAATTCTAATACATGTGTTGTACGCATAGAAAATGACTTTACGGTACAGTAGTACAGTATGGGTAACTATACTATGCGGTGTTACTGTCCTCCTGTACTTACGTTTCTTTTTGATTAAAATATTGTTGCAGTACAAAATTAAAATGTGTTTACATTATCATTACTACATTAGTGAAATACATGACTGCATGCAATATTACTACATTATTACTGTATTAATGAGTAAGAGTGTCTTGGAAGCATTTAGTAACGTATATAATCTCATACGTAGAAGTTTTAAAACTGCATCCAATATTCACGGGGGTTAAAGAACGTAACCCCCGCGAATAGCGAGGGAATACTGTAAAGAGAAAGAATGCAGTTTTAACAAATAATTTTTAAAGCAGAAATAGATGTCATTTTCATGATAAACAGGTTCAGTTTTGACGTAAAGCGACTCACGCAGCCGGCGGTTTTCAAACGTTTGGTTTAATCTAATAAATAGATATTTTTCTTGGCAACCAAGTCACCGTTGTTGGGAACAAGAAAATGTTAAGCTTTGTTGTTTTACAATTACAGTGACCTCTGGTAAAAAATACATGTGATTAATATTAAAGCATTTTATTTTCTACAATTACAGTAAAAATCTGCACAAAACTTGGGAGGTGTTATAATTAAGCGCTTGCGCAAAACAGTGCAGTAAATTGTAATAAAAAGATTTACACTGCTACCTCAGCTGCAATAAAAACGAGGCATAAAATAATTGAAATAATACTGTCCTATCTCTTTGTGTCGCTGTTTTTATTACTCTCGAAACCTTACCCACAATTGTGAGAGCTGCGTTTTCAACACGTTAAACTGCATTATATGAAATTATATAAAACAGGTTTTCCTGCGTCAAATAACGATGCAAAACATAGCCTAGCGATTAGCGTTGCAAGGTTATGATTTCGGTTCGTGTCTTATTAACGCAAAAACGAACTCTGCATTTTGAGTTCATAGTTACGCTATTTTTTTAATTTTTTAACTTAAATGTGTGAGAGAATTTTCTTAGTTTAAATGTGAAATGAATATTTTTAACTCCACTAGTGGCAAATTTTGGAGATTGCGACTCCGTATCCGTAGTGGACAGAGCACAAATAGCCCAGTGTGTAGCCTTGTGCAGAGTCAAATTAAGGCGTGGGCTATTGAGGCTGTTTCCCCGGTCTGAATCTAATTCCATATTCTGCCGGTCACACCGTTTCTTATATTATTGTAACTTTTTTTCTTAAATATATGATATTTATTAGTGGTGTGTCCACTAGATGTCACGTTTCGCGTTCGACTTGCGAACTCAAAGTACGAGTGCTCTAATATATATGTAAAAACGGCTCGTTTGGGTTGAGAAAATATTTTACGTAGAGGAGCGAACAACGTTTCGACCTTCGGTGATTGTTTGTAACCTGACGATGACCAAAGGTCGAAACGTTGTTCGCTCCTCTATGTAAAACATTTTCTCAACCCAAACGAGGTGTTTTTACACATATATATGTTCTCTACAAGTGGGTTTTCTCGACATCACTGAGTGCTCTAATGGTCGTGTTGCTCGGTTGGTTCTGAACATTGTGCAACCTTCATTTTCGCAAAGCCATGAAATCAATCATCTATTTAAATTAGGATTTACTTCATTAAGAGTTTTCAAAGACTTATATGTTACTGTTAACTCTGTTTTCCATAGGTTTAGCAGTTTTACGCCAAAACAGAAACTCAATGAATGTAAATACTTTTCGCTAAACACTAAACACCACTTTCATTTAATTTGACAATAACCATCTTACTTTTTTTTTTTTTTTGATAATTAAAACTTACATTGATCATTTACATAAAGCCTATCATAGCAAATCTCAAAATTCAAGTGGATTATACCTTTATTATCTGTAATACACATCACCCTGACCATAAAATCACAGGTATCTAGAAAGAAACTTCCACAAAAATTTTAATAATTGAACTAGTCTCTTCGATAACCAGCATAGAAACCTTAAGTTGTTGGTTAATTAGGGAAATCAACCAAAGTACAATTATACTTTATAAAGTAGACTAACAGATAGGTAGATAGCACTGCACAACAATTTTTTGAAAAATTTTTGCTGATTGTGACAGGTGGGTATGCACAAATATAGTTTTGGTTTTGCTTCATCACCCAGGAACTCTAAGAAATAGACAGTTAACTGTTTACCGGCAATAACGTGTTTAATCGCGTTTATGTTTCTAATACGCTGTTAAGTTCAACATAATTAATAGTGTTTTGCTCCTGATTTCCGTTTGTATTCAATGTCCGGTGCCTCACATTGCAGTGTCCAACAGTAGTCAGCAAGCATTGACGGATTCCAGTTGCTCTGATATCGTTTTTCCATTGTAGCAATGTCCTTGTGAAACTGAATATTTCGATGAAACGGTACGTGATGGACAAATTTGGATGTGATTTTCGTGATCAGCAAGCAAAAATCTATAAGGAACACCCAACAGTGTTCAAGAAGCAAAAACTTTGTTGTGCAGTGTAGTTGGTTTGTTTCAGAATTTTGCCGAAACTGCTCGACCGTCTCTAATTTTGAATTTATGTACTAAAGAAATATATTTTTTTGGTTTGTTTTACAGCTAAATAAAATAGGCTTAGTGCAATAAATTCCAACATATATATACACATACATACATACACACGATAACGTCAGTGCTGTATAATAGTGATGTAGGTTTGGATAAAAACCAAAACATTTAGTGTCAAATGAAAACAAACCATTCAAAACGAATTTCAACTTTATAAATTTCCAAAGCAAATATTTAAATTAAAAGTCATATATTTTTTCAATGGGAACCATTGAATGAGGGGATAGGTGTTGGTTGCTTTCACCCCTAATATTTTAACACCCACTGCAATTTATTGTCTGCAGCCAGTTGTGGACATGCTAGTCACTCACGAAAAGTTTCTTCCCTTGTGGAAGAACGGTATACCTATGGAATAACCAACGTTAAAACCCGTGATTTGATTCCTCTCTGTGTAGATAACAGATAGCCCAATGTGGCTTTGATGACTTATTTTCTTATTAATATTTCAACTTTTGGTCCCTTTGTAATCTATCCCAAATAACCTGTATTAAAAAAAGTAGATAACATTGAACATTGTTTAGTTTTAGCAGAGGACGATTTTGGTAAAAGACCAGCATTTATGTTTCCCATCCTTGTTGCATCAACTGCAAATAGTGTAGTTACATATGTCGTATTGAAAGGAATAGTTATTTCCCACCTAAAAATATACTTAACTGCTAGTAACGGTAATGTTTGTTATGAAAAGTATTCAGTGTTAGCAAAGAACTCAAACATTTATGGCTATAAAGGATGGGAAATTATCAAATGTTTGTAAACTATCAAAATATAAATATGTTAGAAATAAAATTGTTACTTACGTTTCTATTTTGCGCTACTATTTTAAGGACATCCGATATAACAACTTTAAATCTTACTTTCTTATATATAATAGATTATTTATTGAATGAATCTGGCCGGAAGAGCCAACCTCAGGTAGGTAAGCTTATCTCACTTTGCCTGGCTTATACCTGAATCTGGTTGACAAGATGGAAAAAGGATTGGATCCTGGTTCTTACCGAACTCTCTTTGTTTGCAACAGTTGCAAACGCTTTCTTTGTTAACCTGAAGATGACCTAAGAAAGTTGAAACATTGTTATGTACTTTATTTTAATTACAGTTTTATTACATATACCAGCCTTCTTGAGAATACATAATGTGGCACCTTGCCAAATGCTTTTTGAAAATCCATATACATCAAATATACATCCTTACCTTCATTTAAATAATAAATAACCTTTTCAAAGAATGTCAAAATATTTGTAAGGAATAATTTTTATTAGCGTTTGTTTGTTTGGAAATAAGCACAAAGCTACACAATGGGCTATTTGTGCTCTGCCCACCACCGGTATCGAAACCTGGTTTTTAATATTGTAATTCCATAGACATACCGTTGTGCCGCGGGGTCTACTTTTCATAGTTTATCCATGCCGACTAACCAATAAAATTCTAAACGATATTAAATGACTTAGAAAAGTATCTTTTAATATACTTTCCACAACGTTTCCCACAACTCATATAAGACTATAATAACTAAGACAATTTATTCACCTCCTTTGAAAAGAAGAGTTACGTTACATAACTCCCAATCCATTCAAGGGCTGACAAAAAACCGTAATGAGTGGTTCACGTATCCAATGTTTAACTTAGAATACGGAATAGATCTTAGGGAAGACAACAGAAAAGATGGAAGAACGATACAGTGGTGGAAGCAGGAATCAGATGTACACGGTTGTTAAGAATAGAAAATACTGTACTGGTCTGACAAAGAGATACATCCAACAAGGGATGAATGCAGCTTAAACAGATAGATGTAGATACCTTACTCCATCTTGATGTGCAGACATGTTCAAAACTATGGTGTTGGGGTATTGACAAATAAATTTGAAATTGCCATTTTTCAGATATTTCTGAATTATTGTTAATATTAAGTATTATATTTTATTTGCACCTACAGATGTACTAATCGTTATTCCAAAAAAGTCTTTCTTTATGTTTGTTCATAGGAAAGTAGTGACATCATACTTATAAGAACATTAGCCCCCCCGTAGCACAGTGGTACGTCAGCGGACTCACACTGCTAAAAATCGGGTTTCGATTCCCGTGATGAGTAGAGCACAATAGCCCATTGTAGAGCTTTGTGCCTAATTTCAAACAAACATAAGACCATCAATATACTTATCGTGGATCTGTTGGTTTTCTAGAGATAGAAATACCAGGCTCTCTTCCACCTTTCTTTTAGGAATGATTATTACATTTTTTTTGCACTGAACTTATTGCGCACATGTGAGTGAAACTGCTAAAGCTCAGCAGAGAGATTAGTGTCCAAGTCCTATGGGTAAGCATCAATTAGTTTTGGAAACACTGAGAGTACCTTTCAGTTTCAGCAGATGAAGTGACATCATCTGACACATCACTTAGGAAAGAAAATCTGTTTGTTATTTCTTTGTAAACCTCTCCTCTTCTTCTCATCTGGGTTTCCAGTTTGTCAACAATTGTGTAGAAGGTGATGATATGAAATTTATCTCTGGCATTCAGATCTACTTTTTGTGCATCTCCGTCATTGAGTAACTTCTTTCTGACACGTTTGCGAATTTGAGCTGCATTGCAATCAACGTCTGGTAGTATATCCTTTGCAACTGCTTCAGATCTTTCAGAATCATCTCTTAAAATGCGTAGTTGGTCAGCTAATGACCCGTACAGATCTGCACGTGTTTTTAAGTTCACATCCTGATTTTGCAGAACTTGACATGGTTTATAAAACCTTTTCAAAATCTCATCCCACATGATCAACATAAAAACAAATTCTAGCTCTTGCATCTTATTTGTAATATTGTCTGCTTCTCTTCTAGCGTCTCCCTTTTGTGACAGGTCTTCAACTAGACATTCCAGAGCTCTCCCAAAATCTTAAAGAAAGACTTAAAGAAAGCAAAATTGCTGTTGTTGCCATAGTATGTGCCTCCCATCTGATGTCAGAGAGGGATTTTAACACACTTTCATTTCCAAGACAAGCTTTAATAATTTTCCACCAGCTGGTTGAGGCCGACAAAAAACGTATAGAGCCAATGCATTCTAGAGAGAAAAATAACAACCACTTGACAGTAGTCAACAGCACGTCAGCCTACCAGATTTAGTGAATAGGCTGCATAGGGCACATATATGGTAAACTTATTTTTTTATGAAATCTTTTGCTGCATCCTCTTACAACACCCAGACATGTATTTTGAAAAATTAAGTTTGCAAACTTCATGTAAGTACTGCAATACCTGGTTTGCCATTTCCTCACTGGTGTGGCTTTTCAGTTCCAGAAAAGTTAAAAAGTGTTCAATAGGCTGTCCATCTTTTAAGTATCGAAGTACAACACTTAACTTATCTGTATGTGAGAGATCTGTGGTCGAGTCAACTGATAAGCTAAAATAACCAGAAGAATTTACTTCATCAACAATGAACACGTGGACTTTCTGAGCCATTGGTTCAATGAGTTTTTCTCGGGTGGTTTGGAACAAGTAAGAAGAAATTCCTTTACCAGAATTTCCATATTTCGAAATGTGCCCTGCTAAAAATGCGTCAAACTGACTTATGAGCTCAAGCAGCCCTAAAAAATTCCAATTCTGCAGTAAACCAAATTTTTCATCTGTTTCTCGAAAAGCCAGGCCACGTTCAGCTAACGTGTGAATAACGGCTATTACACGCTCCAAGACATGTTTCCAGTAATTTCACTCTTCTTTAATTTGTTTTTCCAACTCTTCTCGCAAGCCTAAAATTTGTATGCGAGTTACGTATGTTAGCATAGAGTCCCGGTGAGTAGTGCTTCTTTCATGATGATTAATTACAATAGTAGTTTACCAGTCACTGAATTCTTGTATTTTGAACAAAATGCGAGGAAAATTTATGGGCAAAAAGTTTACAAACAAAGCAGTAAACTGACCCTGTTGATGGTGAATACAATAACCACTCTCTCTTGTATTGCTTACCATTGGCTTTTACCCCAAAGGAAAGATTTTTGCGAACAGTATCTCGTTGGTTTGCCACTATTGAAAGTCCGGCAGGATTTGTCAAGTGACCCATTGTAGTGTTGACAGTCAGTGGGTCCACAAGCAATCCAATAAGCCACATCATCAGCAGAGAAATCGAGCCACGACCATGGATCTTTTGCTTTAGTTTCTTCACTTTTTGTAGACTGAAGCATTTTACCATAGTCTAGTAGATTTTCATTTTCAGTAATTATTTCAACTTCAGACAGTCTTGTAGAGCAACGTGCAATTACATTAACACCAGAGATATCAGGAGAATTTACAGGTAAAGTGAGATCAGTTGTGAGACTTGAGCCAGCATGTGACACCTCGACATTGTCATCATGTTCTGACCTTGAAGTGGACAAAGAGGTATGTGTAGGTGTGGAGCTTGGTTCAACTTCAATCTTGTCAGAGTCAGATGCAGTACAAGTGACTTCTGATGGCGGAGATGAGTTTTGATTTGGAAGATCATGTTGTGTAAATTGAGTGAAAAAATTAGTCAGCTTGAGTTATTATTTATTATTTTTAGTCCTGAAACATTCTGCTGACTCAGCGTAAAGTTTTCGAAACGGAAATGAAACAATTAGAATTACTATAGACGTTATAGGCTTAAAAGCAAATGTTAGATGATGTTTGGTTTAATTTATTTATTTTATATTCAGGGGTGTTAACAATAAGAAATTCAAAAGGATCGATTTATTTGTTATTAGTTTTTCAATATATCGGGAGGTGACATTTTTAACATAGTTATTTGGAGAAAAAGGTAAAAACATGATAAATACGGATTTAATTGTAACCAATTAGCATGAGTAAAATTACTTATTTCAAATATGTAATTCCACAGAGTTATAGATGTAATTACAGCTTGAAAGTGTAAAGCTAGAATCGTGGCAGGTATTCCGATTTAACACTTTGCACCTCAAGAAGAGACGCAAAGCGATCGAGGGCGCTCAGAAGAGTCGTTCTCTTCGCCCTACTCGCGAAGGTAAATTTCATGCTGGGTTAATTATTAAGAGCTAAACCGAAAGAATTTTAAGTTCACGAGATTGTGCTGTAGGCTGGTGAAAAAGGTCCGTTGGTGGTTTTCGAGAGGTTAAATACTGACTCCCCCAAAAACAAACAACAAAAAAGAACCAAAAAACAAGAGGGTAAGAATTTGTAAATCCTAATACCCGGCAATTTAGCTGTGGGAGGAAAACGGGAGTACTCCGAGAAAAACCTACTTTTACTAACCAGATGCCGAATAATATATCTGTTTAGTGTCTGAGCTGTAAACAAAAACGATAATTAGACGTAATAAACATTACTAAATTGAGTTAGAAGACATTAGTAAATTGGGTTGAGTGTATTAAATGGTGAAATGTGTATTTGCTAAGTACTGGCCTGTAAGCGGGTTACGGTTTACTGTATTTTTATAAAATTTAGTAGCTAGTTAAAGTAAACGTGTTTTTACAGGTGGTAGGCCATAAATTTTATTTAGGTAATAGTGAGAAATGTAGCATGGCAAACGGAAGGCAGTCCTGATTACCGTGTATTGTAATGCTTGTATTTTCTTATTTAAAGAGTCGTGCATGTTACAGAGTAGCATGCTACCATACTCGACCAGGGTATATGAACATAACGGTGTGTGGGGTACAACCTTTGTTCATACCGAAGGAAGGATTAGCGGTATGAACAAAGATGGCTAATACGTGACGCAATTATGTTAGTATAGGCTGACCAGGTTAGTTTAGAATTAGAATGAATACCCAGAAATTTAACAGATTTGGAGAAAAGGACCACAGTATCATGAATTTTGATTTGTACCTTGAGCGGGCGTTCTTTTCTTTTCCTTTTTAAAACATCTATAAGATAAAATCGCTTGTGATTTGTGGGGGTTCAATGCTACCCGCCATTTGTCACACCAGTGTTGATGGCGTTGACGGTAGTCTGTACACGATGAGTGGCTGTAACATCGTTACTAGACGTACTCCAAACTACTATGTCGTCGGCGTATTGAGAAGTGGCTGTAACATGGTTACTAGACGTACTCCAAACTACTATGTCGTCGGCGTATTGAGAAGTGGCTGTAACATGGTTACTAGACGTACTCCAAACTACTATGTCGTCGGCGTATTGAGAAGTGGCTGTAACATGGTTACTAGACGTACTCCAAACTACTATGTCGTCGGCGTATTGAGAAGTGGCTGTAACATGGTTACTAGACGTACTCCAAACTACTATGTCGTCGGCGTATTGAGAAGTGGCTGTAACATGGTTACTAGACGTACTCCAAACTACTATGTCGTCGGCGTATTGAGAAGTGGCTGTAACATGGTTACTAGACGTACCCAAACTACTATGTCGTCGGCGTATTGAGAAGTGGCTGTAACATGGTTACTAGACGTACTCCAAACTACTATGTCGTCGGCGTATTGAGAAGTGGCTGTAATATGGTTACTAGACGTACTCCAAACTACTATGTCGTCGGCGTATTGAGAAGTGGCTGTAACATGGTTACTAGACGTACCCAAACTACTATGTCGTCGGCGTATTGAGAAGTGGCTGTAACATGGTTACTAGACGTACTCAAACTACTATGTCGTCGGCGTATTGAGAAGTGGCTGTAACATGGTTACTAGACGTACCCAAACTACTATGTCGTCGGCGTATTGAGAAGTGGCTGTAACATGGTTACTAGACGTACTCCAAACTACTATGTCGTCGGCGTATTGAGAAGTGGCTGTAACATGGTTACTAGACGTACTCCAAACTACTATGTCGTCGGCGTATTGAGAAGCATAAGTATGAGTAATGGCGGGGAAAGGAATATCATTTACAAAGAGAATGTGTAATAAGGGGCTGAACATAGAGCCTTGGGGTGTAATAAGGGGCTGAGCATGCAGCCTTGGGGTGTAATAAGGGGCTGAACATGGAGATTGGGTGTAATAAGGGGCTGAGCATGCAGCCTTGGGGTGTAATAAGGGGCTGAGCATGGAGATTGGGTGTAATAAGGGGCTGAGCATGGAGCTTTGGGGTGTAATAAGGGGCTGAGCATGCAGCCTTGAGGATCTCCAGCTAGTAAAGGGAACGAGTGGGAGAGTTCATTATTAACTTTAATTCTGGCGAAGCGGTTCTTTTAAAAGCTAGCTATCCAGTGGATAAAGGTGTCCGGAATGTTTATGGAGAACAGCTTATAAAGGAGAGCGTTATGCCTCACAGAATAAAGGCTCGCCTGACATCGAGAAATACGCCCACAGCAACCTGGTTCTGGTTAAAGGCAACTCTAACGAGGTGGTCAGCAGTTTGACGTTTTCCCCGGGAGGCGTTCTTAATATTTGATACGAGCTTATCAGTTTCTCTAATAATTTGCCTAGGGTGTTGATGGGGCTAATAGGTCTAGAGTTTGAAGAATCAGGTAGGGTAGATGAAGACTTAGGGATGATAGTTATAGTATCTGTTTTCTAGTAATTAGGGTAATAGCGATGAAGAAAAAAAAGGGAATAATTTTATGTAGAAAGTAGATTGTTTAGAAATTTTAGGGGAAGATGTTTGGTTGTCATGTACTAAGTTATGGGAATTAAGGCTTAGCAATGACATATTTAAATTTCTTCCAGAATTCTTTGGGTGATTGCGAGAATTGTCTACTGAGGGGCAGAAGTTTTCAATCTAACCATTTGTTGTTGTTTTATTAGTCGGTTAATAGTATTATTTGATTGATTGATTAATGTTTTGAGGTGTTGATTATGTGTGGAGACAAAAAGTCTACGTAGACGATGTCTTTCAGTAATATGGCTATAAATTTCGGGAGTTAAAGTCTAGTGATGTAACGGCAGGGTAGAGGCCTGAGTAGGAGTGACAGAAGGGAGAACATCAGTAATAGATTTAGTAGATAGATCGTTCAGAACTTGGGGGCCAGAGATTAAGGGAGGAACACAGAAGGGAGTGTTAGATAGAATAGAGTTGAAAGCATCCCAGTTGGAATTAGAAAAATTTAGGGTAAAGGGATGTGAGAAGGGAAAAGCGGGTAGAATTATCAAAAAGAAGAAAGGAAACAGGAAGGCAACCACCTCCGATGTGATCGTTGACTTGAAAGTCAGAAGTGTGGGGTAGAAAGTTAGAAGTGACTATGACCAGGTCAAGAATGTCTTGGGAGCCGTTAACATGTGTGTGTTGGGTGATCCTTATTGATACATGTTAGATTGTTCGAACGTAAAATGTTGCGAATAATAAGTCCGTTACGATTGTTGGTAGGATGGAAGAATTCCTTATGCTTATAATTTAAATCACCAAGGTTTATGGAGTGTTTATGGAAGGAAAGTGCGTATTGTAAAAAAGCGGAGTTGGGGGGCTGTGAAGGACTGACGTAGATTAAGACTAGGGTGACGGGGGGAGTTATTAGGAGTTAGTTCGGCTAAAATAGTTTCATTATGGGGCTGAGTGGGAGACTTCAGAATTTTAATATTTAAGTGAGGTTTGTAAAGGAGGGCAATGTCTCTAGTGGGGTCAGAATGGGGGACAGAGAAAATTTTATAGCCAGGGATGGTGAAGGAATGATTACTATTTAATAAGGTTTCATTAATGAAGATGATATCAGAGTTTAGGGTGTTTCAGAGGTCGTAAAGCTCAAATTTCTTAAAGTGAAGATAGTCTTAAATATTTATGTGTAAGAACGAAACCATAGTACTTACCTGGAAGGGGCACTGGCCTTTCTTACTTGAATACAGTGGTGTAAGACGTTCGGATCCCGGTTGTGGACTTCTAAGAAGAACTTTGCAGAGTGGCATATCCAGAAATATAGTTGTTAGAGAGACTCGAATTTGTTTTCTATCATCATGAAAGCAACATCAGTAACAAAGTCAGCGAGCCGTTCGTAGAAAGTATTATCGAAACCTCTGAATTTCTCGGGGGTAGGCTCCGAGGATTGTTGAGATCAAGTCTTGTTAACAGTTGGGTTCTGTGCTTTCAGGGATAGTTGGCATGTTGAGCCTGGACAGATTTAGCCACAGGAAGGCTGGGGAAATTACTAGAAGGTCCAACCGAGGGTGTTGGTTTACCAAGCTTCA
The DNA here is from genome assembly GCF_004210375.1 of Tachypleus tridentatus. Lineage (NCBI taxonomy): Eukaryota > Metazoa > Arthropoda > Merostomata > Xiphosura > Limulidae > Tachypleus > Tachypleus tridentatus. The sequence goes on from NC_134833.1 coordinate 144,222,051, forward strand.
GATTTTTTAGTTCTAGCACTTGTTGGTATTTAGGGCAACCGTGGTAGGAAGCGACGTGATCACCATTGCAGTTGTTGCACGTAGTTTCCTGACGGGGTCTCTGGCAGTTACTGACGTGGTGAGGCCTTCACAACGAACACATCGTGGAGAGGCTTTACAGGTCGTACGGGTATGACCAAAATGTTGACAATTGAAACATTGAAGAAAAGTATTCACTGGCGAGATTGTAGCAGTCTCGACAGGGTATTTAGCAAATCAGAGAGTTATTCCTTTGGCGACGAGGTTCTTGGCTACGACTTGATCTTGGAGGTCAAGTTTTACAAGAGAGGTAGGAAAGCCGGACTTGAAGAATTTGATCCGTTCAATATTAAGTACATTAATGTTGGTGGTAACAAGTTCGAGATTTACTTCATCCATGGTGATGTCTAATGGGATGCCTCGTATGACCACATGAAACCAGGAACGATTTTGGATCCTTTGAAGGGGGACCCTGGCCAAGGAGATAATAATTTCGCACAGTGCCTCAAATGAGAGCACTTGATGATTATTACCTCCTTCGGGAGTCTTCTTATTTCAGTAAACTGGATATCTTGGAACGTTTTAAGAATCTCTTGAGCGATGTCAGGCTGGCGGTAAGAAGCTGGAACGCCTTCAATGATGATAGCAGAGGGAGTTTTAGAGATGGCAGACGCGAATGGGGACTTGCTTGTAGGAGACTGGACGGGTTGAACAGCAGGTACAGAATCGCAGGATTCTGGTGAGGGGTGGAGGGAGCTGAAACTAGTCGAGGAGGCAAAGATGGAGTGGCCTGAGACTTATTCCAACCTGAAATCTTCCGTGGAAGATAAAGAAGAGTTTAAGCTATGTTCAGCAGAATCACCAGAATTGTTGGGAGAATTCTGGTAGCACGGCGGCGTATACGAAGTCTTTGCTCGGCGGAAAAAGGTGGAACCGCTCCATCGGTGGTGCGGAGACGTTTTTACCTCTTCATCACACGTTAGTCGATGTCCTGATAAGGACTATTGAGAAGGAGAGTCTAAAAAAGCCAAAAATCGAACCACCTCTGTGGAGCTATAGTAGAAACGTCTAGTTACGAACCACCTCTGTGGAGCTATAGTAGAAACGTCTAGTTACGAACCACCACTGTGGAGCTATAGTAGAAACGTCTAGTTAGCTCGAACGATCGTCGAAGAGTGTACCAAACGAACGAAACGAAAACGATTGAAAGTGTAAAAGTGTTTGTGTTCCCTTTATATGCCATGTCTGACAACTAAATAAAAATGATAACTTTAGTTGGTAATTTCCTAGCCGTAGTTTTATTTGTAATTTATTTTTAGATTAAGAAGTTAACACACGGGATCGCATGCAAAGGTTCTAATAATTATAACGTGATATTTATATTTATTACTCACTGGTGAAGCTTTATATTTATATACTGTTCTTTCTATGAATAAATATGCTTTATTAGGCTCATACGTAACATATTTTAACAGCTACTGTATAATTTTGTATAAAACATCTATCTGGGTAAATAAAGTTTGGCGAGACGATTCCAATGGAAGAAAACTGTTTCTTAACTTTAAGCCTATTACACTTGTTTGAACTTCATCACAAAGCTACACAATGAGATATCTGTGCTCTGCCCACGACGGGTATCGAAGCTCGGTTTCTAGTGTTGAAAGTCCTTAGACATACGCATTGTTTTATAATATATGACAGTTCGTATGTTTCTTGTATTAAATGTAAAACAGTTTTCATATATATCTTCACAGAAACAAGAAGATATACTTGAAGCGAGAGGATTAGCGTACTGAACTGTGAACTTGAGATTCGAGTTTCATTATCGTAGAAATAAAATTCCGTACTTTGGGCTCAGGAGGGCAGTGCAACTCGTGCTATTCAGCCCGACAAGAGTAGATCAAAAGTGGCAATGAATGGTATTGACAAGATACCTTCCCTCTAATCTTTCAGTGAAAACATATAACAATCTGAAAGTGAGTGTGCAACCCATACCTTATTAGGGTACTCTCTGTATAATCTCTACCAGATTGCATTCGAAGGTTTCAACTAAACAATCAAACTAATACAAACAATTGACGATCGAAAGATAAAAACGTATGGGTTAGGAAGATATCACAGTAGTCAGCCCGTGTTCATCATGTTCCTTATTTAACTTAAGCACGATAAATAAAGCAATAGCTATATAAACGGTAGACGTACAAGTGCAGGGTCCGAGAAAATCTTCTGTTTCAAGAGTAAACAAAATTACAATTAAGAGTAACAAATATTTTTATTTCTTGCGTTTGAAATTCTGATATCATACTCTGTTTCAGCCAACAAAATTCATGATTCTTCTCATCATTTATGGCTTGCGCACGATTTACTGACGTGACAACAGTATGTATGGAAATGTTAAGTGTCCCTCATGTGACGTCATTTTAGTGTCTACTAAATGACTGACAGACAACACACCACTGTAATGTGTCGCGATTAGTTAAAACTGGTAACTCCTCAGCTCTCATTCACGAAATTAAGTTTGGACTATATTACTTTTAAAATTGCAAATTAAATGAACTTTAAAAAAAAATTCAGCACTTTATCTTAAACCGTTAAAATTTTAATGAAATAGTTTTATAAATTTTTATCGTTAAAATCTGCTAGTCGTATCGGAATTGTAGTGAAATAAGTCCTTTGTAGAAATTCCTTTGTAGATAAAGATACCAGTTATATCAAATGAAACTTTCAAAGTTATGTATCCCGAGTAAATATTTTAATAATGTATTATTTACAGTAAAGCAACAGTGCTTAAGTGTTTCCACGTTCTACACATTTACTGTTTTGAAATATTTCAGTGAAATTATCCAATTACAGTTACACAAGTATTAACTGTAAAATTTATATAGGGAGAAATATATATTGTTGTTCTATACATTACACTAAACAGTATTTGTAAACATCGTTTTAACGTTTACATTTAAGGGACAAACTTAGGTCAGGTCAAGAGGTCTAAGGTTCGAAATCTAATTAAACTAAACACGGTCTACACCTTTAAATATGGTTGCATTATAAAAATAAAGTGAGATTGAATCTCATTATTTGGTTTAAAAATTTGACAAAGTCCTTGTGGCAGGAAGTGCTTCTGGCTGACTGCCCTCCATTTAAAACTAGAATCGGCTATTTTTATAGTTTAGGAGTTCTGATTTGACTACTTAGACCATGTTAGCTTGAAGTGTCAACGAATAGTGGGATTAATCGTCATATTATAACGCCTCCATTACTGAAAGGGCGAGCATGTTTGGTGTGATAAACAAAAAATATCATCATCAATATCATTCAATGGATGACAATAACATATCTATATTAATATGACTTGGATGAGGAGTTGAGAATCGCTTATTGTACATGGTTCCTAAGAAGCGTACATATTGGCTCAGTCATCATCTAGAAAGTCAATTTTGCGAAATTACTGCTGTGATCACAATAAAGATGAAGGAAAGCAAAATCAAGAGAATAACAATGAGCTTAAGATTGCTGGAAAAATAAGATTTATTTTTTCAATGATATAATTAAAAGTAAAATGCTGGTGTGGTTCTGTTAGTTTGTTTGTTTAGAGAAACAAGAATTACACAGACACTTTTCAATGCAGTGTATTTTTCAATGTAAGTTTACTACAAGAAAAATACATCCATGGCAATTGACACTGCCAATTCCGAATACTGGTTATAAGATTCAAATTTTACTGACAGTTTTCTACGCTTCTAGGATGTTCATCACATGACCATAACCAGTATTCACATTATTTGATGGTGTGTGTCTCTTAGTGCTCGTGATGGCTCACGCGTATTAATCCGATCTTGACAAAGAACGAAACGACCATTGACTGCAGGTTACAAATCAGGTGCAGGTTTATTTTGTCATTTAGCATTAGAACCTGAGTAAGGCAGACAAAAGATTTTTTATTAAATATTAATTTCTTATTTAATTAATAATTTGTTTGAACATTAACAAATTCTCGGACATTTTGTTACAGTAAACATTGGTTAAATATATTTTGTTCTTTTTTCTGCTGTCACTATTTTTGCAGCTTGTTTTTTTTTGTTTTTGCATAAAGCTACTCGAGGGCTATCTGTGCTAGCCTTCCCTACTTTAGCAGGGTAAGACTAGAGAGAAGGCAGTTAGTCATCACCACCCACCGCCAACTCTTGGGTACTATTTTACCAACGAATAGTTGGATTGACCGTCACGTTATAACGCCCCCGCGGCTAAAAGGGCAAGCATGTTTGGCGCGACGGGGATGCGAACCCGCGACCCTTAAATTACGAGTCGCACGCCTTAACACGCTTGGCCATGCCGGGCCGTAGTTTTGCACCAAAATTAGATTCATGATTTGCAATAATATATTTGCTTTTAAGTGCAAAATTCTACTCCTAAAATAATTCTCATGAAAAAATAAATAAATTACTATCTTCCCTAATTTTAAAATTTAGGGAAATGTACCATGGGTAATGGGTAAAAGTGAAAATCAGCGCTGTTTCAAAAATTTAATGAAGAATCAACTTCCTGTGGAATGGAAAGCGAATAATAAAGCGTGAGTGACAAGTGCTATATTTGAGAATTTTTAACAAATTAAACAAAAAATGGAACAAGAAAATAGGAATAGTCTACTTTTCCTAGATAGTGCAACTTGTCACCCAAAGGTTCAACTCTCAAATGTTTGTTTAGTTTTCCTACCTCCATGTACAACATCAGTTCTACAGCCACTAGATAATGGAATTATACAGTGTATAAAATTAAAATACAGAAAATTGATGCTTCAGCACATTATTGCAAACATGGACGACTGTAAGAGAGCATCTGAAACGACCATGAAAGTTGACGTGTTAGATGCAATTGCATTTTAAAGTCATTCATTCAAAAGCGTAAAAGATGAATGCATAATAAAGTGCTTTCAAAACTGTGGATTTATTCTTGATAATGACAGAGATTGTGGAGAAGTTGTTTGTTATGATGATCCTAGTGAAATCCTAACTGTGATTGCGAAGATTGATGCAGATGATTCTGTGAACGTGGAAAGTTTTGTGAACGTTGACAAGAATGTTTTAACAGAAACTGGTGGAATTGATTTAAAATCTATTATAGAATCGCAAGATGGTAACAGTGTGAGAGATTCAGAAGATGAACAAAATAGAAAAGATAGTGAGGAAATAGAAATTCATACTTCATCGCAAGTGTTAAGTTATATTAACACTACCAAATTGTATGCCAAAGTAGCGTGTTTGTGTGTTTTTCTCATTGCAAAGCCACATCGGGCTATCTCCTGAATCCACCGAGGGGAATCGAACCCCGACTTTAGCGTTTTAGATCCATAGACTTACCGCTGTACCAGCGGGTGACATGCAAAAATGAAGAGGGAAAATGAACTTCTTGAAAAGGTCGCAGAATTGGTATTCTCTTTTGACTGCATGAAAAAACCCTTTACAAAAACGAAACAGTTGAAATTGGACACTTTCTTCAAATAAACTTAAGATTTTGTGTACTCATGTATATTTTGATTGTCTATTTTTGTTCTTATTCTAATAAATATAGCATAAACAGTGTAATAACTTTATTCACAAAAGTCTTACTTCCTTTGACTCAAGCAAGTATAGCGTTCTGCTCAAAAATTATATATGATTAACGAAATGCATGTTCACTTCGTCTCGGCTGGAAAACCTGCTTAAGCCGGAAATTTTACTCGACTTCGTTCGATTCCGTCTTAGACAGGTCTTAGTGTATTGTAGTAAGAGTGTATATGTAAGGGACCATTTCTAAAATTTGGAAAGAAGTGAACATAATAAATCATAGACTCATCCGAGACAAATTGTTATCCGTAAAATGTTGTACATATATATTTTTTCGTTCATTACTTTCGCTCAAGTGTACAAAAGGTTCATCAGTGAACAGTCCCCCCGAATTTTGAATGGATAGCCCAGAATGAAGGTAAAAGTATTAATTAACAAATCACAGAAGGTTATTCTATTTTTGCCTATCAAGTTTTCCTTCAATTCACTACACAATACAAAACATTGACTTATAAAATATCGTTCTATTGTACTGTTGATTTTATTTTTGAAAGCTTTTCTAATTAAAAAATAAGAGAGAAAATTGAAACTGAAATTGATTGGTTTTCAAGAATTTTTTTTTTAGTTATTTAAATAATGGCCTTATTCCATCACTATTATGTGAAAATTATTTTCCTAAAATTATGTTGACGTAATCTTTGTAAACTGCACGTATTAATTTATTGAAACAACCCCTCGAAGTTTATTCCTGTACGTTGTGAAGGGGTCTCCTTAGGAAGGTTCTCTCTGCACAGTTTACCTCCCTGGGAACTAAAAACCCACTCACGTGTTCGTCTTGCAAGGCGGCTCACGTAAAGGAGAACATCCTGATGAATGAATGGGGTCATTGGCACTGGAACACATCACCTTGGCATTGAATCCCTATAGACTGGTGGCTTCCAAAGGTCATTTGATTAATACCGGTGTCAGTGTTGGACGTTTTCGATCACAACGTTGACTGGTGCTTGTGTTTATGTATATTGCCCACGAAACTCTAACATAACACACTGTCTTTATTTGTCCGTTTAGTGTGTCCCCTTGTAAGGTACTCCACGGTGGGTGGAGTCGGTGGATTTTCTTCTTATTATGTATAATCTCAAATAATAATAAACTGAAAATGTCTTCTTTTTTTATTCATAGAAATTATGGAGACTTGTTAGCTCTCCTGAGTATGTAAAAAAGCTACAGTATGGGGACATCTTGGTTGAAACATCTTCTTTTATTCATAGAAATTATGGAGACTTGTTAGCTCTCCTGAGTATGTAAAAGAGCTACAGTATGGGGACATTTTGATTGAAACATCTTTTTTTATTCATAGAAATTATGGAGACTTGTTAGCTCTCCTGAGTATGTAAAAAAGCTACAGTATGAGGACATCTTGATTGAAACATCTTTTTTTATTCATAGAAATTATGGAGACTTGTTAGCTCTCCTGAGTATGTAAAAAGCTACAGTATGGGGACATCTTGATTGAAACATCTCAACACACATAGCAAACTTCTCTAAGCATCAAAGTATTTTGAGGATATGCCTATTGAGGTTACTCCTTAAGCTGTTTTGAATTCCTCAAAAACACTGATTGTAGGGAGGGATTTACTTAGCATTCTCGAGTCAGAAATTCTTGTTGGTTTCTTCAGCCAAATGGTTTTAGCTGTGTACTGTATCCCTAGTTGTAAAGAGGGAATAATGCAGTCTTTCCATTTATATTACCGTGTCCGCTTACTATTGTTAAGGCAGGTTAACTTCACACTACGATATAACCATATGTTTCTAATCCTTGAAAACAAAAAGGATATCTGCCCAATTTTATTATTTCTAATAAAAATAGCCATTTTTATACAATGAAACTGTAGATGTTTGCATTAGCATTCAGATGACCTTAAGGTTTTCACTTATTCTTATCGTCTCTTGTATCTCTCCTTACAGGACATCTGCTAATGCTGTTACCTTGAAATATATTTCCTTGTAGAAGAATTACAAGTTGTGTGATGGACGGGTTTATGTGGGTGTGACATTACAGGTTGACCAGCGAACACCTATCATGCTTATGCCACTGATAACTGTTGCTCTTCATATCTCCATGGGTTGTATTTCCACAATATGTTCTCCTTACCAGTCGCCAAGAGGTAATTAAGATAAAGCCAACCTTGATGATCTTATTGAATAGTTTCTATATTGGCCACATTCCTCTCTGAGACGTTGCTGATACTGATGGGTGTGGTAGTTTTGAGGAGCATGTGTTTTCACAGAACAGCCATTCTCTCTTCAATAATGGTTCAGTTACTTTTTCAGCTACCTAGTATTTTACTGTTAGTGACATTCCAGACATTTTCAGACATTCCACTCTTAACAACAAAACTGATTTTTAGAAGTCTTGCGCTCACGAAAGACAGAAGGAGTATTGGATTAGATTCACTGCCACATTTTTTCTATCATCAGTTCCAAAGTCGTCTGGGACAAGATTTGGAGGGTCAGTGGGAAGTATGTTTCCCATTCACTTTCGATTTTCCTCTCAAATGGCCAGGAAGTTACTTGTATACAAGATATAGCTTATACCATTAGAGAGTGTGTTTTACACCTTTTAAAGCACTACTGTATCTTCCCCTATCCTCTTTGCCATCACGTTATGGGCTGTTAGACCACCACTTTCTTTCGAAGATAGTCCTTATATTTATAATCGGCAATTTATGTGGTGAAACTTCTAATGGCTATGCATCTGTCTGGCGGTACGCCAGGCAAATCTAATGATATTCATTAAAACATGTTGTACCATCTGTTTCCTGCTCTTCTTCTGATAGTTTTAAAGTAAATTTGGCAATAGGCGTCTGTGCTTTACCCACCACGAGTATCGAAATCTGGTTTTTAGCGGTGTGGGTCTGCAGACATACCTCTGTGCCATTGGGTGACACTTATTTGGGAGTGGATAGATGTTCCATTCTCAAAATCCATCATATTCTCAAATGATCAAAGTTGTACCATCTGTCCAAGGTTTATCGTTGAGCTATGGGCTGCGCCGTTACTATGGTGGGCCTTTAGCATCTTTTGGTGCTTCAGCTCTGCATGGAGGCTTTTCACATTTCGATAATCCAGAGTTTGTATGCTGAGTCCTGAGAACTTCCTTTTCACATCAGACATTTACAACTTTCCTTGCTATGTAATATAAAACTTTTATACTTATCATGATGTCTCACCTGGAGTTGTGTCTTTAATCCTTGGCGAACTGTGCTTTTTGGGAATAGTTAGTCTACTATTTCTTCTTTTTACCTTCATATCCAGGGATTGAGTCTAATTATCAGTTAATTCCAACATGGCTCATTACCATCCTTACTTGTGACCTTTATTTATGTCATCTGAGGAGGACGGATACTCTTGACAGGAATTATAATCTTTATTTCCGAACATCTACCAAGCAATTCTTCCATATTCATTTCAACAGATGATTAAAATCGGGTGTCTTTTTCAGTTCCACCATAGTTTGCTGTGGTTCATAGAAATCTAGTAAATTCTTTGATTCCTGTAACAGTATTTGCGGGTCGATTCTAATAAAGTCTTGAAAGTACGTGTTTAGCTTAAACCTAAAGAGGAATAATTAAATCGGTATATACTTATCGCGTCAATCAAAGAACATTAGAGTACCTCAAATTAATTTTATGGTGTTATTCACCCACATTTTACACTTTGCCTCATCAAACCACCAACTATGTAGTTCTTGAAACTTATGAAAAAATAATCCGGTAAATGTTTGTTTTTTCTAAAATAAGTGTCCTTTTATTGAATGACAACGTAATGCCCAGCATAGCCTACGTTTCTGCATTGTAAATATAGAAGTTTCTGTCTGTCTGTCTGTCTGCACACCTAATTTAAAGGCCAGTGCCAACCTGAAATTATTGATTGAATAAATCCTCAAATTAAACAGTATTCTCCAGCCCACAGTAGCACAAAAACTTCATTTAAATTGCACGTTATTGAATGTGTATCATAATAATGAATTTTCTCCCAGTTCTTGTAGGTTTTCTTTTTCTAACTTTCCCTGACTCACTTTCCATGAGTTTTTATCGTTGTTTTTTTTCCCCCTTAGTTTTAATTATTGTTAAAAATGGAATAACTTAAAGCTGATTAAGATTATGCAACCTTCATTTGGAACAAATTGTTTGACATGACTTTGCGTAAACTCTCCTAGAAGATGGCTGTCCTATATACAGCATCAATAAACTTGCATTTACGTAATGTTGGCTACAATATAACACCTACCGTCAATCATCACGGCGATCACTGATATAATACTTGAAACTAAACTTGGCACAATCTTTTAAACTGTGGCTTAAAGATTTCTGTTTATGGAAACAGTCCAAATGTTTGCCTGCATGGCCAAACTCGATCATGCAGTAATTAAAAAAGTATCCCATGATCCTGTTAGTAGCATCATATCTAAAATGACAGAAATCTTTTAACTAAACAAATGATACTGACATATCATACAGTTGAAAAATTTTAATAATCACGATGGTACATTTCTCATGTCTGCCATATCAACATGCAATTATCTACATTTGTCAACGGATATAAAGCAATTACTTGCTAGGTCGTCAAATAAACTTAGAAACCACTTTAAACATTGTATGATGATGTGTTTAGCTATATTACCAGGTGTTATTATAACACTCACAGCCAGTATTATTGTAGTCTGACAGACAAATGTTAATAATAAAAAAGGAATAAATAGGAGATTTCTACAATGATCCACTGTCGTAATTCATGTTAACATTTTATACCAACTCCAATACAAATATTCAAACTTACCGAAACTCTGGTTCCAATGTAAATGGCTATACTTATTTAGGCTTACCAAATGAATAACGAACTTTGGGGTACTTTAAAATAATGTTACGGTGTTATTCACCCATTTTTTACATTTTGCCTCATCAAACCACCAACTTTTTAGTTCTTGAAATTCATGAAAAAAACGTCTTTCACTTGGTTCAGTATAGAGCTTTTCACACAAGTCACAAAACCAATTAAAGGACAAGAATTCAACGTCGAACAGTTTCCTCCACTCGTGATAGCTGTGGATTAGTTTCTTACTTTTTGAGACGGTAAGTAAGTAGTTTGCTAGGTTACTTGGAGAAGAAAAATTCAGAGCATCGATGTATGAGTTTGGAGGTAAAAACGAACTGTAATTCGCACCACCAAACACCACAGGTATCAGACCTACGTTTAAAGCCATAAACAATTTCTCCGTAGCATAATCCTTGCAGATTGAGTTTTCAAACGACAAATAAAACTTGTATCTCTGTGCTAACCTTTCGTAACACTCTTCCCGAGGAATTATTGGGTAACACCTGTTTCCATAACACTTTCCGTACACGTCGACTGATATAAACCGTTTTAGCTGTTCAACAAACTTCTCTCTATTAGAAGTTGTGTTACAATTACTCACTAGCCACACAATCAAGTTATTATTTGAAATATTCTGGTCATCCCGAGTATTCTGACCACTAATGACTCCAGTCATATTCTTGGGGATGAGTTTTCCATACGGAACAAAAACATCAGAATCAGTACGGTAGGTTATCGTCCAATTAATATTATCTCCTAAAGCCCTGAGAACTGCGGCAGATGTGTGAAGGGGAGACTCCAAATTAAACAGAGCCCATCGCTGAAAGGGTAGATGAGTGGATGGGAGATCATGTACATTGATATCTCTCCAGTGAAAAACCACAAGATCACTATAAGTAAAATGGTTTCGGTCTCTGGTTATTTTACACTGACTGAAGGAACAGTTCATATTTTTTAATGAAATCCTTTCCCATTCTTGGCTGCTGAAGTATGGTGTCCACAATAAGATCACTTTCATGAAACTTAGTTGTGGAGGTTTCGGACGTGGTTTATAAATATCTGTGGGCAATTGTAAATTAGTGGAACTTAACAAAACAAAGATATTTTTGCTACTGGGAATCCATTCTAAATTCGATAGAAAAACACTAAACACTAACAGAGATAACAGAACAAGAAAACTACATATTTTTACATTCTTCATTTTTCGTTAAGTTAGGAACAAAATAAAACGTGAGAGTTCAGCTATCTGTTTAACCCGATTGGTTTGTCCAGATCTAGAACATATATTAGTGGTTTAGATGATAAGCGATAAAATCCACGAACTTTAGTCTAGAGGTGTGATAAAATGATGTGTTTGCCTATAAAACACTTGAACTTTAGTTTGGGAGAGAACATTTAGAAAACCTTTCTTATGAATGATTAAGGCCATTGAGAATTTTATCTTTCACAAAGTTTGCTTTTGGATTTTGCGCAAAGCTACACTAGGACTATCTTTGCTAGCCGTTCCTGATTTAGTAGTGTAGGGCTAGAGGGAAGGCAGCTAGTCATTGCCACCTCCCGCCAACTCTTGGGCTGCTCTTTTGTCAACGAATAGTGGGATTAACCGTCACATTATAACACCTCCATGACTGAAAGGGCGAGCATGTTTGGTGTGATAAACAAAAAATATCATCATCAATATCATTCAATGGATGACAATAACATATCTATATTAATATGACTTGGATGTGGAGTTGAGAATCGCTTATTGTACTTGGTTCCTAAGAAGCGTACATATTGTATCAGTCATCATCTAGATTCTAGAAAGCCAATTTTATAAAATTACTGCTGTGATCACAATAAAGATGAAGGAAAGCAAAATCAAGAGAATAACAATGAGCTTAAGATTGTTGGAAAAATAAGATTTTTTTTCAATGATATAATTGAAAGTAAAATGCTGGTGTGGTTCTGTTAGTTTGTTTGTTTAGAGAAACAAGAATTATACAGACACTTTTCAATGCAGTGCATACTTAAATATTTCTGTTGGTAAGGCAGAAGAATTATTGTAAATATTAAAGTTTACTACAAGAAAAATACATCCATGGCAATTGACACTGCCAATTTCAAATACTGGTTATAATATTCAAATTTTACTGACAGTTTTCTACGCTTCTAGGATGTTCATCACATGACCATAACCAGTATTCACCTTATTTGATGGTGTGTGTCTCTCAGTGCTCGTGATGTCTCTCGCGTATTGATCCGATCTTGACAAGGAACGAAATGACCATTATCTGCTGGTTACAAATCAGGTGCAGGTTTATTTTTACAACTGGCAAACATTGGGGTACCTATTTTGTCATTTAGCACTAAAATCGAGCAAAGAAAGATATTTTCAAACATGTTTTAATGTTATATTTTTTAGGCACAACTAGCTGAAATTTTATGGTCGTTTGAAAAGTATAGTTTGGCTACGTTTTCTTGGAAACTGCACTCTTTTCCTGGCCGTTTTTATCTTTATTTTATTGTTCGTTGGTTTTTACTTCTGTCTTTAATGAAAATAAATTACTATAGATAGAAAGAAATGACAGTCTTTTTACTATTTTGTTGTTTTCTGAAATGAACAGAATTCATGATGAAACATTCGCTCGAACTTCCCCTTCAGCTGCTCCCCTTTCTTATGTTTTCATGTTTCTTTTACTCTTATTTTTCTTTTTAAATTGGCTGATCTTGCTTTTTATTTTCTTCTCATCAAGGAAACTCTTTGATGGGGATCATCATCGGATGGCTTTTTCAGTTCCACCATAGTTTGCTGTGGTTCATTGTATACAATTTCATTTGAATTGGATTACATAGAAGCTAAGCAGTACACTGATTGTACTATATACACTGACTCTCTTAGCTCTCTGATGGCCCTGGAATTGCTTAACGTAAGCTTTCATCCTGTTCTCTTAACTGTTAAGAAACGATTGGCTCACTTCTCTTTGTCTTTAGTTTATATTATTTTTTGTGGAGTTCATTCCATGTTGATACTGATGAGGATGAGTATCTTGAAACCACAGCTAAGTACGTCATTGTCACAGGCCTAACCACAGCTAAGTACGTCATTGTCACAGGCCTACCCATCCCTTATGCAAACTATTATTACATTCATGTTGATACTGATGGGGATGAGTACCTTGAAACCACAGCTAAGTACGTCATTGTCACAGGCCTACCCATCCCTTATGCAAACTATTATTCTGCTATAAAGGCACCGCTTCCCTTCAATTACTAGTCAATTTGGAATGAGCAATTTCATAACAAGCCTTTTCCAGATGAAACCCACTATTGTTGTTTGGACGCCCAGCTGTTATAATGAAAGGAGGGATGAAGTTGTCTCATCTTGGTCTCTGTTTCGTGAAAGACCAGCCAGTTTGTGGTTTTTATGACGCTCAACTTATAAGTGCCCAAATACTGCTTTCATGCCATCAATTAGATTGCAAGCAGTGACACTACTTTCGACATATTTGTTTTTGGGTGTGCCTTCAACATTGCATAATGTCATTGGGGATTGTTACTCTCCAGACTGATTGTGTTTTCACTTTTTGGAGGCCACTGGCTTTTTCATTATAATTTTATTTTGCTGCTCACTGTTTAGCTTTCAACTTAGTTTTATTTTTACAGTTTGTTTGTTTGTTTGTTTTTGAATTTCGCACAAAGCTACTCGAGGGCTATCTGTGCTAGCCGTCCCTAATTTAGCAGTGTAAGACTAGAGGGAAGGCAGCTAGTCATCACCACCCACCGCCAACTCTTGGGCTACTTTTTTACCAACGAATAGTGGGATTGACCGTCACATTATAACGCCCCCACGGCTGGGAGGGTGAGCATGTTTGGCGCGACAGGGATGCGAACCCGCGACCGTCAGATTATGAGTCGCACGCCTTAACACGCTTGGCCATGCCGGGCCTATTTTTACAGAGATTTATTCAGTTTTGAGTACTTAACAGTTACTTGGTGCAACAGCTGTGTTGATTTTTGCCAGTAAATTCCAACCAACTTTTTATTAATGTTTTATTTTTATTCCTCTTAGGACAGTAATCTTGACACAACTGTCAGTGAAAGGTGATGTAAATGTGGGATGTTATGGGTTTGAGCACCCACATTTTGTTCTGATATCTTTTTTTATTTTTTCTTATTTTATTTTTTTACATTGAATTTATCTTTACATGTAATTCTGAGTACAGAAGTTAAAACTCACAGCCAGTTTGTCCTCCACTACATAGGTCCCACTTCCACATTGACATCACAAATCAGGACACATCTTGTTCCCTACATTACAGCTCGTGTTCTAGTGATTTTGTTTTGCAGCATGTTGGTTAAGACATTGTATTATGAACACATTTCATTTAATGGTAGGCTCGGTCTTTCTGTTTATAATACATTCCTTTGTTTTTAAGGTAAATAATTACCTGTGTGGATAACGTTTGTTTACCTCATATTCATACAGGTAAGCTTTTAAAAATATTTCATACAGGTGTTCTAAAATCAATTAATGTCCACGAAAATATGATATGAATGGTAATAAACTTATATTACTCCTTACTTTTATAAATATTACTACAGTAGTCCTTCCATGGAGCTTATGCATAGTGAGCAACACTCCCATGGAATAATGGTCATACCCAAGGTGTGTACAACTTAATATGAGTCTATTTTATCTTTTGTGTAAAAGTGTATTGATCACTGGCGTAGGTAATCTAGAAACGTTGGATAACATATTACAAATCTGGTCTGACTTAATGCATTATAGAATCGATTTTCCTGCCTGAGACAATCCTATGTTTTGTAGAAGAGATTTAATTGTTGGTCTTATTCCAGTAGTTAATTTTATTTCAATAGCACTGAATCTAGTTACACAAAAAATGCACGTGTTAAATGAAAACACAGAACACTGCTTCTTCGTGTGTCTTTTTTCTTATTATTTTGGTTTACAATAGAATTCGCGATTTTCCTTCTTTTCTTTCTTCAAGTCCATATAAACACTATTGTTATTGCGATACTTCTTCATTGTTAGTATCAATGAACTTGAATATCCTATCCTTAAAAACTGAACAACATGGTAAATAAAGTAGAAATATAACAAAACTATAATTTTTGTATATATAAATTACATATTATAATCATAGAAATCTAGTAAATTCCTCGATTTCAGTAACAGTATTTGCGGGTCGATTCTAATAAAGTCTTGAAAGTACGTGTTTAGCTTAAACCTAAAGAGGAATAAATAAATCGGTATATACTTATAGCGTCAATCAAAGAACATTAGGGTACTTCAAATTAATTTTATGGTGTTATTCACCCACTTTTTACACTTTGCCTCATCAAACCACCAACTATGTAGTTCTTGAAACTTATGAAAAAAACGTCTTTCACTAGGTTCAGTATAGAGCTTTTCACACAAGTCACAAAACCAATGAAAAGATATTGATTCAACGTCGAACAGTTTCCTCCACTCGTGATAGCTGTGGATTAGTTGCTTACTTTTTGAGACGGTTAGTAAGTAGTTTGCTAGGTTACTTGGAGAAGAAAAATTCAGAGCATCGATGTATGAGTTTGGAGGTAAAAACGAACTGTAATTCGCACCACCAAACACCACAGGTATCAGACCCACGTTTAAAGCCATAAACAATTTCTCCGTAGCATAATCCTTGCAGATTGAGTTTTCAAACGACAAATAAAACTTGTATCTCTGTGCTAACCTTTTGTAACACTTTTCCCGAGGAATTATTGGGTAACACCTGTTTCCATAACACTTTCCGTACACGTCGACTGATATAAACCGTTTTAGCTGTTCAACAAACTTCTCTCTATTAGATGTGGTTTTACAATTACTCACTAGCCACACAACCAAGTTATTATTTGAAATATTCTGGTCATCCCGAGTATTCTGACCACTAATGACTCCAGTCATATTCTTGGGGATGAGTTTTCCATACGGAACAAAAACATCAGAATCAGTACGGTAGGTTATCGTCCAATTAATATTATCTCCTAAAGCCCTGAGAACTGCGGCAGATGTGTGAAGGGGAGACTCCAAATTAAACAGAGCCCATCGCTGAAAGGGTAGATGAGTGGATGGGAGATCATGTACATTGATATCTCTCCAGTGAAAAACCACAAGATCACTATAAGTAAAATGGTTTCGGTCTCTGGTTATTTTACACTGACTGAACGAACACTTCATATTTTTTAATGAAATCCTTTCCCATTCTTGGCTGCTGAAGTATGGTGTCCACAATAAGATCACTTTCTCAGGTTTCGTTGTTAAAAACTTTATAGATATATTCGTATCATTGGAACTGATCGAATGAAAGAAATGTTTGTTTAAATATGTCCATTTTGAACTGAACAACAAACTGCTTAGTGTTAATAGAAATAGAAAAAAGACTAAGCCTAGAACAACTGTAACACGCATGTCTTGTTCAGTGATGTAATACAGCACTAGGGAGAACATATACACTGTTACGCAGCTCATATCGAACTCGTGCCCTGCGTGAAACATGTTCTTTATCAAAACAGCTGAATGTATTTACGTGTAGTGTTTCGATTAGGTTAATGATAAATATCGAGCAACAAGTTGTATAAAAACAATTAAATCACTCTTCCAATTGAGTATAGAAGAAAATATTCTTTGTTATAGGTCGTACAACAGTGTGTAAATATTTTGATTTTGAGAAATACCTATCACATGTTTTGCTATGTAATGATCAATTTTGACGAGTTATTGTTAATATTCTAACGTTTTGTGAAAGTAAATAATTCATTGTTATAAATATTAATTTACTGTTCTTAATGTGAACTAATTCTGCTTACGGACGTCTGTTTGTTTTGTTTTATTGAATTTCGCACAAAGCTACTCGAGGGCTGTCTGTACTAGCCGTCACTACTTTCGCAGGGTAAGACTAGAGGGAAGGCAGCTAGTCATCACCACCCACCGCCAACTCTTGGGCTACTCTTTTACCAACGAATAGTGGGATTGATCGTCACATTATAACGCCCTCACAGCTGAAAGGGCGAGCATGTTTGGCGCGACGGGGATGCGAACCCGCGACCCTTAGATTACGAGTCGCACGCCTTAACACGCTTGGTCATGCCGGGCCTACGAACGTCTGTCTTTAAAGTTAGAAATGAATACTAAAATGATGTCTTATGAAAGTTTTATATATCTTATTAATGCTCTCGTAATCACATTATGACCATATGATAGTTTTAGATTTGATCATTGTTTATGATGGTGCATATATGGTTGGTAAACAATGAATTTTGTTTTTAATGTCACTAAGATAATGGGTGAGTCCTTATACAATGTACATGTACTGGCACATGTGGTGGCAGCTGCACGAAGTAAACAGTACATTCCTTTCTTGTTGTAGTACAACTACTTCTATTTGTTTAAATTAGTTGATTTTATCAACACATTTATATTAGAGTGTTGATAAAACGACGGCTTTCAATGTACCAGTTTCTGTACGGTTTTACAAAATATTAAAATTGTTATTATTATCTTTGAAAGTAAAAAAAATTCATATGGCTGTATAATCTGCTTCAAGATAAAATAATTGTTCAATGTTTTGCCTCCACCATTGTCTGCTTTACGCCACATGAGTAGTTTTATAAATATTCATTATATTTTATTATTGAACTTCTGTGATATAGTGTGAAAAGGCCCGGCATGGCCAGGTGGTTGGGCGCTCGACTCATAATCTTAGAGTAGCGGGTTCGAATCCCTGTCGCTGTAAGATGCTCGTCCTTTTAGCCGTGGTGACGTTATAATGTAACGGTAAATCCCAATATCAGCAGATAAAAGAATAGCCCAAAAGTTGGGTGGTGGGTGGTGATGATTAATTGCCTTCCTTATAGTTCTACACTACTAAATTAGGGACGGCTATCGTAGATAGCCCTTGTGTAACTTTGTGTGAAATTCTAAAGTATATACTGATATTTAGTATACATTGATATCCAGTATTCACTGATGTCTACTTTATACTGATACCCATTATACACAGATATCTTGTACATACTGATCTATAGTATACATTGATATCAATTATACAGTGATATCTAGCATCTGTGATTTACTCATGGACTCTGCCTTACATTATTAAGGGATTTTGGCTTTGCAAGAAGGCTTTCCACACTTCTCCAGTCCAGAATCTGGACATTTAGTCCTATAAACGTACTTCACCTTAGACATTCCTTGTAATATGCTGCAAAACTTCTTTCCATATCACGACCTAACGTTCTGTTTCCATACCCTGGTGGACTTTATTTTTTGACAATCTACAATCGGCCTTCGTGTATAGGCAGGGTTGATTGAAATTGAGCTATTGTTGGATTTCATTGCTGAATCTAATGATGAACCCATTCTAATGCGGTTTGTAATCACCCCTACGGGTTACAGCATCAGTTACTCCTGATTGGAAGCTGAATCATTTTTCTGTCCCAGTTTGATGAATGATTTGCTGTGATAAGAGATTTCGTAAAGAATCATCTCTCCAGATTTTGTGATAACTGCTGAGTTATATGCTAGTTCTCTTGCCTTCGAGCATGTAGAAGCTAAGATCGTACATTAACTATACTATTTATACTGACTTGCTTAGTTCTTTGACAGCTATGGAATCACCAACATGAGTTCTCAACCTGCGATCTTGTACATACAGAAACGCCTTCCACCACTACGAATGCCAGCTATTTCGCCATATAAGATATATTTTTTCTCAGAGTTTACCACTGTCGTTGGACTGCATCATTTGGCCATGATGATAATGCCCAAATCTATCGTGTTTTAACTTTTTTACGAGGCATTGGTCTGTTAAATTCTATCAATTTTTTTGTACCCTCGTTTCTAGGCAACGTAACGGACAGGCTGGGAGGCTAGCCGTTGAGTTCAATTATTACTACCAGTCACAATTAATATATATTAAGTGATGATTGAGTGGCAAGTGGCGTTCACAAGCACTATCAGAAAGTTTACAGTTAAAGTAATAAATCTTACTTTGAGACTGAGATTCAAGGCAGTGAAACACTTTTAACGTATTTTTCACAACATTCACTGTTACAATCGGTTGGTAGAATAACTTGGATCAAGCTAACAAAACTCTTTTAACATAACTAACGGGCGTTTCTGAATTACATTTCCAGTGCTATCGCTAAACTGAGTTCACTATTTGTTAACTATAATACTTGATGCAATGAAAATTGGCAATATGTTATTTACAGAGAGCTCAAGCGAGAAACTCTGGGTAGCTCCATCACAAGGGTAGTCATCTTTCATCTGTTGGAATCTTTTCTTAATACTACAAGTGACAAGACTTTGGCTTCTTTTCTCTACTGCAGTTTATTCTCGACTCTTCAACTGACTTTTGAGACTCAAACATGGGTTTTTATACTAAACCCTTCTTTTATTCTTAAAATCTTCCAAATAATGTACACAACTACCCGCAAGTAGGTCTGGCTTTTAATTGGTTATTTTGCTTTGATCGTTTCGTAATTCTCAAAACGAGAACCAAAACCACTTATTCATTGGTTGCAGGTAAAGCCGGTCAATCAGCAGCCTTCTCACTTGTATTCTCACACACATTTTTTGGTATGGATATTACATGAAAGTTCCGACTTATTCTTTCCCTGGTGACTTTTAAGCACGATAATGTAAACATTCGCCGTAGCTTTCTCACTGCTGCAGTGGCGAAGGTCTGCAGATAACAATTTAATTTTCCGTCTCTAATGAGGCTTTCTTGATCTTTCTCATGACCTTGGTAGCGTCATTTGGGAAATGTACAAACACAGATGTCTTTCAACAAGTCTTTCTTATTAATCAATTATCGTTATTCAATCATTTTTTCTCCCATATGAGCATGTATCACTCTTTTCTATATTGGGTATTATTACTCAATACTTGAAGCATTTGAAATGCCCAGAAATGCCAGCGTTCGGATCTGACTCCCTGTATCATCAACTGTGTGATCCCAGTATTGTTCTTCTGGTCTTTACTAAACTTGAAGGCCCGGCATGGCCAAGCGTATTAAGGCGTGCGACTCGTAATCTGAGGGTCGCGGGTTCGCATCCTCGTCGCACCAAACATGCTTGACCTTACAGCCCTGGGGGCGTTATAATGTTATGGTCAATCCCATTATTCGTTGGTAAAAGAGTAGCCCAAGAGTTGGCGGTGAGTGGTGATGATTAGCTGCCTTCCCTCTGGTCTTACACTGCTAAATTAGGGACGGCTAGCACAGATAGCCCTCGAGTAGCTTTGTGCGAAATTCAAAAACAAACAAACAAACAAAACTTCAAAGGCAACCCTTTGGGATGCCATTTGTTTCCGCTTATTATACCTCCCATGTATCCCCTGTGTGTTGAACAAATACGTTAACTATTATTATAATAGTAAAATTCTTTTTAAAATTATAGTAAATAATTCCTTTATTTTATATGAAGACTCGTTGTCGGTGGTTTATCAGTTGTAGAAGTGATTTCTACGATCTATCATACGCGACGAATCGAACCAGGGACTTTTAGGCTTCTGGTTTTAATACTTACAATTGGCCCACGGAGGTGAGGTGTTGCTTTTCTAAAGAAAAACAGTCCAGAAACTGAAACATCAGAATAACATTTACTTCTATCGCTTCCCCAGTTGGTATAACACATGGGTACTTCTTCTGGGTAGAGCACAGATAGCCCACTGTGTAACCATATGCTTACCAACCAACAACAACAGCAAACTTCTAAAACATATACAGTTGGTTTAACTTTTTGTGATTTAAAACATTTATGTAGATCAGTTTCTTAATTTTAGAACTATATCTCCAATATTTTCCTACCCTAAATACACCGATGTTATTGTTTTGAAATTCGCGTAAGCATACTCGAGGGCTATCTGCGTTAACACACTTGGCCATGCCGGGCCCCCCATGTTATTATAAAACGTTAATAAAATCGATAATAATAGATAACCGATCAATCACTTTATTTCCTAATATTACTTCCAACCACATGGTGTAAAAAGGTGACTGTTGTCGTTCTTTGTTATTAAACATAAAGCTACACAATAGGCTATCTCTGCTCTGCCCACCACGCGTATCGAAGGCTGACTTCTGGCTGTATAACCACGCAGGCATACCGATCTGAAACCGGAAAGCAGGGGTAACAAACTGTAGTTATTTCAAGTTAGACTGGTGGGCTAATGAAAAGATAGCTAGTCAACAGTAGCTCTTGTACTACTTTAATCTGATACCCAGTGACATAGCAGTATGTCTATGGCCTTACAATGCTAGAAGCCAGGTTTCGATACCTGTGTTGGGCAGAGCACAGATAGCTCACTTTTGGTTAACTGCAAACAAAACCTGTCTCCCACGGATTCTTACGAGATGCACTACTTAAACAACTTTCCACTTTACCTCATCAAATCTCTGATTTGTTCTTAATGATACTTTATTAAATTTTTAATGATATTTAGTCAAACATAAGATAATGGAATATGAAGAAAATGATCAAATATATTAACAAAGCATAGAAATCCTGATCTCGCATTCTAGAAAATATTTAGCATACTTTACTAAGTAAAATAAACGCAGCGCTCGCGGTCTTTTTAGCGTCCTGACAAACATTTAATTGCATTATGTAACAGAAGTTTCACTTTTTCTTGTTCCTGGGCAGAAAGTGCTATTTTCCAATTGCTTATGCCTAAAGTAAATGGAAAAGACCTATTTGTCTCTTGAAACTTTGCTTTTGTGACCTGGATAATGAAATTTTCACATTTACCCATTTTCCAGAACATTCCAGGTAGATTCAGTGCTGAGTAGCTGATAGAGAATTTTCTCAAACTTACAAGAATTTTGAAGAATTTTCTAGAATGTTGTAGAACTTACAAGAATTTTGAAGAATTTTCTGGAATGTTGTAGAACTTACAAGAAATTTCTAGAATATTATAAACCTTACGAGAAATTTCAAGAACCTTTTATAATTTTCTAGAACTTTCCACAGTGATAGATATATATATATATATACACAGAGGCTCACCATTCTCCAACTTTAGTTTAGTTCTAGCTGCCTAAATGAACACGTAGACCTATCTGATTTTATCGGAGATGGCATCAAGAAGCTGCAAGCATTCTCCAGACGCATTCTGCTATGTATGTGGCCAATTTATCAAGACAAGAGCAAAAAAGTACACTGTGACAGCATTTGCTGAAATGTGTGAAGCCAACAAGGCATATTTCGACATGCCTGTCGAGGATCAAGACAAACCCTGGGTCTCCAAGAAAGCTTTACCAGGTTTCCTGTTATCTTTGCCTTTGGGATAGCAGGGACACCACAGCGCACTACAATAGGAAGCACTGGCCACAACGGACCGAGTTCTCTGTGGGGTGGCACAATGTTAAGTGTGAGCCACTAGTGGACCTCCAGAAGATATTGTTTCTACCATAGCACATAAAATTGGGTCTTATAAAACAATTTGTCACAGCTCTTGATAAGGTGTCTGCAGCCTTCAAGTACCTTCGAGACTTCTTCCCTAAGCTGTCTGAAGCAAAAGTCAAAGCCGGTGTATTCGTTGAGCCATAAATAAAGAAGATCCTGGAGTGCACAGAATTCCCCAAGAAGCTCAGTAGGAAGGACAAAAGCTTGGGGCAGCTTTATTTTAGTAGTTCGGCGCTTCTTGGGTAGTCACAAGGCCGAAAATTATGTGGAACTGGTTGAGGCTCTGGTGAAAAACTACGGCAAAATGGGTTGCAGAATGCTCCTGAAAGTCCATATCTTTGACGCTCATCTTGATAAATTCAAGGAAAGCAATTTTAGGGGAACGAGGCGAGCGTTTCCCCAATGATATACTGAACTTTGAACGCCGCTACCAAGGAGCGTAAAAATGTATATAGACATAAATTAAGTTAAATTCGTAATTGATAACAATATAATAAAATTTTTACTTTTTCTTGTTCCTGGGCAGAAAGTGTTATTTCCCAATTGCTTATGCTTAAAGTAAATGGAAAAGACCTATCAAACTTTGCCTTTGTGACCTGGGAGCGTATAACGAAAACATGATGGGATACTATATTTGGGGGCTGATACGTGAAAATGATTTACATTACAGTCGCAAATCTCGAAACACTACTCACTTCTAAACATTTTTGTATAACTTTAGAATAAATACATGTAAATCTTGATTCATATGTTGTTTTATTCAGACCTTATGTAAATGAAAATGTACAAATTTTCCCGTTTTATATAGAAAATAGGTTAATTTCTAAATTTCATTATCCAGGTCACAAAAGCAAAGTTTGAAGGACATAATGGCCATTTTCTGTACTTTTACAAGATAAGCAATTAAGAAATAACACAAACTATCCAGGAACAAAATTAATGTTACATAGTGTTATGGAACATCGTATACTACTCGAATTAATATACATGTATATGTCTGTGTGGATCTCATCGTGCCTAGCTCAAAATTCTGTGTGCACTCTATTTGCAACTATACGTATAATTCCGTTGCAACTGTACATTGAAATTGGAGAAGGCTATTGCATTACTTGTGTCAAAGTTAAGACAATCACGGTACATGTTTAAACTATGTGCATATTTTTAATCTTGTTCCCAGATTGCTTAAATAAAATTTATTATCGAACCATATTACTTTCTAGTTTGATTTTTGCAAGGTTTCTTCGTGTTTGAGTGTTTTTTTTTTTTTTTAAGACAAGTAGTAAATCTTTGTAATTATACATATATATTTGTTCACATTTATTTTCGTATCTTATGCAAGATGAACAAAAACAGTTTCACTGTCCTGAAACCATTAATAATTAAAGTAAGCATTTCCGTAAGGTTTCATCACCTACATGTCAACCTCTGCAATAACATCCGGCATAACCAGGTGTATAAGGCGGTCGACTCATAATCTGGGGGTTGCAGGTTCGATTGTCCGTCATACCAAACATGCTCGCCCTTTCAACTGTGGGGGCGTTATAATCTTACGATCATTCCCACTATTCGTTGGTAAAAGAGTAGGACAAGAGTTTGTGTGTGTGTGTGTGGGGGGGTGATGACTACCTGCTTTCCCTCTTGTCTTACACTGTTAAATTAGGGACGGCTTTCGCAGATAGCCCTTGTGTAACATTGCGCGAAATTCTACAAACAAACAAACATCCGCAGTTAATATTTAGAAGTTTCATGTATTGCACGTTATCCGTTGATATACCAGAAAGGTGAATCTAGAAATATAAATATCTGGTTCTAAACAACATATGCCTTTTTTGTTCACCAAAATCTCATTACTTCTCGGAAAAATAAAACTGTTTTTAAATTATTTTCTTTTACACAGCACAGAAATTTGTCTAATATATTTCTAATTGTAAAATATGTCGCTTGGTTTTAGGTATAAAACTTTTAAGCACGCTTTGACATACAAAGTTTTAAATTATTTTCTTTTACACAGCACAGAAATTTGTCTAATATATTTCTAATTGTAAAATATGTCGCTTGGTTTTACGTATAAAACTTTTAAGCACGTTTTGACATACAAAGTTTTATTTTTTTTTTTTAAGCAACAATGTATAATCATATTAATGTAATTTCACAAAGATGTACACAGTTTACAAGAAGCAAGGGCCCGGCATGTCCAGGTGGTTAAGGCACTCGACTCCTCGTAATCTGAGGGTCGCGGGTTCGAATTCCCGTCACACCAAACATGTTTGCCCTTTCAGCTGTGGGGGTATTATAATATTAGGGTCAATCCCACTATTCGTTGGTAATAGAGTAGGGCAGGAGTTGGCGGTGGGTGATGATGACTAGCTGCCTTCCCTCTAGTCTTACACTGCTAAATTGGGAACGGCTAGCGCAGATAGGCCTCGTGTAGCTTTGCGCGAAATTAAAAAAACACACACAAAATGTTGTAATATTAATTATTGTATTTTCTACGAAAAGTCATGTGCACAGTTGTATTGTTACATCACCTTTCAGGTCCATGTTCGTTATATTTAAACATTTTCTTGTTACTATCAATTGTGACTTGATTGCCAAGAAAAATATATCTTTATTAGATGTAACGTTTAGCAAACATTTGGAAATCATAAGCTGTGCAAATACCTTTACGTCAGAATTGAACCTGTTTATCATGAATTGACTTCCATTTCTGTTGATTTTTATTGTTGTTGTTTGAAGTTAAGTTCTACATAGTGAGCTGTTTGTGCTTTGTCCACCAAGTAAATCGAAACTCGGGTTTTGCATTGTAATTTCGTATTCCTGATTTCAAAACTCAAGCGAGTTTCTTATAATTTTAATTGAAATAAAATGAAATGTGATAAAAATAGCCCATTTACTTGTTGTTGTTTTTGGAATTTTGCAAAAAGCTACTCGAGGGCTATCTTTGCTAGCCGTCCCTAATTTAGCAGTGTAAGACTAGAGGGAAGGCAGCTAGTCATCACCATCCACCGCCAACTCTTGGGCTACTCTTTTACCAACGAATAGTGGGATTGACCGTCACATTATAACGCCCCCACGGCTGGGAGGGCGAGCATGTTTGGCACGACTCGGGCGCGAACCCGCGACCTTCAGATTACGAAGCGCACGCCTTAACGCGCTAGGCCCTAAGAAGCCCATTTACTAATTAATTCTTATAGGTTACTGTTAGTGTATTTACCGCAAATATTTTAACCAACTAAAGCTCATGGTCGTACTGAATAAATACGAAACTTATTATATAACAGTATCGGGCGGACCAGCTAGAGAACGACAACAAAAGTACAGTAAACGGAACAAACTGTAAGAACTGTTGGTATCAGAGAAATTAATTTGGACATATTCTTGTCACGTTGTTTTATGGTAGGAAAACTTATCAACAAGGCGATCGATCTTATTGAGACAGTAGATGGCGCTGCTATATTCCATTTAATGTCTGAATGTTTCATGAGGAAGTCGTGACAATTTGATTATACGTTTAATTTAAAGTAAATATACTAAGAATTATGCATGTAAAGAATGGACAAATATGCAAATAAGTACAGGCTTATCGCGTTCAAAAAGTTCGAAAAACAATATTGTTTAGAACCTTCTTTTCCAACTTTGAAAAGGTGTAACTTTAGACAATAAAAATTTTGTTATGAAGGATGTTACGCATTTCGAATTTTGATGAAGGTGATTAGTCGTTTGTTTTTCGATGCCATAATAATAGTTTACCATGGAATACGACCCCTCCACAATTAAAAGTATTGATAATTTATATTATATGGCCAACACTATGCGGACACCTCTTCTAATTAATGGGTTTGGCTATTTCAGCCATATCCATTGCTAACAGATGTATAAAATCAAGCATACAGCCACGCAATCTCCATAGATAAATATTGGAAGTAGAATGGGTCGGAATGAAGATCTCAGTGACTCTCAACGTGGCATTGTAATAAGATGCCACCTTTTCAAGAAGTTAGTTCGTCAAATTTCTGCCCTGCTAGAACTGCCCTGGTCAACTGTAAGTGCTGTTTTTGTGAAGTGGAAACATCTAAGAGCAACAACAGCTCAGCCACGAAGCGGTAGGCGACACAAGATCACAGAACGGGACCACTGAGTGCTGAAGCGCGTACCACGTAAAAAGCGTCTGTCCATAGATGCAACACTCACTATCGAGTTTCAAACTGCCTCTGGAAGCAAAGTCAGCACAAAAACTGTTCGTCAGGAGCTTCATGAAATGGGTTTCTATGGCCGTGCAGCCGCAAGCCTGAGATCACCATGCGCAATACCAAGCGTCGGCTGGAATGGTGAAAAGCACACTGCCAGTGCTCTGAAGCAATGGAAACGCGTTCTCTGGAGTAATGAATCACGCTTCACTATCTGGCAATCTGACGGACGAATCTGGGTTTGGCGAATGCCAGGAAAATACTACCTGCCTGAATGCATAGAGCCAACTGTAAAGTTTTGTGGAGGAGGAAATGGTCTGGGGCTGTTTTTTATGGTTTGTACTAGGCTCTTTAGTTCCAGTGAAGGGAAATACAGCACACTGTAAGATTTTCGAGAGTTATGTGCATTTAACTTTTTGGCAACAGTTTGGAGAAGGTCCTTTTTTGTTTCACCATGATAATGCTCCCGTGCACAAAGTGATGTTCATAAAGACATGGTTTGTCGAAGTTGATATGGAATAATTTGACTGGCTTGCACGGAGCCCTGACGTCAACCCCATTGAACACCTTTAGGATGAATTGGAACGCCGACTACGAGCCAAGTCTTCTCGCTCGACCTCACTAATGCTCTTGTAGCTGAATGGGAGCGAATCCCCGCAGCCATGTTCCAAAGATATAGTGAAAAGCCTTCCCAG
This sequence comes from Tachypleus tridentatus, assembly GCF_004210375.1. Lineage (NCBI taxonomy): Eukaryota > Metazoa > Arthropoda > Merostomata > Xiphosura > Limulidae > Tachypleus > Tachypleus tridentatus. Next base: position 144,249,804 of record NC_134833.1, read on the forward strand.
AAGAGTGGAGGTTGTTATAGCAGCTAAGGGAGCACCAACTCCATATTAATGCCTATGGTTTTGGAATGAGATGTTCTACAAGCACATATGAGTGTGATGATCGGGTGTCCATATACTTTTGGCCATGTAGTGTAGCTCATACTCTCGTATCTTCCCTTTCTTCAGCTTGTTTTTAATACCTTCCAAATGTCCATTATCATGCACACAAACCTCCTTTACCTCACCAGGCTATTTCTCTGGGACATTGGTCTGGTGTTTTATTTCGTTAATTTCAACATTTTAAAGATCATGTGGTCTTTAAACAGCATAGATACGAACTGCTCATAAGTTTACTGTTGCAGCAAAGGAACTAGAATGACAGCGAACATGCATCAAACTATATAATAATTCTCGGTGATGAAGAGAAAACCCACCTGTAGAGAAATATATATGTAAAAACGTCTGGTTTGGGGTGAGAAATTTTTTATGTAGAGGAACGAACAACGTTTCGACCTTCTTCAGTCATCGTCAGGTTCACACTGAAAGAAAGAGGTAACTGACCACATGTTTGAAAGGGTTTGTGTAACTGAGTATAGAAATGTAGAGGGCGTGCTTAGATTTTTGATTATATTTATTAATATAGGTATAAAGATGTTCCTTTGTGTTGGTTTATTTTGGGCTTGAGTTATTGTATAAATGAGGCTTCTTTAATTTTGTGTTTGTTTATGTTTGTTTCATTATTTAGTATTTGGGTATTTTCTATGGTTATGTTGTGGTTATTTGATTTGCAGTGTTCGAAAACGTGTTCTTTGTGAACCTGACGGTGACCGAAGAAGGTCGAAACGTTTTTCGCTCTTCTACATAAAATTTTTATCAACCCAAACCAGCCGTTTTTACATATATATATAATAATTCTCTGCTAAACTTATTTTAAGTGGTCAATTAGTCAATTTCACTCTTTTTCTTAACCCGTTGTTGATGATGACGTCATTTCTGCTTCTTCCTTAAAGAAGGACATTTTCTTAAATAACTATTTAAAAACTGTTTTGTTCAAACACCTACGTCTCAAGCTTCTGACATTTCCCATCTTGCAAGTATCTACATTCCACATCTTTGCAAAATATGGATGGGCGTATTTTATTTGTTGTTTTGTTTTAACAGTGTCTATTAGTGCCTTATATTCATTATGCTTTACATATGAATAAGTACAGTACCTGGAATGGATACCATTACACCCAATCTGAAATGTACAATTCACAAGTTCTACTCATGCCTGGTCATGTTATTATCATTTTACGCACCAGATTTATCCTTACTCATGGAAACCTTCGACAATTTTTTTAATTTCTGAAACACAATAAGCCTTTTTACAAATGACTTCTCATTGTTCTTTAAGTCTTACCAGTACTTTAAGCAGAGAAAGAATATTTTGTCCAGTTCGTAAACTGATTTTCAGAGTAGATTTTCTACTCTGGACAAACTTCTCATGCTATCACCAATCATTTCAATATCATTTACTCAATTTTTCTTTTGCTTTTTTACGCTGAGAATGCATTTGATGCTGACTGGTACCTTGGATTAATCTATGAGCTTTGCGTCATGAAACCGACTATTACTTTTGCCTGACTTGTAACTTCTTATCTTCATGACCATCAGGCTCACATCACTGGAAAACGTTATCTCGACCCTCCCACCTCTCTGGAGTTGTTCCATGAGATTTTGTTTTATCACCATTACTTTATGTATTTCTATATTGCAGATATACTACAACTTGGCTATCCTTGTTCATTATTCCTACATCGAGGGGAATATGTGGTTGGACTCAATGGAATGTTAATATTGAACATTCTCATGGGCGTTGTTGACATAATATTTGGTGCTGGTGTTAAGGAATAACGCCCACGAAATCTTGGAGTGGCTGCATTCTCCTAGTTTGACAGTTTGGCACATCTCCCTGTAAGAGTATGGTGGATGGTATCAGTGGGTATAATTTTTTTCTTATTTTTTGGGAGTAATTTAAAAATTAAAATAAAAATCAAATAAAAACTATAATTGGAAAACGATCACGAAGAGGAAACTCTGATCTACAATCATTATCTCTTTATAATCCTGTATTCTGATTTATAATTCTTCATTATTTCTCTAACAAATATTTTGGACAAATATCTTCTTTTTCTCTTTTAGAAATGATTGGGGAGGCACTTGCAAAATCCTGCTATGAAATTACATTATTGGGACATATTCGTTAAAATATTCTGACCATAACATAGTGAACTACTTTTGAGGTTGAAGTGCATCAGGCATATACCTGTTAAGGTTACTTCCTATGTTACTTTGAATTCCTCAAGACGTGAAATTGTTTAGATTGATTTGCTTAACATCCCAGAGTTGGAATTCCCACTGTTTATTTAGTTAAGGTGTTTCAGCCATGTAGCATATATCCACTTCAGAATATGGCCTCTCAGTGACCTTATTTTGATATTTACGTTGTCATGCCAAACTATTCCTGTAAAGGCAGGTTACCTGCACTTTCAGATGAGACCATATATTCCTAAATATCTTAGATGTTTCCATTTCTAGTGGCTTGGATACTCTAAAACATATTATTATGGTTCCATGATGTACACTAATTTTAGTAGTAATGGTCATGATAGCCATGAGAGCCAAATGGAATAATAATGTGTTAATTATTATGGTTTTCACAACTTCTACTTTCATTTATGACCCAAAGGGGTGAAGAAAAAAGATGCAGAGCAGTTGAGGACTGTAAATAGCATTTTTTAATCCAAAAGCATAAGAGTTATTGTCCCTTCTTCCGTTCGTACATGTGATGCCCCATTCTGTTCCATTGTCACAGTAGAAGTGCAAATATATCTCTCCGTTTCACCCACAGAGTCTTTCTTTCACCATTTGAAGAATTTTCCATTCTCTATGGATACAAAATTGACACATATGTCTACTCCAGTTTCCGTCCTGACTGCAACATCCAAGGAATGCTCAGGTCCGTCTCCATTGATCATATACTCACAGGTCCGTGGAGATTAATATTTTTCTTTCTAATTAGCATAAACACTATGGCTGTAAAAAAATAAAGTTTTCCACCTGGTTCTCCTACCCATTCTCAATGGAAATATCGAGAATTTCATTTTCATTTATACGACACTGAGACCTTTACTGAATTTTGCCATGCTGTGTCTCAATATTTCAGAGACATTCATGAGACCTGTTTCCATTAGGTTTCGTCGTACAACAAAAAATATTATGTAATGGACACATTCATAGGTGTGTGTGTGGCACTACTGGTTAAGCAGCTTCCATATCTATGATGCTCAATATATCACTGGAATGTGGTGACATTCATGTTTCCAGTTCATACCATCACAATTGGTTCTCTATACCAATGATCAAGAAAGAATTGTAATAAAGTAGATTGATATTGGTGACCTTACTGAATAGTTACCATTGCCATGCTTCATTTTGGGAAACTTTAATGCATACAACCCCTTTTAGGGTGACTTGTTAATATTGGGATCTGTCATTCTGTGGAGTATGTTTTCTCAGATCACAATCATTCTCTCTTCAGCATTGGTTCATATACATATTTTTTACAATGACTCAGTCTTTTACTACCAATGATCTAGCCATTTGTCCTCCTTCATTTCTTTTGTAGCGGACGTGTTGGCAGCTCGTGGGTTTAATCGTTGGGTTCGACTTCTTGCTACCTTCTCTCTGTATCGTTAAGACACTGCATGGGGTGTCTTGACAGCTATTTCAGACCCTAAGTTTGATCAGTATGTTCATTCTAGTAGGTCCCTTATCACATGCATTTGATATAAGTATGTGGGAATTCTAAAGAATGATAAGTATTCTCACCTTGGTCATTCAATTGTCAAGAGGAATCTGTGACGTTTACCATAGTGTTGAAAGTTACATTCTGTAACGGCATTTATAAAAGGGAAAGAATGACAAAATATTCTCTTGTCTCAACTCTTTAACACAGTACTGTACATTATACATTATTGAACCTTAAGTGAAACACTGTTAGACAAAATCAGAAATAAGATATTTACAAGGAGTTTATGCAGCGAACTTCTAGTAGATTCTGGATTACTACCATCTTCTTCTGGAGTTGGATCAGGTCTTCGGGAACAACTTGATAAGTGCAAAGAAGTCGGAATTATATACAAATTTGTTAGTGTTTTTCGGGTTGTTCAAGACGTTTAGTTGATATATTTTTTAAAAAAATATTTTATCACTATTTTAATACCTGTTTAGAAATAATTCCAGTTGTTATTCAGATAGGTAAACTGATTGGTTTACGTAATACACGTTCGAAGTAACGAATCCTGAAAATGGTTAGTTTATCCTTCTGCAATAGGTAAAGGTAAAATATTTCTATTGACCCAGTAAACTTTCGTACAAATAAACTGTATAAAATGTTTTAAAAATTAGTTAACAAAGTCTCAGGCAGTTCTAATACCTGAAATGTGTGCCACATAATACTGCTAATAATTCGATTAAGAATTAATGTTTTTCTTTTAATGATAAATAAAAAGTTTAAAACGCTTCCAGACTGTAATATCTTTACAACGTTTCTCTTTCAGTTCATTTTAGGTTCTTTGAATCCATACCTAACAATTTCCTAATTACGCTCCAAATTCTTTTATTTCTAGATTCAACCATATATAGCCTAGATTATTTCCTGTTCATGTTCTCCAAAAGACAGACTGTAAACCAAGGAATTTTTCTTCATTGAACTTTAATTCCTAATATGCCTCAAGTTCCTTTATTGTATTTTGAACAGCATTAAAATCTAACCTCTTTCTAATATGAATGTTTATATCGTCAGTTTAAGAAGATGTAATAAGTCTTTGATGATAACTGTAACTTTCTTAAATTATAAACAAAAGGTTCTATTAGTAGTGCAAATAAAAATCCACTTATTAGATTTTCTTACCTTACACCTATGTTAAAATGAGTAGCTGAAGTTAAAACTGGCCCAAGAAGTACATAAAATATAATATTTTTATATATTGTTTCAACCGCCTTTTTAAATATCCCCATCAAACCAAATTTACTAAGTATTTTTTAACTGATTTTGATTTACGCGGTCAAAAGCTTTTTCAAGATATAAATTAACAATAGCTAAACATTCGTTATTTTGATTTTCAAGATTTATTACATCACGCATATTCAAATATATACATCAATCTGACTGTCACCAATAAACTGCTCATAACAAGTTTCATTATGTTTGTTACGGCTTGCAAAAATACATTATAATAAATGTATAAAACTTATGCTGGTTGTCAATGTTTTAGTTCTGTTAAATCTTCTTTTTTTAGATATTAACTTCACTACTGCTTTTTTCATACTTATAAAATATTCGCTTGTCTCTAGAGCAGTGGTTCCCAACCAGGGGTACTCGCTTGGGGGTGCAAGATAATATTTTTTCTTTTCCAAATGTTTCGTTTTTGTTTATATATCATTAATTACAAATTATAAAAAATTGTTTTGGCCACCTTCACCTTTATTCTTAAATAATTACTGTGAGGGGCGCGAGAACATATTACAATTTTTTAGGGGTGCCGGGCATAAAAAAGGTTGGGAACCACTGCTCTAGACATTCGATAAAAATCTCTGGTAGAGAAATAAATCTTAGGCTAAAATTTTATTAACCACTCAATCGTTATACCATTAATTTCTGCGAAGTAGTTTCATGGACATACAACAGACATTAGAATTAAACTTTTATAGAATACTTTCGTCTTTTTAGTATTCTGTTAATTAATTAAACATTGTAGCTTCATGTACGCAAGAAACTCTCATAAATGCTAGTTAAACTCTTGATAATGATGTCAATTATTATACATTTATTTATTTGAATGCAATGGCCCGGCATGGCCAGGTGGGTTAAAGCATACGACTCGTAATCTGAGGGTCACGGATTCGAACCCCCGTCACACCAAACATGCTCGTCCTTTCAGTAGTGTGGGCATTATAATGTTACGGTCAATCCCACTATTCGTTGGTAAAAGAGTAGCCCAAGAGTTGGCGGTGGGTGGTGAAGACTAGCTGCCTTCCCTCTAGTCTTACACTGTTAAATTAGGGACGGCTAGCGCAGATAGCCCACGTGTAGCTTTGCGCGAAATTAAAAAACAAATAAATATAATACACTAGTACTGTCTGTTGTCTATGTAATTACTTCGCAGCATTTGGTTGAAACTTCACCCAAACTTTAAATAGAAGTTCATTAGGTTCATGTAGGTGTGCATACAAATTTTTAGTTTTGCATTTTGCTGGTTTTATGCGCTATTTTTACAATTATATATAAGGAAAGCAGCAATCGTGTTCTAAGATAAACCATCATTAATCATTAATTTACATAACTTCCTTCCAAGGTACAGGTGCTCTACCTAGTCCTGTAATAAAATTTATATTTATTTGTCATAAGCCTATCTTTTTTTTTTTTTTATAATACTTGAATATAATTCTTATCAAGAAGCATTTAGTTATTGTGAAGGACAAGATTAGTTTTAAATTTAATATGAATAATTTTAGGTGTATTTGTCTTGCGCAATAAATATCACCATAATAGAAATTATTTTCTTTTCTGAAGTCATGAGCAGGATCACATAGAAAAGTACACATGGCTGATGCACTTGCTACAGATCTGTTGAACATTTACCAGATTAATTCGTCTTTTACAATTCATCTTGCAAATATCAATACAAAGTTATTAAGATGTGATTTTTATGATAACACACCAGTTTCATATTCTGTTATATTAACCCCTTATCTTTAGGATTTTGCAACACACTATAATATGAACTCAACTTTCAACATTTGATTTAAGAATATGCTAAATTGCAACAGCATTTTTAAGGCTACACTGTTCATAAACTAATTTTTGCAGTTAAATAAGTTTTGCTTTCGATAATATTTAAATACATAGATAGCGTAACATTTATTTTCGTAAAGTTATGACACATTAAGTTATTACTTGAATCACGTTCCCTCTTCTTTCGTTGGGCTTTCATTTCAATAAATAATTTAAAGAAACCAACATTATTTTGTTTACTGTCAATGGTGTCGTTATGTTTAAGAAGAATGTGTCGTTGCAGCGAGCATATAACATAACATTTGAGGGACAACAAAAGGCCATTAGGCCAATCGTGGATTTTCTATAAATTTATCCGAAAGACTACTGCCTAAATCAAATCCAGATTTTCCTAAAATTCGTTTTCATTTTGTGGGTGTCAGTAAGAAACTTTGGTTCTATTATGGCGGAAGAGTCGATGTTTTCGGTGCAGCCTTTCAGAAGGACAGGCCATGTTGCTGTTACCTATAATAAATGTATGCTAGTTTGGGGAGGCTACAAGGTAATCTTTATGGTTTTAGTGATTTAATTTCCCTCCTTTGTGGTGTATTTTACTTTCTATGTTAAATACCAGTTACGTGGGACATTACTTTGCATTGTTATTGTATTGCGCCACGTAATTGGAAATTCGGGTAATTGTTGTGGGAGTGGGAGATTGCTGTAGTTGTGTAAATTTTGTCTGACGTTAGATTTAATATTAATTCATGTTATACATAGTTAACTGTAGGAAACGTTGAGCCTACAATTATAAAGGGCGAGACTATAGTTTTAAACGTGAAACAACAAATAACTTGTGTTCTCATTTTACTTCGAGATGTTTTTAACTTTTTACTATTTTGTGAAATATGACTTAAAATGTTTTTTATGAGTCTATACTCGGATCTTTATTCACGTCGATTGCGTCTTGAATATTTCAGAATGTTTTGGGCAAGGTAGCCCATAAAATATATCTATATTATATATGCAGCATTGTTTTATGACTACAGCAAGTATTATTTATTGAACAAGCAATTTATTATTTGTGCATGTAGTAATTACGACTTGTACATCATTAGTAACAGTACCACAATAAAAGATTCTTTCAAAGTTTCATTTACATTTGTTAGAAAGTTAGGATGGAGAATGAAGGTAACTTAGTGACAGGACATTTTTGAGCCTGTCAGAGTCACCAATTCTTTTATCTTAAAGTTAAATCAAATGCAGTGAAAAGATGTTAAGTCAGTAGATATTTAATGGTAATTATTCATGTTTGTGGACAACTATACCTCATTCCAAGGGAACCCTGACTCTGAGACTTAACGTTTAGTCTACTTGTTTGTAGTGTGACATTCGGGTTGCATTTCTAGTAAAAGCTCACAAGAATTTATGCTTACCACAGCATTAGAAATAACTTTCCACAAGTTTATAACTAATAGTAATACTGAAATAATTTTATCTTTAGAACATATGTGTATCAATATTTCTAAAGCTTAAAATATCACCCTGTATTAAAACTTGCATATTCACCCTTTATTCCACTACTAAACTTACCAGACATGTGCATTTTTAAAAAGTTTCATATAGATAAATAAAAACAATCCCAATATCCATAATTACTTTTTATAACTTTTAATTTCTCCACCCTGACAGACCATACCATAAGCACCCTTTATTCCACTACTAAACATACCAGACATGTGCATTTTTAAAAAGTTTCATATAGATAAATAAATAACAATCCCAATATCCATAATTACTTTTTATAACTTTTAATTTCTCCACCCTGACAGACCATACCATAAGCACCTATCTAAGTTTCAAGGTTGAAATAATTTTAAATATTATTATTAAGTCACTGCTTGTTCTCCTGATGACAATTTCAAATTTTATTGGTTACTTTAATATAGTGATAATATGTTCTTTGTACAAAGACATAGCTATCTATGTAGATAAAATAACCCATATATTTTTGTAACCTTACAATCCCTAATCATATTTTAATATAGTTAACTATTTTGGTATGGTAGCATGTTATATCTTTATTTTCTAATATATGAATTTAAAGGAATTATTTTATGTAATATATATTTTTGGTATTATAACTTTATCTTATAGGATATTTATTAGTAGTAAGTTTTTATCATGGATCAGTTGGAAAAGTATTTTAAAAGTTTCAATTTAACTTTTAAATTCTTAACATAGCTTAAGAAGGACATTTTTTTCTTAATAATCTGTTTGTTTTTTGTTTTTTTTCAAATAGGATTTTTACCCATCTTAATGTGTTTATTTCATATCTAGACTTGTAGAAGGCTTTGATAAAGTAGCCAACAACAGATTCATTAGTAACTTAGATTCTTACAGAATTGAGAGTAAAAACTCCTAAAACATGGATTAAAAATTGGGTTGAATGTAGAAAGTAGAGTTTGTTAAATTATTTCCATTCTAGTTGGGAACATGAGAGTTGTGTGATCATTCTTGAGATGTCAGCCTGCCATTATTTATTTCAGTGGTATATAACACTGTACAAGAAGTAAGATTTCTGTATTTGCTGTTGACAATAATCTGTTGGAAAAGGCTTCATTAATGCAGAAAAACTTGGAAAGCTTTCCTTAGTGGTCTAGTTTATGTAAAACAAGCTTCAACATTTATAAATATGAAGTGATGCACTTAGGGTATGGTAAATTGTGTGTAAGAGCTACTGGTGTTATAAAGACTGGAAGATTTGGGTATTATAAATGACAGAAGACAGTAGCCTTTGGCTGAATGTTTGAAAGGGGTGAATAGAACAAATAGAGTTCTTGAAGCTATTTATAGAAACACAGGTATCTGGAGTAGACAGGTAATATCTCATTTAAAGTATTGTGTTGAGTTTGTTCCCTTATTATGGAAACACTGCTGTCTTGCTTTCTAAAGTTTACAAGATAGGCTAATAAAGTGATTTGTAGTTGGAAATATTAAACTCCAAGGACTGACACAAAGGTTTTGGTTTGTCTTTTGGTCTTTATTTTGGTCTCTCTTTATTAGGAGAGTTATTGATTTATATCAAGCCTGTAACAAGAAATCAACATAACACTTAAAAAAATTCATTTTAGTTTTATTCTTTCTTTTCAAAAAAATCCTGATCAGAATCGTTGCACGTTCTCTTTTTTCCTCCTCCTGTTGTTTTATATCCACTAATCTGGTTTTTCATAATCTAGAAATGTCTTAAATTTAGTTTTGTTGATTTTGACTGCAATTTTTTTTGTGTGCTTCATGAATGACTATGTGAAGACAATGAGCTGGAACTATGCTGCATAAAGAATTTTTGTAGATAACATTTTTGTTTTCCTTGCAAGTATTCAAAATTTTTATGTGATGTGTGACTGAATATGGTATTTTATGTATGTGAAAACTGGCTACCAATTAATTACTAAAGTGTAACATCAGAGAGAGAAAAGAGAGAGGTGTTTGTTTTGCTTGTTTCAATACAACATCCATTGGCTTTTGAAGTCACTTATAATTTATGTATGTGCAAAATTGTGTTCCTATTCATGCATCTACTAAATAAAAAGAACTCCATTTTAACAGTTATGTTTAGTATTTTGATTACTTGGATCATTGGCATAACTGAAAATAGCAGTAACCAGAAACTATAGTTTTGATCAGTTGATTATTTTTATGACAGTCAATATTATCAGAATTTGAAATAATGAATTTATGGAATAATCAAGAACATTAATAATCTGGCATACTAATTTTGATTAATTAATTTAATCAGCATTTCAATAGATTAAACTGTTCACCTCTTGTGATGATCCTTTAAAATCAGTTTGAATGTTTATCTGATCTTTTACTGACTTTAAATGTTTGTCTAGAAATACTCAATGGCTAACCATCACAAGAAGCTGTAGAAACTGTTTTGTACCTAACATTTTCCTGTAAGTTAGTAATAGTAGTCATATCGAAGAAGTTGTATATCATCACCACGACTTGCATCAGCTGATGCAGTATTTATTTGTTGCATCATTCTCAAGATCAAGCTAAGGCAAGGTAGGTTCTAAGAGGTAAAATATCCAATTCATAGGGAATATATCTTGGGGTAATTCTCATGTTTAGCATTACTAAATCTGTGCTAGTTATGAATGTTATCTTCAATGACTAGATCTTCCACCATGAGGGTAAAAAAAAAAATTAAAAAAATACAGTAAACAAATTATCACACCAGACAAGGAGTAGGGTCTGATAATTAACTAAATCAATACATATATAATCATTTACATTGAATATTGTTACATAAAATTACCAATTAGGGTTTCAGGTTATTGCTGTTCCCAGTTATTATAATTCACTAATTAAAATGTTGTCATTATGATTTATTAAGTTTGATTGATGCAAGTTGATTTGACTTGATTGATTAGTGTTTTCACCTATTAATTTGATAATCTAATATAAATTAGGGTTTTTGGTTATAACTATTTTTTATTATTTAAACTATCCTTCTAATCAAACTATTGCTATTATGTTTGTTTCTATGAAGCACAAAGCTATTTAATGGGTACTCTGTGTTCTGCTCATAGTGGATATTAAATACCCAGTTTTTAAACAAATTTTTTTCTACCTATCTCATTGAAGTCTATGATAATTTGTTTAGTGAATTTGAATCATTGCTTAGCTCTAATTGACAGTTATATGTATGAAGCTGTCATTTTGTTGTCCCAAGTGTTTTTTTTTTCCCTTTTTTTGGTTATACAGTTATAAAAACAGATTTGTTAAATGAGACTTTATCATTTTGTGTTTTTTTTTGTGTGACTTTCTATAATTTTCTGAATATTGGACATTTGTATTTTACTGTTTTCAGAATTCTACTGACGACACAGATGCTCGCTATCTTCCGGGTTCAGAACTTTGGGTGTTTGATCCTCTTGCAGAAAGATGGTAAGTTGGAGAAACTTAAGCAATTGCCATTCTTTGGGAAAGCTAAATAAACTACGTTTTTAGCATTTTAATGTCAAAGAAAAACTGGTTTTTGTATTTCATTTACTTAAAATTTTCTATTTTTACAAATCTTTTATGTTTTTATTATGAACAGATTTCCATATTTCAATAGTTAATAGTTCAAAACTACCCTTTAGAGGCATGTGAGAAAAAAAGACTGATATTTAAAAAAAATTCAAGCTTGTAGAAAGCTAAAAGTGACTTTTTTTTTAACTTTTGAAGTGGCATGACAAATCATTTCTTTTTAATTATGTAAGTAACAATAATTAACATTGTTCTGTCTCTAATAAAATCTACTTGGGTTACAAAAATTTAAATTTTAGCACCTAGAAAAAAATAAGTAATAGAAATTGGCTTACACAGTTTATATCATTTTTAGCTAGTAATTTTAATTAGATAAATGTTCCTGAGGTTATGGGAGTTGGCATTAACTAAGTTGGAAAACTAGGAAATCTTTATGATGTACAAGTAACTGCTTGCTATCAAACAAACTTAATATCTTTCACTTCTGCCTAGGCAGCTGAAACCATGTGAGGGTAGTGCCCCACCTGGTACCTCTGGAGCAACAGCTATTGTTGTATCTGATTCTCTTTACATCTTTGGTGGGTATCGGGACAATGGCAACACAAATGACTTGTATCGACTAGATTTGGATTCTTTAATGTGGGAGTATGTGGTTGGTGAAAATGTACCTCCAGTGCCATGTGACAAACTGGTGGGATGGCATTATAGAGATAAGTATGTGTTTTTCAGTTATGTTATTACCCTCACACACACACACACACACACACACACACACACACACTGTTTATACTGATATATAGTTTTAATTTTATCAGTAAAATAAAAAGGCTTGAAATGTATGTTTTATAAAAAAAAAACACTTAAATTTTCATATGACATTTATATAAATACTAAGTGTGTGTGTGTGTATAATCAAGAAGCTATAGAGTTAATTAGGTAAAAACTTAACTATTGGGATATCTCCTTCAGTTTTATATATAATGAAGTGGTGATGACCACACATGTGGGGTTATGGTTAACACTGGTTGAAAGTAGATTTCTAAAATATTTTACCTGAAACAAATAATTTAAACTTATTTGATTCTAATTTAAATATTCAGTGAAATAGTATTAGTTTAATTTTCAAGTATTTTGAATGTAGTTACTTTTGATGAAAATGTTTTAATTTTTTTTTTAGTAACTAGATCACACACAAAATATACCATACATTTATAGAATTGTCCAAGGGCTGCACCTATACTGTATGTAGTTACAACAATAGGCTGAATTGTTGCTATTGTAATGCCTGAAGTATAAGAAATAAAATAGATGACTTTATGGCTCTGGTAGAAATAGAATACTTTAATGTAATGGTAATAACCAAAACATGGTTAAATGTAGATGATTTCAATGACAGATTTCTTTGAAGTACATGGTTATAGGTTATTTAACCATTTTGTAACAGGCTCAGTATAATATACACAAATTTGTCTACACATCTACACATGTTAAATATTTACACTATAACTTTTGATACAGCATGTGTATCTTTACAAAATTTAGTAGACGTTTAGTAAAGATTACAAGCTTTCTATACACAAAAAAATCAGATTATTTTTAATGAAATATTTTTATTACAGAATTGTTTATGAAAATAGTATGTTTTGTTACTAGTCTGAGTGCAAAGTGATTTCATATTATGATTAAAAAAAAATTTTTCATCCCAAAAATTTCAAATATTTGTACAATCTCTAAAACTTCCTAAATACATTTAAAAGGTTTGTTTTCAGTAAGACTTTATATTTTGTTATTTTATATGCTCTAATTATTTGAGGTTTGTTATTTGACCAACCTTGTAACCATCATAAAATTAGAAAATAAAAAAAATAAAGTATGCTATTTTCATGCCAGAATGATTACTTGTTATAACACCAAAATCTAAGTAGCTTAAGTCTCATAATGCTACATATGAACATATATATTTATTATTTTTATTATAATGATCTTTCAGTTACGCTTACTTAACATTACATAACTTGCAATGATGCAGTGCATGTGCAATCATCTCACCTATCCGGTAATATAAAACTGACCATTAGTCTTCCCTGTTTTGATCGTGTTTTAGTGGACTAGTATTTTGTAATATACAGTCACATTTTAATTATTATACATTATATATATATATATATATGTATGTAGATTATTACTATTTATAAATAAGTTGTTATACTTATTTTTCTTGAAATATACAACAATAAATCAAGAAGTAAAGCAAACAATTCTCTTCTTGCTACAACCTCTGTACTTGGTTGCTGCTGGACGTAGGTTTTTAAGCCTTTTAAAATTTCATACATGAAGGACATCGAACAAAAAATTTTTTTTAGATTTTATAAATACAGTTGAATAACCAAAGTATCTCAAAAACTACACTGATACCATGGAATTACACCATACTTTATTAAATGAGCTAACAATGAAACATCGAGCAGACTAAAGACACAACCTACCTCATTGAAATCTTGGATAAAAAAAACATGGAAGCTTTTTTAATGATTAAAATGGTGGGGAAAACCACTCTGGGGACTTTCTAAGCAGTTTATTGGTAATTCTTATGTCGTATATTGAAGTAAGCGTATATAAGAAACCATCTTGTTTGATTTGGTACATAAGCTGTTTCTCAACAAAATGTAAAACAAATGTGATGACATTGCCTTTGACCCCTAACCCATTGTGAAAGGGTTAATAAGGTCAGAGCAGTATTAATAGGATAGTAATGGCTCTCTATGTGAAGTATGATAATAGCTAAAGGATAATAGCAAGGAGTTTGAATCCATTTGGGTTTCTTTTTGTAGATATCAAGGAAAAAAGCTCTTAGTAAGAATTTACTATTGACCACCATAATGAATCTTATGAAAGTAATGTGAAACTTTATAGTGAGGTTAAGATTTCAGCTGTTATTGAAGTCATAATTATGGGTGGTTTTAATTTCAGCCATATTGATTGGAAATTCTGGAGTCAAACCAAGAGGGAGGTTTCTGGAAACTTTTCAAGATGCATTTCTTCACGAATTGATGAAGGAATCTGCTAGAAACAATGCTATTTTATATTTATTGTTAAGTTCCAATATAGAAATGTTTGAGAGAGCAGAAATTAGGGAAATCCAAGTACCAATTGATCATTGCTGTATGAGACTTGATGTTTTGATTCCAAATTTCAAAAAAGAAAACTTTGAAGGAATGCAAGATTTATCTGTTGTGAATTAAGGAGCTGAATTATTTGGATACACTGAACATCTGTGGAAAATGTTTAAAGAAACATTTTTGTATACTCAAAATAAATATATTCCTTGCAGGAAGAAAAAGGTAGCTGCAAATATAAAAACTCGGTTGGCTTACAAAGGATAAAATTAATGGGAAGCATAAAAATTTATGAAATTTAAATTGACCGGTATTATAGAAGATTAAGAAAGTTTGTCATAAAAGGAGATTAGGACATCCAAAAGGATGCATGAGAAAAATTTGTCTAAAACATAAAAATTAACAGTAAGAATTTTTTAATGTGCATTAGGGGTAAACAAAATGTTAGGATAGGGGTTGGACCCTTGACTGATGATAAAAGGCTTGGCGTGGCCAGGTGGGTTAAGGCATTTTACTTGTAATCTGAGAGTTGAGGGTTCGAATCCCAGTTGTACCAAACATGCTCGCCCTTTCACCTGTGGGAGATTATAATGTGAAGGTAAATCTTGCTATTTGTTGGTAAAAGAGTAGCCCGAGAGTTGGCAGTGGGTGGTGATGACTAGTTGCCTTCTCTTCACTCTTACACTGCTAAATTAGGGATGGATAGTGCAGATAGCCCTCAAGTAGCTTTGCACGAAATTAAACAAACAAGAAAAAACAAACTGATGATAAAGGAAGGTTTATTATCTGATGATTATGAAATGTCTGGGCTCTTAAATTCTGTTTTTTTCTAATGAAGTATTAGGCAGATGAACAAAAGAATTGCATAAATTTGGAGCTTGTTGAAATAAAATTGGGAAGTTTAAAGAATGACAAGTCTTTTGATCCAGATTATATTTCTCCAAGAGTTTTACAGGAGGTCAGAGATTGGGTATGTGGGCCACTTACTACCATCTTTCGTAAGTCCTTGAATGATGGACAACTATCAAAAGGTTGGAAATTACCTAATGTCACTCCTATCTCCATAGGAGGTAATAGAAGTTGCCCTAATAATTAAAGGCATATTAGTGTTACATAAGTTGTGGGAAAAGTTCTAGAAAGTATGATAAAGATATTTTGCTAAGTCATTCAACAAGGTTTAAAATTTTATTGGATAGTAAACATGGTTTCACTAAGGGAAAAATCTTACTTTGAAAATCTTTTGACATGCTTTGAAAATATTATTGCATATGGAGATGAGGGTAAGTGTGTAGATTTGATGCATCTTGATTTTTCAGAAATTATCTGACAAAATGCCACATAAAAAGCTTGTAAAGAAACTTATTTTTATAGGTTCAGAGGATAAATTAACTAATCAGATAGAAGAGTGACAAGATGGAAGAAAGTAGAGGGTTACAAATAAATTTTTCTCAAATTGGATTAATGTTGTAAGTGGTGTACCTCAGGGATCAGTATTAGGGCCATTGGTCTTTTTGGTTTACATTAATGACAGATGAAGGAATCATCAAACAATTACTTCAATTGGCTGGTGATATTATGGTCTTGTATGTTGCTACTTTACAAGAGAACTTAGATTATTTAGTGAGTTTGGCAAATAAATGGCAGATGGGTTTTAATTATGATAAATGCAAGACATTTTGTGCAGATTATCATAATTTGAATTATAAATATAATTTGAATGAGAATATACTTAACAATGTCGTGAAAGAAAAGGATTTTGGTACAATGATTGATTAGTCTAAAGCCATCTTAGCAGTTAGCTGTTGCTAGTGGTAATGCAAATAGTGTTTTATGTTGTATCTACAGAAATATTGAAATCAAATCTAAAGAGATTATAATTACATTTATTGGTCATTGGTTAGGCTAAATTGGGAATATTGTATTCACTCATGGGCTCTTTACCTTAGGAGAGACATTGAATTGTTAGAAAGGGTTGAGAGAAGGGTCATTCCATGTCAAATCATCCAGGGAGCTGCAGGTGACCCCCACAGAATGCCTTAAAAAATTCACATGTGCTCATCTACCCATATAATGAAAAACTACCAAAGATTAGCTCCATATCTCCAATAGTTTCTGATTTACAGCCCTGTAAAATTTAGTTAATTTTTTGTTATTTTTGGCAAATTCATTTTTGAACAATTTTGGCTGCTTAAAGCTGCAAGAGTAATGGTGGTAGAATGCTGAATGTTGCTACACTGAATGAATTAATCTCACAGAATTCAAAAATAGTCTCAAACCAAGTTTATCTCTCTTTGGATTTTCATAGTGAGGCTGTAAAATCACCATGAAAACCCAAAATTGTAAAAAAAACTCTAAGATTTAATATGATACAAAGCTGAATTTTGTTTTCAAATTTCCTATAACATAGCAGTTGATAAATCAGCAATTGTTGTAATTAAAAGTCTGTTAGATCTCCTGTAAAAAAATTTAGTTGCATGCAATATTTTATGATTTAGCTAAAAATAGCCCTACTTCAGGCCACAGTTTGACCATGTCACTAGTTATTCAGCCTTTTCAGATTTTTACCATATATTCTTACATCTCTGAATATGATCTACAAAAAAAAATCAGGATGGTGTTCAACCTACTTTTTGAGTTATAATTTTTAACGTAACCTCTGACCATACATTTTTTACTTGAAAAAAAACTTCAATTCAGGTGTGTTACTGTGTGCAAATATATCCATACAATTTTGAAAAAAATTATGAATCCCATTGAAATATTCTAATCAGCCTTTACCATATATTCTTACATCTCTGAACATGATCTTTAAAAAAAATCAAGGTTGTGGGCGGGGTCAGTGGGCACTGAAATTTCCTTTTTTTTATTATGGATCCTCAAAGTAAAACTTAAATAAAACAGTGAAAAACCATTCCATAGGTAAACAACCATGTCTTGAAGATTCTGAGCAGCAATTATCAACACCTGCACCTCATTTTCTTATACTACATTCTCATTTGGACAAAACTTTAGGGCAAATGTCTCACTTTTCATTCATAAGGGACTAGAAGGACTTGCTGGCTCTCAAAGGTCAGTAAAGAATCTTCACTCTAGTGACATATTGGTGGAAACATCCACATTTCAACACAGTGCATTTATCTTACATTCAAAGATGATTGGGGATATACCTTTTGAGGTTACACCTCATGGTACTTTGAATTCATCATGAGGAGTTATTGTTGAGAGGAGTTTGAAGAACATCCCTGAGTCAGAGATTCTCACTGTTTTCTCCACTTAAGGAGTTTCTACAGTGAGGCATATTTCCACTCACAAAGATGGAATTATGATGCCAACTAGCATCCTTATTCTGACATTTATATCACCACATCCATCTGCCACCATCAAGGCAAGTTATCATAATTGCATGGTACAGCCATACATTCCAAACACTCTCCAATGTTTCCAGTGTCAGAGGTTTGGTCACTCAAAGCTGTCGTGTCATGGTTCCTTGACGTGTGCTTGTTATGGTGGCAAGGACCATGATGCCTATGAGTGTGAAATGGACCCTTATTGCATCAATTGCAATGGCTCTCACCCATCCTACTTTCATTCTTGCCCTAAATGGTTGGAACAAAAAGAGGTGCAGTGTTTGAAAATTATTCACAACATTACTTATCCTGAGGCTCAAAGTTTGCTGTCCACCACTTCATCTTGGACCTATGCTGCTGCACTTCGTTCCACTACTACAGTGAGAGTGCAGACAGATCTCTCTCTGCCTTCAAAAGAATTGTTCTCAAAACAGATGAAAAATCTTATGGCCTCCATGGTTAAAAAAGGTTGAATCAACTTCAACATCCATCTCTGTCCCTTGCATACATTTCAACAAATCCCAAGATCCACATTCTTTGCTTCCAGGTATAGGCATTTCATCAGTTACATCTTCTCCTACCCCAAGATGCAAAATGATCATTCATTCACATCCTGAATCACTGGAATCCTCTTCCAACAGCAAAGACATGCCCAATCAACCCAGGGCAGGATCCATGAAGGTTGATAGACCTCCCTCGAATAAAGACAGTAAAGAAAAAGACGTTCTCATAAATAGAAGGGCTGTCCACCCAATTCACCTACACATAAATAAAAATGGCCACCTTGATACAATGGAACTTTTGAGGTTTATGTTCTAATCTGGATGACATCAAAATACTGATTGATTTCTACCATCCTATGTGTCTTTCCTTATAGGAAACATTTCTGAAATCTGCCAATACAGTCATCTTTCAGCAGTTTTGTTTGCACAGAAATGAGAAGCTTTGTGATGGATGAATGCATGGAGGGGTGGCACTGTTGGTTGATCAGCATGTGCCCACCCTGTCTTAGCCATTCGACACACCCTTGGAGGCCGTAGCCATCCGTGTTTCCTGGGATTTTGTCATCACTGGTTGTTCTCTCTATCTGTTGCCTGGAGAGACATATGATCAATCAAATCTTGATGCTCTCATTGAACAGTTGCTGTCTCCATTTTTAATCCTGGGGGACTTTAATGGACATCATTCCTTGTGGGGAAGTGCTGATATTGATAGGAGGGGTTGCTCTGTAGAGCATATGCTCTCTGATCACAACCTTTCTGTTTTCAAAGAAACTATTTCTTCTACTTATTTTCATGCACCTAGTCAGCTCTTTACTGCTGTTGATCTCTTGACTGTCTTGTACAAGCAGCTGCTCAATATATTCCTACAACCTCGACATGTTTTCCACAATATCCTCGTCTGTGGTGGAATCTTGCCTGTCACATGGCACGGAAGGCTCAAAAACTGGCCTGGGATACTTTCCATAGATATCCCACACTCTTGAACCACATCACTTTCCAGCAGGCCCATGCACATGTTCGGTGGGTAAGACGTCAAAGCCAGAAGGAAACTTGGATTAAGCCCACAACCAGCATATCTTCTACCACCAGTTCCAAAGTCATATGGGACAAGATTCAATAGGTTAGTGGGCAGTATAATTCTGTCCCCCTCTTGATCTTGCTCTCCGATGGCCAGGAAGTAGCTGATACCTGGAGCATTGCTGATACTCTAGGTGAAAGTTTTTGCTGGGTATCTAGCACTTCTGCGTCTTCCTCCACCTTCTTAGCCATCAAGACTCGGGCAGAGCGATCATGTCTTTCCTTTCAAGTTGATTGTCTTTATGACTGTAATTGTCCCTTTACTCTGGTGGAACTCAAACAGGCCCTTCATCGGTCTGGCAGTACATCAGTTTGATCTGATAAAATACACTATGAAATGCTGCACCATCTACTTCCTGCTTCTCTTGCTATTCTTCTGATTGGTTTTAATCAGATCTGTCAGGAGAATGTGTTGCCTGGTGCCAGGTTACTGTCCTACCTTTCTTTAAGCCTTGGAAGGATACCAAAATTCCTTCAAACTATTGTCCAGCTGCTTTGACGAGCTGTCTCTTTAATACCTTAAAGAGGATGGTTAATGCTCGTCTTGTAATACCTTAAAGAGGATGGTTAATGGTTGTCTTGTTTGGGTTCCTCAACTCAGAGAAGCATTTCTTAAATGACAACATCTTGTATCAATATTCTTGAACATTGAGAAGGTTTATGATACAACATGGAGGTATGGCATTTTGTGAGTCTTCCATATATATATGGGTTATGTGACCATTTGCCCATTTTATTAAAATTTTTGTAATGGACAGGAGATTCCAAGTTCATGTGGGTTTGAAACTTTCCCATTCTTTTCTACAGGAACTTGCCATCACTGAACAACTCACTCTCACTGTTGCAAATGGGTTCTATGTCAGTTGTCAAACATGAGGTATATTGAGCAGCAGCTGCAGTCTGCCCTCAATTGTTTACTGAAGTGAAACACAGCAAACGGCTTTAACTTCTCTTTCTCTAAAACTGTTTGCATACAGTTTTGCTGCCAATGGGGTATTCACCCTGGTCCTGAACTCTATATTGATGAATTTGTGCTACCTATGGTTCTTGGGGCTTATCTTTGACCATAAGCTGACCTTTATACCACAGATGAAGCAGCTACAGGCCAAATGTAAAGAGCACTGAACATCCTCTGTGTCCTCTTTTCCACTACTTGGGGAGTAGGTCAATGTTCTATGCTAAAGATATATCATACTCTTATTTGATTGAAACTCAACTGTGGATCACTCGCCTATAGCTCTGCCAGAACCTTGGCCTTATAGATGTTGAACCCAATTCATCATCAGGGATTTTCTGCACTTTCCCAGGTCAGAGCTCATGCATAGTCTCATGAACCTTCTTTGCACCTCCACCATTTACAACTGTCTTTACTATATGCTTTGAAACTTCGTTCCTTACCAAAGCATCCCACCAGGGGTTGTGTTTTCCTTCCTTGGTAGGCCATACTTTTTCAAAACAGATGATCTGCCATTGCTCCTTTTGGCCTTTATATCCAGGCGCAGTTGTATGAATTGGGTTTGTCCTTGGATAACATTGCTGTATCCACTGGTCAGCTCACCCTGCCAAGGCTTCTTACAGTCCCCAAATATGACCTATCTTTAACTAATCTGATAAAAGTAGATACTCCTGATTGGAAATACTGTCTGTTATTTGCTGAACATCTTTTGAACTATCCTTCCATTCCTATTTATACAGATGGGTCAAAATCAGGTGACTGTGTGGGTTCTGCCATGGTTTTTTGTTGTTCGCTATTTGCATGCAGAATCCCCTCTACAGCTTTTGTGTTCACTGCTGAACTGTATGCCATTTTTCTTGCCCTGGTTCACATAGAAGCTAAGCTGTACTCAAACTGCACTATTTATACTGACTCGCTTAGTTTTCTACTGGCCCTGGAATTGCTTCACATTAGCTTACACCCTGTTTTCGCCAATATTCAAAACCTACTGGCCCATTTCTTTTTAACATCTACTTCTTTCCAGTTTTTCTGGATCCTGAGACATGTTGGCATTCGTGGGAATGAGCTTGCAGACACTGCAGCAAATTGTTTATTTGAAAACAATCTCTTTCAAATAAAATTCTATATTGGACTTTAGCCATTTTGCTTTTGTAAGGATCAGAAAGAGGAAGTTGTTCTAACTAGACTACACATTGGTCACAGTTTTTAACTCATCTTTTTCTTTTATCTGAAACTGTTGCACCAGTGTGTAGTCTGTGTAACACTCAGATCACTGTAAGCCACATTTTACTTTCTTGCCATTGTCAGGTCTCTCAACGATGGCACTATTTTAAACATGTTCTGTCCCAAGGTTTGTCCATACCATTAGACATTGTTATTGGTGATGGTGACAGTCCACCTTAGAAATGTTGTTGGTTTTTTAAAGGCCATTAATCTTTTTAATGCCATTTAAGTTTTTTAATTTATACATTAGACCTTTTTAAATATGATTCCATTTTAAGAATCAATGTACATCTTGTTCAATTTGAAATTACAAAATGGCTGTAACATCAAATAACTCGAAACCGGGATTGGAAAGGCCAACTTCAGGTGACTAACACTGCTGTTTGAACTACCTGTTAGTCATCCTAGTGAGTTATTATTATACTGACAGTGGTTTTTGTACTTACCTGTTTGTCTTCCTGGTGAGTTATGGTAATCACAATTATGCTACATAAAGTTCTTTACAAAGTGTATTACTGTAGCTTTTTTCTTAACGTTGTAGACTAGATGTAAACATTGGTTTTGTGCTGCTTGTTTTTTTTAAACTTTGTTTTGTTTTACCTTAATTTCCTTTTATGAATTTTACTAAATTTAATTTTAACCTTTTACCGGATGTTTGGCACAGATAGCCTAGCTGCTTTGTGCCATAAAACATCAAATCAACCAACCAACAAAATTTCATAAACAAACATTTATTAATTTAAAAGTAATAGCATGAAGACTGTAACAAGCACAAAGTGGTTATGAGGTCTGTCCCAGGGAATGAGTCCATGCACAAAGGGTTAATAAATGGAGTTCTTAATGATTCTGATTGACTAATGCTGAATAACATTTTATTTGTCTGATTCCATAGGCTATTTTTCTTTGGTGGATTTGGAGTGATTCCAACAGCTGAGGTAAATCAACAAAAAGGATTCCAGTTTGTAGTGGATGAATCCACACCGTGGGTAAGCCAGTTATATTTCATCATATTTTATATCTTTATGTGGTATGTAATTTCATTAACCATTGTGCAATGGGTCGCAGGTCAAAGGCCATGTCATTGTGTTTGTTGACTTGCATTCAAAATTTTATTAAATTACTATTTTATGAATTTATGTCAATAAGTTTGGAATAAAGTTGTAGATTATAATTCAAACTTTAATATTATATGAGTTAATTTTTTTATTTAAAGGTAAATATTAAAAGAACACATCTAAATGTAGATTTTACTAAGTTGTGGTATGTTGAATGTAGCACTGTTTAAAATTAGATGTTTGTGATGTCAAAATACTAAGTCTATAGTTTTGTATAAATTAGAAACTCAATACTGACAAGCTAGAATATAAAATGAGAACCTCGTATCTTTATAGTTTGTTGAGATGTGGATTATGTACTGAATAAAACACAATGGCCCCATTCACCTCTTTCCATTTTTTGAAATGATTTCTCAGAGACACTTACTGAATCAACATATGACATGTGAATAACCAATCGACAACTTAGAATGTCCCCAGTGTGGTTTTCCCCACCATTTTTAATGATGGAAAAAGTTTCCATGTTCTTTAAATCCAAGATTTCAATGAGGTAGGTTGGGTATTTAGTCTTCTCAAAGCTTCATATTTTATGAAACCTAAATAAATCTTAGTTAGTAAGTTTAATAAATTATAGTGGAATTCTATGGTACCAGTGTAGTTATTCTAAATCCTAAAATAAATTTTTGTTTGATATTCTCTATGTGTACAATTTTAAAAGACTTCGCAATATATGACCAGCAACAACTGAGTACAAAGGTCATAGCAAGAAGAGAGAATTTTTTGCTTTACTTCTTAATTTATTGTTGTATATTTTAAGAAAAATATGTATAATAATTTATTTATAAATAATGATTATATATATAGATTATGTATAATAATTGAAATGTGACTGTATATTATAAAATATTAGTTCACTAAAATGTGACCAAAACAGGGAAGACTAAAGGTCAGTTTTATATTACTGGATAGGTAACTTGGGTGCTTGTGCATCACATTAATGCAAGTTATGTAATGTTAGGCAAGCATAACTGGAAAGTCAGTATAATAAAAAATAAATATATTTGTAAATATATTGCATTATGAGACTTGTGCTACTTAGACTAAACACCTTTATTTTAGTGTTGTAATGTGTAGTCATTCTAGCATGAAAAAACCATAATTTATATTTGTTTTCTAATTTTTTGATTATGGTTAGGATGTTGGTCAAGTGATAGGCCTTACATAGTTAGCTTATAGAAAATGGGTAAATCGGTGTTATGCATACTGTAAAATATTGTAAGTCATTGCAGCTAATCTCTATAACAACTATTGAGTCTCCATTAAGGGCAGCCAATATGAATATTTTTGAAATTAATATATGTAGACACTTATTTTGAACAATTCCTTACATATCCATACAGTTTAAATATGAGTAAGTGCAGTAAAAACTGAGGTCTTAACCCTCTCCCTCTGGATCCTTTTTCAATAACTATAGTTTATGTGTGTGTGTGTGTGTGTTTATATTTACATTTTTTAAAAGTATAAATAAGTTGAAAAAATAATTAATTTTTTATACTAAACGTTTATTACAGTATGTATTTTATTAATATAACTATGTTAATTTTTATTAAAACTGTAAATTTTAGTGATAAAAACAACTTTTTCTTTGTTTCTGGTGTAGCATTATCGACGTGGATGGAACAATCAATTTGTGATGTTTGACCCAGAAACATCTGCTTGGAAATGGTTAACATATGAAGTAAATATGTTTCTTAACAGTTCTATGAAAGAAACTGTATTGTAAATTGTAAAAACTTACTTTAAATTATACAAAATCTGCTTGCAGACAAACTTTTATTATTAAGATTTTAAATATAATAGAACAGTATGAAATAACCACTTTCTTAGGTGTAGTTGTTTTGTATTTGTTCATGACAATCTCCATTTTATGAAAGTGGGAGATTTATATTTCATTTTTGTCCATGCTCTCACTTTGCATGTGTTTTGTATCTAATGTCACTAAAACTTTTATAAGATCATGATATATTGGAAAGGAATTTTAAAATAGTTACTCAGACGTTAATAATGATGACTGTTAGTCATCTCTGATATTGAACCGAAGGATAAATGGACAAATTAGCAAAATCTGTCTGTGGGATAGAATTTTGAACAGATGTTACATAGGTAAGTGTGTGTGTGTGTGTGTGTGTACAGAAGTAAATTTTTCTAATAAAAGGAGGCTATATTGGATAGTATTTTAAAGTGACATGGTTTGAATCCCTGTCATACCACACATCGTTGCCTTTTCAGCTGTGGGGGAGTTATAATGTGATGGTCAATCCCACTATTTGTTGATAAAAGAGTAGCCCAAGAGTTGGCAGTGGGTGGTGATGATGAGTTGCCTTTTCTCTAATCTTGCTCTGCCAAATTAGGGACAGCTAGTGCAGATAGTCCTCAAGTAGCTTTGCATGAAATTCAAAACAAACAGACAAAATTCCCCCCACCCAAAAAAGTGGCATTCTTAGCTAATTTATTGAATTTGAAACATCCTATCATGGATGACATGGTCAAAAATGGACTGTAAAATTTGTCAGGAATGTTGCTGTTGTTAGCAAGTATTTTATAATGTGAAAGAGAGCTCAGTGATTTACTCTATTTACACAGGTCGTGGGTCAACAAGTGTCATGCTATCATATTTATTGACTCTCGTTCAAAATATTAATCAAGTACTGTTTTATGAATTTATGTCAATAAGTTTGGTATGAAATTGTAGATTGTAAATCATATTTTAGTATTATATATTAGTTAGTCTCTTAAATTTAAAAGTTAAAAATATATCTGAATATCTATTTTTGTGTGTTATGTGGCATGTTGAATGCAGCATTGGTTCAGATTAGAAGTTTGTGATTTTCAAAAACAAAGTCAATAGCTGTTTATGAATTAGGAGCTCAAATTGCTGGTATTGAGAAGCTAAAATAAAAAATAGTAGTCTTCTGTTTTTTCTGTTTGTTGGGGTATGTTTGCATGTCCATCTTAGGAATGATTTGTTTATGTACATCTACTTCTATGTATGATGTGTGAATAACCTTTCAAAACCTGAGAATGCCCTTTGAAGTTCTCTGAGCCTTTGCAAAGTATTTATATGGGAAATCCTTTTCATGGTAGATTTCAAAGGATAAGGTTAGACTTTAGTGGACTCAAAATTTTGTATTTGTTTAAAACTGGATAGAGCTTAGTTGAATTCTGTTGTACTTATGTAGTAGTTTATAGTCTTTGGTTATTTCAAAATATATATACAAGCAAAATAAAAAAAATTTTCTTTTCACATCCTCCATGTGCAAAAGTTGATAAGGCTTAGCAATCTACAGCAAACATGTACAAAGTTCATAACTAGAAGAGATGATTGTTTACTGTACTTTATTTATTTCTCTTTGTTTTAAGAACATTAAATTTAAGAATTTTTTGTAAATAATAATAATGTATATACATATTATTATAACTGAAATGTTACTGTTTTACAAAATACTAGTCCACTGAAACACAGCCTAGAGAAGTCACTTTCATATTATTGGATATGGTAACATGAGTGCACACGTGCTGCATCATCATAACTTCTGTAATGTTAGCGAGGCACTAGTAGAAAGTCAGTATAATAAAATTAATAAATATATACAAGTTTTATGAGATTTAAGCTACCTTGACAAACATTTGTGTTTTTGTCTTATAATTTGTAGACTTTCTGAAGTGTAAAGAGCACAATTTATATTTATTTCCTAATTTTATATGGTGATTATGAGGTCTATCACATTGACTGAATAACAGATAAAATAATGTTTTTTTTGTCAACAAATGTTTGATAACTATATGTAGAGTATAATGATTTTGCATGTGAAATTTGAAACTTTTCTGATATATAAAAGTATTTTATAATCTTAAAATTACTTTGCATGTTGAAAAGTCAACATTCAAAAAGAAAAAATGCACAAGAAAAACCGTGTTTAAAAAATCTTAATAAAAATCTAATATTTTGCATAAGAAAACTTTGTAATGTTTACTGATAGTCTGTAAAATTTTGTAGAGACACACTTACTGTGTTAAATGTTTATAGCGTGAAAACTAGAAGAAACACCAACTGGTTATGAGGTTGGTCCCTGAGACCAACCTGAAAGAAAGCTGGGTTGTTAATTTTGTTAATTGATTACCTGTAAGCATTTATTGTCATGATTTGTGTCATAAAAATAATCAACTAATCAAAATTAATATTTTGTATTATTATCATTCTTAATGGTTCTCTTATATAAGCAGTTAATGAACAAAAAGATAAATTGGTTGGTATGTTCTGTCAGTTGCCCAGCTGTAACATGAAACATTCTCTAATGGAAAATGCTCTTGACAATGTACTTAAAACTTGCCAAAAGTGTTGCAGTTAAGTAATAGTTTGTAATATGAAACATCCTATGTTACATGATATATGAAATAATGTTATGAACATTTCAAGACGTTTTATTCTCATTTTCTTAAACTAGAATAGAAGATATACTTCTGTTTTTAAAATGTTGTTTTCAGGGTACAGCACCATTACCTAGAGCAGCTCATGCTGCTGCTCGGATCTCAAACCGAGTGTACATCTTTGGTGGTCGATACAGAAACACAAGAATGAATGACACACACTGTATAGATATGACAACTCTAACTTGGAGTGGAAGGTGAGAAAGAAAGTATAGTCAAAAAGAACATTATGTGATAACTTGATGTGGATAATGTATTTTGGAAAAGCTTTTGTTTTGCAATGTTTTGAAAAGTTTGTTGCAAAAAAAATAATTGTGGACTTGAATGGGAAAACGTTTTGAGGATGCTACAAACGTAGACAAAAATATCAACAATACTTTGTTTTTTCTTGTTCTGCATAGTCTTCCAACTAGAGGACCTCAACCCAGAGGACGTTCTTGGCATAGTTTAACAGGACTTTCTTCAGAACGACTAGTTCTTTATGGTGGTTTCAGTCAGAATAGTGAACCTTTAAGTAAGTTGAAGAATTGTGAAATGACTACATTTGATTTAGTTGTTTAGAATGGTTTAATAACTACAAAAGTCTCATATAAACTAAAACTGCTGTATGAAAAATTTTGTTGCAAGGAGCATTGGTAATTTAAAGAATTCATGTTTCTCAAGATGGCTAGTATTGGTATTAAAACTTTAATTAAAATACAGAACAAGTACAATCATTTTAATTAAAGTTTTAATACCAATACCTGCTGTCTTGAGAATATATTTTTACTTAAATGGATTTCTTGCCATCACAAATTTATATATTGTATGATTAGAGGGCATTAAGAGGAAGAGAGAGAAAGATAACATTAGAAAGCCAAGCTGTTGGACAGTTTGGAATATTATTTAGTATTATCATTTGTAGTGATTTGAATCAAATAAGTTTGTAAATAAAAATATTTGGGTTAAGAATTATAGTAAAGCTTAGGATATGTAATGGTACTTTAGGCTTAGCCATAATTCAGTTTATTGGTAAATTGTAAAACATGTTAAATACATTGTTTTATTAAACATATTCAATATGAGTACTATTTGATTGTCTTTTTCATGGTTTGAGAATAAACTTTGTTACTTGACTTGGATCTATTAGTTGAAATTCAGATTAAAGGGTATTGTATTATGACATAAATATCAACTAAAGTAAAAGGTTAATTTTATATCATAGTTAAAGATAGACTTAACTGCTTTAGTGAGAAGGTAAAGTAGTGATAAAGAACTGTAATATATTCCATTCTCAAATGCTATGCTTAATAATGTTTAGGAACTTGGGACTGGTAGGTACTTTTTAGGAAACTAGCAACAAAGATCTGCAATTTGTTTATAGAGTTTGCAAGTTGAAGTAGAAGTTGCAAGCTATCATAATTAAAATAGAAGCAATAAATAAGAAGTGTAAACTGAAGGAAATAGTTACAAGTTTGCAAGGGTTATTAACTCAACTGTAAACGTAGTATTAAACTAGAACTATACAGTGGGAAGAACCAGGATAAACTAAATGCCAAAAAAATAAGATGTAGAGAAAAGTGTAGCAGAGGAACCGAGTGTGGAAGTAGTTCTAATGGTAGGCTTAATTGTTACTATTGTAATGTAAGAAGTCTGAGAAATAAAATAGATTACTTTAGAGCATTAGTAAGAATGGGAAATTTTGACATAATGGGAATAATCAAAACGTGGTTAAACATTGATGATTTTGATTATGGAAATATCTTTGAAATACATGGTCATAAGTTATTTAATAGGGATAGAGTATACTTAAACAGAGGGAAGAGTGACTTTATTTGTAAAATGTGAGTTACCAAGAAGATTGAATTCATTTGGGTTGATGTTAGTGGATATAAAGGGAATTTGTTGCAGACCATCAAATGGTACTGATGAAATTAATGAAAAACTTTACAATGAAATTATGACTTCAATTGTTAATGAGGTTATCAATATTTGGGATTTTAATTTTAGGTGTAGAGATCAGGAAATGTTAGTTAAACCAGGAGATAGAAATGTTTTTGGAAACTGGCAAATTGGTCAAGGGACTTAATTGAACCAATACTATTTTAGATTTATTGTTAATTCTAATACAGAAATTGTTTAAAGAGTATGGAAATTGAGGAACATCTTGGTACAAGTGACCACTGCTGTATTAGATTCAATGTTGTGTTGTATATGGATATTAGAATAATGATATTTGGTTACAAGTTTCAAAAGTGTACATTTTCCTACACTAAAAATGTGTTTCTGATAGATTTTTATTTTCCTTTGTAGAATACATTTTACTGATGTGTACTTTTCTTTTATATATACAATTTTTTGCTCACCACTAGCCTTGGTATTTTCACCTACCCTCACGTGTTCTCATGAGGCAGCTGTGTGATAGCATTCAAATGAACATAGGACACAATTCCTAACATAACTAACTCTCTGTATGTAGCTTAATCCAAACTCACTTTGAGATTGAACAACAACAACAAAAAAAAAACACAGGAAGAAGAGTGGAAGTGTGAGAAGCAAGATCTATTGGAAATATATTTTCATTGTAGGAAAAATGTTAACTTCTGATACAATATTTTGCCTCTTCTCACAGAATCACTTGGATCCCACCTTGACTTGGTGGAGAGACTGGTTTAATATTGCATAGACTAGCTGGCTAGGGTACTTGGTGGAGAGACTAGTTTAATATCACAGAGACTAGCTGGCTGGGGTACTCGTATCGTGGACAGAAGTTATGTAAATTCATGATTAATGAAAGGTTATCTTGGGACATGAAAAGTTGTTTCCTTTATATATAAGGACCCAACAAAC
Source organism: Tachypleus tridentatus (assembly GCF_004210375.1). Lineage (NCBI taxonomy): Eukaryota > Metazoa > Arthropoda > Merostomata > Xiphosura > Limulidae > Tachypleus > Tachypleus tridentatus. The sequence continues at coordinate 144,280,234 of NC_134833.1, forward strand.
CTTCTTGCCAAATTTGGTGAAGATCCATCAACAGGGATGAAGTGATAATAAAAAAAGAAAAAAATTGTGCAAAAACACTAATAAAAAAAACTGCAAGATGAAAAACTGAAAATTTTTGTGTATTTCTCTATGGAACTAATGAACCTCCATACCAGTTTTGGTGAAGATCAATCCACACCCTGTAAAGTACTTACATGGGCATACAACAGACATTACTGTTATATTTGTATAGATGTTGCAAATGCATTAGATTTGCAGATTTTATATTAATGATGTCACATCTGCACCTGGAGTTCTCTGTGACAGGAAGCAGATGTGAAATTGGAAAATTGTGACCCCTATAGCAGATCTACATGCACACTGGATAAAAATTTTGCAAAGTTAGGATTACATATCATGTAACAAAAAGGTGTTTTAAGTATCATATAAGCAAGAGTTCCATTATAGTATGATGGATCCCCCTTTAGAAAGTATGCATAAGAAGCTCGTAGTGTGTGTGAGTAAACAGTGTGGAAGACATGCCCAAGGGAGATCCATGACTTCTGAGCCAGATATACTCTTCACTCATTAAAAAAAAAAAAAAAATATGTATAGCAGGAAATGGTCAGACAATGAAGTTAATGTGAAATAAATGTTTGAAGAGTTTTGTATGCTGCCACAAGCTGAGGTGAATAAGGTACTGGGTGGAGAAGTGGAAAGACTTCTCCACCTTTTCTAGTCAACCTGCCCATGCAACTTCTTCAGGAAACTGAATGTGAAGGGAAGAAGTGGCATGCAAAAGAACTAGGACCAGCCAGTCATTCATATAATGATGAAAACATAGGCTCTCTTAATAGAGAATGGAGGCAAAGACCTTGACAAACAGATAGAAATATTAGAGAGCTGAAGCTAGCCTGGATAGAAGAGTGTGGAACTGGTAGACAAACCATAATGGATAAAACAACCAAAATACTGGGATGCTTGGGAGATGGGAATGTGGAGGAAAGCATCCAAAACATCTGACTTCATTATTCAAAGACCAGAAGTGAAAGCTCTCTATAGATTATGTGAGGCTTCTTTTCTCCATCTCTCGATGTTCCAGGCATCCCAAAGGTGTTAGAATCATGAATTTATGTCACTCTGTTGTTGTTGCCTGTTAGACATGTTTGGCTCTTGCTGGAAGTCATGGCACAACTACTTGTCTAGTGTCCTGGACTCTGGTTTCTATTCCTTGCTCTATGGATACTCAGAATAGATTCTGTCCTTAGTTTGAAGGATTTTCCACTCAGATAAACCATTGCCAATGGCATTGGTGACTATCCTGTACAGGTGAGGTCTGTGGGAGTTGAAGGAAACCTGGAATTCCTTCACCACAAATCCTTGGGTACTTTAGGTTTTGGCATTGAGTTGGTCATTCCATTAATTTCTCCACCTTCATTATTTTCCCAAATTGTGGTATTTCTATCCCCAAGAGATCCATAGAGTGTGAATCTTCATTTCAAGGTTATCAAATAGTTACTGATCAAGGAATTGATAGGAAGAGTTGATCCTGTTTTTTTTCAAGAATTTGACCCCATTTATTTGTTGTGCTCAAGAAGACGAGATTGGCACCCAATTGTCGATCATACTTATTTTTACAAATTCTTAGATCTACTCAGATTCATTAGTCATTTCTCAACGTAAGTTGACATTTTTCACTAGGTCTGTGGATGATTGAATTCAATGTTACTAATGCATATTTCCATATTCTCCTAGTGGAATCATCCTGCCACAATCTGAATTTTGTGCATAGGGTCCAAATTCTGTAGTTATGGGGTCTACTCTGACCTAGCATTAGCACCATATGTTTTCTGCAAAGTTGTAAGTTTTTCTTGTCGCCTTGATTGGTTTCTGCTGACACCATCTCGTCAATTGGTAGAACAAGACACCCTAATTTCTCTTTCAGAAGTCACCAAGTCTGGCTTTCTTTCCAAGATCAAGAAATATATTCTTTTGCTGACTTATAATACTGTCCATTTGGGTGTCTTTTTCAACATGTTTAGAGCCAGGTTCAGTCACCTTCTATCTGGCTCCAGGTTATGGAATGGGCAGTCAGCTTCTTACTTACATTTACAATTCTGTCCTTTTGGAGATGTGGGCATCCCTTGAATCTGTGATTCTTTCAGGATGAACATGCATGTGATCCCTTCAGTGGCCACTGTATGACCAGTGGATCAGTAATTCTGATCCATTGGAGTATTCAATCTCCTTCATCAGGAGCAACATTTTAGTTCTTCATAGGTGGATTGGATCATATCAGCACTACCATCAGTGTTCTTATACTACCCCCATGTTCAGAGTTTTATCTCTTCACAGATGCTTCACTTCAGTCTCCTGCTGGTACAGTGGTAAGTCTATGGATTTAAAATGCTAAAATCAGAGGTTTGATTCCCCTCTGTGGACTCAGCAGATAGCCCAATGTGGTTTTGCTATAAGAACACACACACACACACACACAACATCACAGATGGAGTGCATATATTGATGGTCAGAAATTCCAGGGCCTATATGTCCAACAGGCAATGGCTCAAGGTCTAGATCCTACTCAAGGACAAATCATCAATGTCATAGTGATGTCTTACATTTCACATCCTGGGAGCACACATTTGTAGGACCTTTGTTTTCAAACTTTGAATATTCTCTGATGGGCTTTCTCCCATCATATCAGCCTCTTGGCTTTTCATGTTCTGGGGTGATGAATTTTGTAACAATTCACCTGACTTGTCCTATTTAAATTCTTCCAACTTTTTATTTTTCCAACTGGAATATTAGGGTGGTATTATATGCTTTGTTTTGACATCCATTCAAGCCTTTAGCCTTATGTTCCATATATCACCTTTCTTATAAAGGATGTTTTTGTTGTTATTGATGTTGGCTTGCAGACATCATAGCTCTAAATTGTTTGAACAGTATGTGAATAAGACACTTTATCACTCCACTTCTGTCCCTGATAGATCATTTTTCTAAGTCTTTGGTAGCAGAGAAGAAGTTAAGTTCACTCCATAATTCTTTGCCAGCTATTTCTTACCTCTTATGACTAATTGTATACTGATTGATTATGTCCTGTGGCATTACCTCCTTTCATGGTGATGGAACTCAACTAATTATTCATTGGATCCATCATTTTCCTATGATGATCACCAGTTACTTCAATGAGGTGACTTCACAAATTGATCTTTATTGCTTATTGTGGACTTTCTTTACAGGCAAAGAAACTTCTGAGAGTCTCATCAGATTGGTCACACTTCTCTATCTTTAGATGCTCATTAAATTACCCAACGGAGGACATTGTAGGGTGTGGTATGTGGCCCTCACCTAATGCTCTTCTCTACGTTTTTTTCCCAATCTGGCAATTTCTTCTTCAGAGGGTTTTTGACTATTCCCTGTGGCAATTTTGACAACATCTACTAGGGTTTAACAAGGAGTAAGTATTTTTGTCTTACTCTTGTTTCTACTTTTCAAGGTACAGTGATAAAATTACATGATTGAGGTGCTTGTATACAATGTCAGATGGAGAATACATCATGCAGGGATATACAGTGGAGTATATATAAGACAGGAACAAGTGAGAAAAAGAAAACAGATCAATGTTCAGATGGGCAAAGTTGAAATCCTGGAAGTCAAAGAATAGCTATAAGTGTCAGCAGAGGTAAGTATTATTGGAAATATATTTTCAATTTAGGAAAATGTAAACACACAAGCTTCACCAAAAGAAACCATGAGGGGAATGATGAAAAGCCTCAAACAGAAGGTAAATCATGGAAATGGAACAAAGGAGGGAGGGTAACATAAGACAGAAATGAGAAAATTGAGGTTGGAAAAAATGTTACCAAAGTATTGGGATCAAACCCTCTATATGCAACTCCTGGGAGTCCGAGAAAAGGAAAAGCAGGCCTGTGAATAGCCACAGTATGGGATTCAAGGTATACTGCCCCAAAATGTAATTGGTATGCAAATTTTGGCATAAAACCCATAGTAGGGGGAACAAGACATTGGCCTAAATATGTTTCACTTGAAAGGGAAGGGGAGGAATGTTAGGAAATGCAGGGCAAAAACAAAATATTATAACATAACTTAAGGAGAATTAAAACTGGGCACTTCCACTGGAGCTAAATGTGTCAAAATCTTTATTCTCTTGTTCAGGTATCACCAAACACAGCACAAGAATACAATTTTTGGGTGAATTGGGTACCTGTATGAAAGTAGCCAAGTACTGGTGAGCCAAGGCTGTAGCATCTTCCATCAACAATTGTGGATGTGAAGTTACTGTAATTGAACTAAGATTAAATGTCGGGACATCAGTGGTTGTGACATGAAACTCATAATTTATTGCAACTATGAATGAAAGTAGAAAAGTCAAAACAGGAAGCTCCAAAGACTCGTACTAGAATAAAAGACACAGAGTGCTAACAAAAAGTTCAGAATACCAGTACAGCAGATGTAAAGAAAAAACTAAGTTCCCATAAAAAAACAAGAAACTGATAGAACATTATATATAAGAAAGAAAACACAAATGTCTTAACACCACAAGTGCCAAACAAGAAGTGAATTTGAGCTAAACTGCTCATTTGCAGTATATCATGCAGCTGCCTCAGATGAAACAAAGGTAAAAGTTACAAATATGATAAACTATTCCTCATTTTTGAACAGGAATTAAACTACTGTATACTAACAAATTTTACTCTTCACTGAGTGACAGTTTTAAAATATCACACAAAGCTAATTTTCCTCTTCGAATATGCATGTACTATTAAAGTACTGTTTGTGTAGGTGACTGCTGGCTGTTGGAGTTGTCTTCACTGACATGGGTACAAGTTGCACTTCCATTTCAAAAACCACGGCTGTGGCACTCAGCAGTCCTTAGTCCTTTTGATGAAGTTCTCATTTATGGTGGCTGCACCCAGAATATTCTCGACCAAGACATTATACCAGTAAGTTATTAAGCAGTTTACAAATACGTATTTTCCAGTTAATAAGCCGAGGCCAATTTTCAGTTCTGAAAATGAGGGTTTTTGCTTATTACCGCTCAATAAGCCGAAGCCATTTTTAAGAAGTGACAAGTTTCTTCAAAATGATTTCTTAGTCTCGTTTCAGTGTCAGCATGCATGTTGTGTGTGATCATTGGCGTTCTGTAGTAAAGCAGAACGTGTCGTATTGAGACAGAGATGGAATCAATATGTCATTTGTTATTGGCTCCACTCACTGTAATTAGGTAACCAATGAAATTCCAGAAACAACGTTTCACTGTAGTCTTAACGTGCTTTGCTGATGGGACAAAATTACCGCCTATGGTAATTTTCAAAAGAAAAATATTTCCTAAGAAGAAGAAATTTCCGAAAGGAGTGATCGGCCAATAAGCCGACCCCCAAAAATCAGATCCAAAATTTAGGGCCAGAAATTCGGCTTGTTAGGCGGAAAATACGGTAGTACCTTAGTTGGAATGCTATGGTGATCTTTTTTTTTTTTTTTAAATATTCAAATTCATCTTAACTGAATTAACATAAGCAGTAAGTTTTACCTTTAAATACTTGTAAGTGAAAGTTTGTTTTAGTTACTCTAAACATTGTGATTATGGACAGCCTGTTGGAATGTTAATTCATTTTTTAGGAGGTAATTTATAAGTTAGTTAATTTAGAAGCAGAACCTCTTTGTCTCTGTTTGTAGGTTTTTTTACGAACTTGCAATATTTAATATTCAGTTTCTTCATGACAATTGTTCATTACATTAATCTTTGTAATTGATATTAATATTTGATCACAGCAAGTTATGTAATTTAGAGCAACTCTAAAAATCAAGCTGACAGTCAGTACAGCTAATTAAATATATTTTTCTTGCACCTCTGTGTATAAAGATTAGACTTTATTGTCTAATCTGATGGGAATTCTTGCTCTTAATAATATGTTTTACCATAAACCTAATATTATCTTATGAAATTTGGCCAGCTTAGTAGATTTAGATTAGTTCTAAATACATATATCTAAGATAAAGATGCAAAACAATTTATAATAGAAGTAAAATAAAAAAATAACAGTAACATTTAGGGAACACATAAAAAAGAAGTTACTTTGAAAAAATGTAACCTTAGAATAACATGTGTTTTGAGCAGGAAAAACTCATTAAGGCACTTCCACTGTCTTATTTCAGAGGAGAGTGGCTCTTGTGAGAAATCTATGGTGACACGTTAATGTATACATTTCCAGATTACTAACAGTAAATTTAATAAAATACAACTATAAACAGATGTCTATGAAAAAACAAAGTAACATCTGATGTATCCATAAAGGTTATAATAATGTTAAACATGAAGAAAACAAAGTGGTTTGTTTCAACATTGTCAGTGTTACTTTAACCTAACAAACATGTAGAGCTGGATACATGAAGTAATAAAGGACTTAAATATCCTGTAAGTGCTGAAGAGGAAATACGATAAGTCTCTTAAAAAGGTCAATAAAAATATATATGAAACTGTTATATGGCACATATTAACCATATGTAATAACTAATGTTTGTCATTATACTGTTACTCTAAGCAGTATCCAAATAATATAAAGTTTAGGCATGAAAGGTTTAATGATATACTATAACCTTTCTAATATTATAATCTTTAACACAAGTATTAATGAATTTCCCCCACAATTGATTGAATTTTGTGTTTAAAATGCATATGATATGTTTTTTTTCTTTATTATATGTATCTGTGGTTCGTGATTATGGATTGAGAACTTTTTTATTTGTGTGGTTTTCTTCAGACTGTTAGTGTTGTGTTAAGTTCTGTTTGTTTAGGTTGATTGTTTTCTGCATCTCTGTCATGGTGGGAGAACCTGGTGTAGAAAACTCTAGCATGTAACAGATTTTTAATTATTTGTATTTTACTTTTTATAGCACATGCAACAACACAATTAATTTGGTAGTTTAACCATATATGTTTCAGTCTTTAAACCAAATTTTTATTTTGATGCAGGGGACAGCCATTTATAATATGTCAAAACCTGAGACCAGTAACTACTCAGGAGTTTCTTGAAGCTCCAAGATTTTTAAATAGCACTAACTAGTGAGTTATGTAAGCTTTAATGTTTCTAAATAGCACTAATGAGTGAGTTATGTTTTTGTTTAAACATTACACAAACAGATTGTTCAGTTAAGTTTTTAATTCTTTTTACCAGTTTAAACCTGAAATATTGAACATTAAAAACAGAATGGTGCTACACCAGTTGATTGTTTTTCTTTTTAAGGAACATGCTGGAGAAATTATTATTTTGAGATTCACACCCAAATCATTATTCAGGTGAGTGTACTACAGTAGTGACTTATTCAGGCTAGGAGTTGATTATAACTCAAGCTCTAGTTATGACAGCCGTAGCTTATTACAACTCAAACTCCAGTTATAGGATTTGTAACTGATTGTAATTCAAATTTTATCAATAGGTTATGTTGGAGCAGTAGTTTACTATAATTAAAAGTTCCAGTAGAAAATATCTTTGTATATTGACACATTGCAGACAGTTAATGACTTGACTTGTGTTTCATGCAGATCTTCAAAGGAGCCTGACAAAATTTTGTTTTGTTCCACATGGGTATTATTTTTCTAATTTTTGCTTACAATATTCATATCTTTAAAAATAGCTTCTTGCAGAAAATGTAATGTGTTGAGTGAAGGTGAGATAATTAATGAACTATTTGATGGTAATTTGTCAGATCTTCCAAGTGAAAGTGAAGATTCTGATGTGGATCATTCTGTTGGTGAATCTAGCTACTGTATGTTAGACGAATAAAGATGTGTAAAGTTGTTGTACTCTTAATTGATTCTGAATCCAAAAGTGATGGTGATTCTGTGGATGTTTCTGTCAGTGATTTGTTTTCCTGTTGTTATAATGATAGTTGGCCAGAAATAGATATTCTATTGAACTTGGAAATGTTTGAAGGAAATCGAGGGATCACCGTAACTCCATCTAAACCCAAAAGTATTGCTGCCATAGCTCATCTGTTTATACTACAGGAAAGAAAAATAGAATAACTGGAGAAGAATAAAACAAACCTGTGTGTTTTCTTCAATACAAAGTTCACATGGAAAGTGTTGATCATGTTTAAATTAGTACCTCTAATATAACACCATTCTCATAAAAAGATTGAAATGGACAAAAAAAGGTAGTACTGTAGCTAATAAATTGCAGACCTGAATCGATGAACCAAAAAGCACTCTTCCTCTCTGTGGCAAGAGAATGGATTACTGACAAAGAGAAAGAAGGCTTCCTGGAACTAGGAAGGAACAAACCCAGTCCATCATCTGAAGATACAAGAAGAGCCCCATATAAGGATCCCTCAGGAAGACTGTCTGGTGACATGAAGCAACATATTTCTGTGTTCATTTCATCTATTCAAAAAGGAAATTGTACAACTCATAGGAAAAGAAGCGAAATGAGGTATATATGCAAGTTTTGTGTGGCTCTAAATATTGTACAAGATACTGAACTTTAAAAATTTACTAAAAAAAATGAGTAATGAAAAAAATAAAACACTTGTAACTTCATTCAAACTCAACATTTTAATGAATGCCACACAAAGACGCTGTGCATGGAACACAAGCCAATTCATGACCTGTCTGCAATGTGCTAACAACATCTATACAGGTTTGATATATTAGCTGAACCTGGTAATCACCAGGTAAACTGTAACCTTGAATATATTTATTGTATTTTCACAAAATGAAAAAGTATCTTTACTAAAGATTTGTTTGTGCATTTATGGAGTCCCAACTGGGTACAAGTGAAAGGTGATTTTCATGGTGTAAGAGAACTTCTTTTCATCGTAGTTTTAATATTTCATTTGTATAACCTCTAGAACCTATTTAATTAGTCCTCTTTTGTTAAAACTTTATATTTTATTTTCTGTTCTCTCTACTTTAACATTAACTGTAGCAAAATCATCAGTGCACAGTGAAATTAAAAGTTTAGAAACACTAAATACAGTGCTTACCATTTGTTTGAGTGAAGATTGTAAGAGAGACTTCCATAGAAGTAATCCTAAGAACTTCAACCTCTAATTTTTACAAATGTACTTTAAATTATATGGTTCTATAGATAGGCTGCTACACGTGAAAAGCAACAGATGACAACAGGAGCCCATTATAGCTACTTCTTGTAGAGCTTTGTGTAAACTGTACACAATCTAGTCTCTTATTTAATACAACAGTTCCAAAGCAGATGTACTAATGTCTTTTTGAACATTTCATTTTAAAGAAGTTGTGTTTAGATAAACTGGAAATATTTATAGTTTTTACACTTTAGTTACTCTTGTTTAAAAAAATATTAAAAGTTAATAAAACAAACTTGCTTATTTCAAAATCAAAGCCATTTTCATGGTGTTAGCTGTTCTTTATTAACTAATTTTTCTCATAGATGAGGGTCCTCATAAAAAATTATTGTGGTTTTCAAATATGTATTTTAGGAAGTTAATCATCATCACTAGAATAGAATGTTTCAAAACTACTTGAAATTAATTTGATTTACTAAAGAATCCCGTTAGGTGTTTTGGGCAGCATAGTAATAATGTTCACAGATGAAGAAATACAGTGGAATGTTTTGGTAGTAAACACGGCCGTCATCCTTAAATTAACTATAAATCTTGAAAGACAGATGGTAGGAGCTTAAATGATAGATTGGACAAATTCAGTGATATCAAAACAAGAAGGTTCATATTTTATGTTATGATTGATTGGAAATTGTAGAAATCTGCTACTGAAATTCAAAAATGCTGCAGTGAACAATTCAGTGTCATGCAACACAGAAAAATAAAAAGTTTGGGAACTTTATAGTTTTAATTTCCAGATATAAAAAGGAAACATCTATCTTTTGATGCCAAATTTATTTAAATACATTGATAAAATGTGTAACTGAAATTTGAATGTAACTATTTTTTTTGTTGAGGTCAGTTGATGTGCCTACAATGACTTGGCTGTGTTGAGAGAGTTAATATGTGAAGTGTTGTGTTTGGGGCAGCTGAACACTACAGCTATTACTTGGTTACAGTATTTAACATAGAACTTTTATATTTGAGAATAAAAAATATTTTTCTCATATCTTGCAATAAAAACAAATTAGTTAGCTGATGAAAAATGTTTGACTCTATCAGTTTTCATTAAAGATATTGATTCTAGTAACTTTGTTAACAAATTAACTTTTTCACTGGTTTTGTACACACACCGATTCTTTGTCATTTTTCTTTTGGAGCATATGCTAAAACTTTCTATACTTTGATTTTGATATATATTCAGTTCCAAAACAGTAAAAGCTAAACTATCTTTGTAGGATATGCTTGGACCGTACTATCCAGTGTGAGGGAGTGCTTCGATGCTATTGGCCACTTCTTCCTAACAGTGTTCAGCAACTGCTACGATCTCGACTGATTGGGAGTCGCCACACGAGTCTTGGAGGATCTTGAGAGTACCTTAAAAAATGTTTTTTTTTTTATGTAAGCTTAAAGTTCATCAACATTTTGAAAAGAAAACCATAAGGTGTACATTGCTTGGAACTGTGATAGTCTATTTTTTTTTTTAAAAGTGTACAGATGACAATTTATGTATAAAGATGGGTTCAATCTTCCATACTTGTATAGATGCTTCCAGAAAGCCAGCTACAAAACTTTAATGTAATTATGGAGGTACACATTAGCTATATGTATTTGAAATCGGGAACAGATTGTTATGGACAATCATGTTATTGGTTGGGTTGTTCTGGTAACAATTTAAAATATAATCTAGTAAAAACAAACAAACAAAGAATTTTTGTGTCATATTACATTATAACTTAACAAATGCTTCTGTAGAACCAGTATTACATTACATCCCCTTTAAATTTATATACTGTACAAGAAATACTAACCTTAACTTCAGTAAACTTTATAATTTTTGTCTGTTAACATAAAATTAAGGTCAGTTGGAAATAGTTAACATTTTTTTTCTTTCAGGAAATTTGACAAAAAAAAGTCTTCCGAGGATGGACATTCTTGAATTTGTTATAAACAAGCACGAATGAATGTTTTCTTTTAGTTACACAAGAAGTGAAGACATTATTGTTACAGTTGATTTTTCTAGTAACAACAAAACAATAAGAATATTTTGTATTCAAAATAATAAGAAAAATAAATGTACTTTGAATTGAACATTGACACTAATGTAAAGCTTCACATAGCTTTCACATGACATGTGAAAATATTTAGCAGTTTACTAAAAGCATGTTAGGAAGTATTAATGAGATTGCTACTGTACTGTATCACAGTTGATAAAATTCTCTCAAGAAGAGTAAATGTACAGGACTTATTTAAACTAATGATTTTCATATTGAGATAATTATTTGAACTTTTCAAAAAATGTATAATAAACCTCACAATACATAATGTACTTTAAAGAATAGTACATTTTTTGTGACTAAAGTGTCATGTATGCGAGTGCAGTTTAGGTTCCATCTTACTACCAAAGTTATAATGCAAAAGAACCTATCAGAGGAAACTGCTTCACAAGCCATATTTTAAATATTTCTTTTTCACCAGAAGTGAAATTTAAGAAAGAGTCAACATGCATTCTAGTATGGAGTGCATTTTGGCTCAGCAAACCAAAGAAATACCATAACACTTCTCCTAATGAAGAAGTCTGTAACTGCTGTGAGATTGTAATTTAATATAGGGTATTATGTAGTGGAGTAAAACGGACTTTTAAAACTCCACAGCTGTATTTCAGGTTGGTTTCTAGGTATTTAAATTGTTGTATATATGCGTGTGACGTTCCAAATTTTTTCACTTGAATGTCTTACAACTTGAAAATATTAATTACCTTGTTGGGTATTCCAAAGGTTAACTTTCCAGGATTTGTTGTTCATAAATTATTTGGCAGCTAAATTAAATAATGAAAGACGATTGAACCTATCTGAAGCAGAAATAGAAATGTAATTCAAATAAAGGCTTACATTTACTTATGACTTTATTATTTTCACATTGTACAGATTTATTTTATAAGCTACATACGTCTAAGAACAACAGTTTTGTCACTAGAAACTAAGAAAGTTATCACTACTGATATATAAATAGTGTAGCTAAAACAAGAATGTTTGAACTACATGTATAACGATTTTGTTATCAATGTTTTGTGTGTATTTGGACTGAATATGTTTTAACCACTTTGTCTCAGCATTAAATCTCATGTTCAAAACTTGATATATTCAGGATTTGTTTACTTGTTAATTAGAAAAACAAAAAAAGGTAAAAGTATTTTATAAGAGTTCATGTCGTGGGAAAATTCAAACTCTTTCAATGAGATTTGTTACTGCTTTTTACTTTTAAAGAGAAACTATTTAAAAGATACTTGAACACTAAGTGGCGAGATGAGGTAAAATTTGAAAGTTTTCTCTCTTGATTAGTGTGCAATTTTAGACTAGATGTAAAACCACACTTACCTGTCTGTATGGGAGTAGAAATAAATATTTGTACTTTAATTTGCTTTGGTTTGGAAGTTAGCACCAGTATTGGTAAAGATCTTGATTTAGAAGAGTTTAGTTACCTAAGTTACTACCTATAACATAGAGTTCATTATAACATCTTTGTTGGTTGATTCAAAATATAGAAATAACTATATTATCACATCCATAAATACACTCAAACACAATACAAATAGATTTTATCACTGTAACTACAATAAATCTTGCACAACCTTCATAAACACTATTTACTATGACAACATTTACTCAAGTCAAAGTTTTGGGTCAGAATCACCTTCATTCAGCTACTTTCTAGTAGAACAAGAAATCTACATCAACAAACAATCTAAGAATCAGAGTTCTACAAGCCATTAACTTTGGCTAATAAAAGCTACAAGTTTCTAAAGTGTATTTGAATTAAACATTGAAAAATTTAGCTGTGAAAGTCAAAGTACCAGATATTAGTTCTATAAAGTGAACCTTTCAAATCAAAATTTAAATTAAATGGAGTATTTTACGTTCGTTAACACTGTCAACGAAATTTTCAAGTTATATAATTTTTAGAATAGCGGACGAAGATTAAACCATTTAATTGGATCATGCTTCAAATAAAGTTTCACCTTTTGAAAGTACTGGGGTTATAAGAGTTACGTCAAATAGATTTGTTGAACCCATATTTTCTTAACATATTGAATTACTTGTAGAAGAATTCTTAATAAGCATAATTACTTCACAAGTTAAAACCTAGAGGCTTGCTTTGACTTGTACAATGGAATCAGATTAAAGGAATTAATATTTTTTCTTAAGTAACATTATTTCAACACATATATACATGTGTGTGTAGTCCTGGCAGCAGGCTGAGTAGTATCTGAGAAAAGGGCAATTTTGGAAAAGGTAACCTAAATCAGTTAATTTGTGTTCACTAATATTATACATCACAATAATGACAGTGAATATAATGACAGTGAATTATCATGAAACATTTACACAAATGTACTTTTCCAAGATCTGTGTAAACTATTCATATAATCATTAAGGCATTAGAAACGTTTTATATCTTGTTTAGATTTAATTGTATTTCAATTTAATTTGCACATAAATTTCTAACCTGTCAGTGGGGATGGATGGGAATGGAGTATCTAAACTGGATTGGCAAGGTCCTCCCAGCTCAGTGTGAAACATTTTTTTCTTTTATTTATATTAAATTCTTTCTGAATAATACAGCATTTACTTTAAAAACATTTAGCTAAGTTAGTTACTACCAAAGTATTAATTAATTACACTTTCTTTATGGACTAGTTAAATATTTAACACAATTTTCATACATGTTAAAGTAACAAAACGTTACTGTCTAGTGTGATATTAAGTGAGCTAAGTATAGTTTAATCAATGTGAAATAAATGAGTACAGTACATAGAATACAGTATTACATTTACCATTATATATTAAATGACACAGGCCTAAATTGAATACATTAATTCAACACCATTATCATTCTAGAAATGGAGAATCTTAAGTCACTTCCCATAACGTTTAACAATATTTTCCTTTGCAATTTACCCCTTTTTTATTATAATAGCTAATTTGTTTTAATAAAGAATAAAAACAATTATCTATCTATATATTACATTGAAAATAACGAACATGTCAAGGTCATTCAAGTTCAGTAAAGCTTTCAGAATTCTACAAATATTTGTTTATCTATGAGTTCTCCTTTATCCATTTAGTAAGTTACTTTACTTCATTTATAGACAGAAAAAGGTGATTATGTTTAGCATGTCATTTCTTGGACAGTCTAGCCAAAATTAATGAAATTTAACTAATCAATTCTTTAGATTATGTGACTGAAAATGGATTAAAACATTGTTCTCAGCTGAACATGTCATGAACTGTATCTACAGGTAAAATACCTCATTTATTACTAACAACTAATTGTAAATAAAAACATAAGATGCTTACACCCACATCAAAATTCCTGGGAATAGTGGAGTTCTTTTGTAAAACTTTTTTTTGTTATTCTAAATCAACATATCTTTAAGAAACAAGTTACATATTTCCTAAGTTACAGTAAAATATCTGTGGTCTGATTTTCTCCACATAGCTAAATACCTATGATATTGAGATATTTGAATAATACATTGTGTTTTACTCATTGAATATTCAAAGGCTCTGTCCTATGCAACATCACTAAATATTAAGAAGCTAAATAATACACCCATGGTTTTAATTTTTCTAGCAATATTTACCACCAGAAAATATATTTTTCAAAAACAGACACCTCTATAAATAATTAACTACTCAGAGATGAAAGTTGTTCGTTATATTACTATTCAAAACTAAAATCATAACTTTTGGAAGTCAGTGATCTAAGATCCTCAGGTTTCCAGAGACAATCTTGTTTTCCAGGATAGCACCTGTTGGTATATCTATTCTGTCACCATGATTTGCAATGATGATCACAGTACCCTAAATTGGTGAGAAAGGGTTTAATTAGTGGCTGTTTTTAATTCTTCTAAAAAGGAACTGTTATCATTTTTATACTTCAAATGTCATAACTCATTAGTGAAAATTCCAAAGGATATTAAGAAAAAGTGAGTAAGTGTAACACTAATAAATACCACAATAAATTTAGAAAAAAACAAAACAAAAACCTCACCCGAAGTGAAACTCCTTTTCCAAATGTGACAT
Source organism: Tachypleus tridentatus (assembly GCF_004210375.1). NCBI lineage: Eukaryota > Metazoa > Arthropoda > Merostomata > Xiphosura > Limulidae > Tachypleus > Tachypleus tridentatus. Next base: position 144,295,404 of record NC_134833.1, read on the forward strand.
CACCTGAAACTGTCAAGTGATCAAGCTCCAACATGTCAGGTATACTAGCAAATCGGCGTAGAAAGTCTCTAACCTGAATAATAAATAAAAACAACACAAACTTTTGATAACTTTCATGCATCCTTTTGTGGTACCTATAATGATTGGAGATTGTTGTTTTATCTTGTCATCAAAGAGTTGCTGTTATTATATCATGCAAAGATTTCACATTTTATCTATTCTAACTTAGCTGCTTGATGGCTGAGAAGCATGTCTGGAAACTTTTACTAGGTTTTGATACTTGAGGTGGGCAAAGCACAGCTCTTTGTGTAGTTTTGTGCTTATAAACATTATTTCTAAGAGATTAGCAAGCAAGCAGACGTTAGTGGAGAAGTCAAGTTTCAAATCAGGTTTTGTAGCTTTGTATGAGATTTCATACAAACCAGATCATATTAAACATTTAAAATGTTTTGGGTAATATTAAGACAGCATCCATTGTCAATGAGCAATATTTAGTATATTTAATGGTTGGTTGGTTGGTTGATTGATTTGGCATTTTATGGTGCAAAGCAGCTGGGCAATTTGTGCCAAACATTTGGTAAAAAGTTAAAATTTAAGTAAAATTATTAAATTTGTAAACAGTAATCAAGATAAAACAATGTTTAATTTTTGAATTAAAAACATAAATAGCATTAAATACAATGTTTACATCTAGTTTACAGCAGTAAGAGAAAAACTACAGTAATACAAGTTGTAAAGGACTTTTTGTAGCATAATTTTAATTATCATAACTCGCTAGGATGACTAATGGGTAAGTTCACACATCAGTGTTAGTCACCTGAAGTTGACCTTTAGCTGGTTCTGAGTTAGTTGATGTCATGGCCATTTTCAGAAAGTAATAAAAGTTTTAAAAGACTTGTAGCAAAATTTTAATTATTACTCCCCAGGATGACTAACAGGTTGTTCAAACAGCAGCATTAATCACCTGAAGTTGGCCTTTCCAGTCTTGCTTTCGAGTTATTTGATGTTACAGCCATTTTGTAATTTCAAATCGACTAGATGTACTTTGATTCTTAAAAGGGAGTCACATTAAAAAAGGTCTCATGTATAAATTAAAATCTTAAATAGCATTAAAAAGATTAATGGCCTTTAAAAAATTAAAAACATTTGTAGGGTGGACCAGTATCACCATCACCAATGATACTAACATTATGGATAAGCCTTGGGACAAACATGTTTAAAATGTTAGTTAAATTAATTTGTACATTGTTAACGACTCTCAATGACAGCAAGACAGTAAAATGTGGCTTATTGTGACCTGAGTGTCACACAGACTACACATTGGTGCATCAGTTCCCGATAAAAGAAAATGATGAGTTAAAAACTGTGACCAAGGTGTAGTCTAGTTAGAACAACTTCCTCTTTCCAATCCTTATGGAAGCAAGATGGCCAAAGTCCAGCAGAGAGTTTTACTTGAAAATATTGTTTTCACATTTCTCACTCCAAGTTGACTGCCAACTGGCACAGAGCTGAGCCTTGAATACAGGATGATAGTCCATGTATGGAACAGACAGCAGTGATAGTACTAGAGCAGACAAATTTAGCTGTAGCATCAGCAAATTCGTTCCCTTGAATACAAATGTGTCCTGGTGCCCAGACAAACTGGATAGAAGTAGATGTTAAAGAGAAATGGGCCAGTCAGTTTTGAATGTTGGTGAGAACTAATGTGAAGCAATTCCAGGGCAGTAGAGAACTAAGCAAGTCAGTATAAATAGTGCAGTTTGAATACACCTTTGCTTCTATGTGATTGAGGGCAAGAGAAATGGCATACAGTTCAGCAGTGAACACAGAAGCTGTAGAGGGGATTCTGTGCACAACCACAACAAATCATGAAAGAGCCCAGAGTCACCTGATTTTGAACCATCTGTATAAATACGAATGGAAGGATGGTTCGAAAGATGTTCAGCAAATAACAGACGGTACTTCCACTCAGGAGCACGTACTTTTCTCAGATGAATTAAAGAAAGGTCACATTTGGGGATTGTGATAAGTCATGGTGGGATGGGCTGACCAGTGGATAGAGCAATGTTATCCAAGGACAAACCCTATTCATCCAACTGCACCTGGATACAAAGGCCAAAAGGAGCAATGTCTGTTCTGAAAAAGCATGGCCCACCGAGGAAGGAAAACACAACCCCAGGTGGGATGCTGTGGTAAGGATCGAAGTTTTGAAGCGTTTAATAAAGACGGCAAATAACGCAAATGGTGGAGGTGTAGAGGATGTTTATGAGACTATGTATAACCTCTGGACGAGGGAAAGCTCTGGTGTAGAGCCGAAGTCCATGATGACGAATGGGGTCCAGCAACTTCAAGGCTGTGGTCCTGGCAGAGCCATAGACCAGTGATCCATAGTCTAGTTTTGATCAAATAAGAGCATGATATATCTTTAGTATAAAACATTGATCTGCTCCCCATGTAGAAAAGAGGACACAGAGAATGTTCAGTGCTCTTGTACATTTGATTCGTAGCTGCTTGATGTGTGGTATAAAGGTCAGCTTATGGTCAAAGATGAGCCCCACGAACTTTGTCTCAGGGACCATAGGTAACACAACTTCATCAACATGGAATTAAGGACCAGGGTGAATACCCCGTTGGTGGCAAAAGTGCATGCAAATGGTTTTAGAGAGACAAATTAAAACTGTTTGCTCTGGTCCACCTCAGTATACAACTGAGGCCAGTCTGCAGGTGCATCTCAGTATACCTCATGTTCAACAACTGACATGAGATGTGAAAGTCGTCGACTTAGAACCCATTTGCAACAGTAAGAGGAAGTTGTTCAATGATGGCATTAATGTTTATACTGAAAAGTGTGACACTCAAAATACAGCCCTGAGGGATTCCAAGTTCCTGTAGAAAAAAACAGGGAAGTGTTGAACCCACATGAGCTTGGAATTGCCTGTTCACAAAAAAAATTAATAAAAATGAGCAAATGACAACGTAACCCACATAAATGGGGGTCTTGTAAAATGCCATACCTCCATGTAGTATCATGAGCCTTCTCAAGGTCAAAGAATACTGATACGATATGTTGTCACATGAAAAAGGCTTCTCTGATCAACATCAGTTTGAATCAGGTTTTCCATGGTGGAGCGCTGTTGTCAGAAACCACACTGGCTGGGCAAGAGGAGGTTATTTGGTTCTAAGGTCTTATAGAGACAGCTCATCAAAGCAATTGGATGGTAGTTTGAAGGAATCTTGGGCTATTTCTTAGGGTGAGAGAAAGGTAGGATAATAGCCTAGCACCAGGCATCAGGAAAAACATTCTCCTGCCAGATCCAGTTAAAATCAATCAGAAGAATAGCAAGAGAAGCAGGAAATAGATGGTGTAGGATCTCGTAGTGTACATCATAAGGTCCAACACTGGCCTACTGACAGACCAATGAGTGGCCAGTTTGAGATCCAGCATTGTTAATGGGGAGATTATAGTTATAGAGACAATCACTTCAAAAGGAAAGAAGTGATTGCTTTGCCTGAGTCTTGATGGCTAAGAAGGTTGAGGATGAAGCAGAAGTGCTAGATACTCGACAACAACTTTCACCTAGAGTATCGATGAGTATTGAGCAGCTGCATGTATAATACAGTCAGTCACTGCTGCCACACAGTTGTCTACTGATGGCAGGATCAAGTTCTGCAAGAGCAGTGAAAGAGGGCTAGTTGGCTTGATCCAGCTTCCACTTGGACACATGATTTGGGTGGCATTTACCCCACCCAGTCTCTCTTAAAATTATAGGAAAATGATCATTGTCTCATGGATTATTGTCAATCCTCCAAGAAAAATGGGAGAATAGTGAAGGAGATCAAATTGAAATCAGTAGCAGTAAAGGACTGACTAGGTGCATGAAAATAATTAGAAGAACCAGTATTGAAAAGAGAAAGGTCGTGATTAAAAGAGAATACGCTCTACAGAGCAATCCCTCCTATCAATATCAGCACTTCCCCAGAGGGGATGATAAAGTCCCCCAGGATTAAAATGGGAGACAGCAACTGTTTAATGAGAGCATCAAGGTCTGATTGATCATACGTCTCTTGAGGAGGCAGGCAGAGAGAAGAAACAGTGATGGTATGATCAGAGGAAACACGGATGGCTACGGCCTCCAAGGGTGTATCTAGTGGCAAAGACAGGGTTGTCGCATGATGATCTACTAACAATGCCACCCCTCCATACATTAGTCCATTACACAGCCTGTCATTTCTGTACAAAGAAAACTGCCGAAAGGTGACTGTATCGGCTGGTTTCAGAAATGTTTCTTGTAAGGAAAGAGATACACAGGATGTAGGAATCAGTGTTTTGATGTCATCCAGATTAGAATTTATCCTCACCAGTTCCATTGTATCAAGGTGGCCATTTTTATTTGTGTAAGCGAATTGGGTGGAAGGCTCTTCTGTTTTGACCACATCTTTTTTCTTTATTCAAGGGAGGTCTATTGACCTCCATGGATATTTCCCCGGATTGACTGAGCGCATCTTTATTGTTGGAAGAGGATTCCAGTGACTGAAAACATGAATGAATGATCGTTTTGCATCTTCGGGTTTGCTGGAATGTATGTTAGAAACAAAGATGGGTGTTGAATATTGATTCATAAACTTTTTTAACCATGTAGGTCAAAAGACTTTTCATATGTTTTCAGAACAATTCTTTTGGAGGCACAGAGAGAACCATCTGCACTCCAACTGTAGAAGTGGAATGAAGTGCAGCAGCATACGTCCGAGACATGGACAACATTTTTCAAGCTTCAGGGTAAATAATGTTTTGAATCGTCTTCAAACACTGCACCTCATTTTCTTCCAACCACTTATGGCAAGAACGAAAGTGGCATGGGTGAAAGCCATTGCCATTGATGCAACGAGGGTCCATTTTACACTCATAGGCATTGTGGTCCTTGCCACTGCAAGGAGCACACATCATGGAACCATGACATGTCTTTGAGTGACTGAACCGCTGACACTGGAAACCTCTGAGAGGGTTTGGAATGTATGGCCATACCTTGCAATTAAGATAATCTGCCTTGATGGTGGCAGGTGAAAGTGGTGATATAAATGTCAGAACGAGGATGCTGGTCAGCATCATAATTTCATATTTGCGAGTGGAGATACACCTCACTGCAGAAACTCCTTTGGTGGAGAAACCAGCAAGAATCTTTGACTTGGGGATATTCTTAAAATCCCTCTCAACAACTCCTCATTATGAATTCAAAGTAGTATGAGGTGTGACCTCAATAGGTATATCTTCAATTGCCTTTGAATGCAAGAGGAGTTCACTGTGTTGAGATGTGGATGTTTCCACCAATATGTCACCACAGCAAATCTTCTTTACTAACTTTGGAGAGCCAGCAAGTCCCTCTAGTTCTCTCTGAATGAAAAAGGGCAACATCTTTTCAAAAGATTTGTCTGAAAGAGATTGTTGTACAAGAAAATGAAGTACAACAGGTGTTGCAGATGTTGAAGATTGCTGCTCAGAATCTCAAAGATGTGGTTGTTTACCTATGGACTGCTTTTCACTATTTTATTTAAGTTTTTAATTGAGGATCCATAATAAAAAAAAAGAATACTTCGGTGCCCACTGACCCCACCCACCATGGAGCCCTACGAGGGGAACACACTACAATGCCAAACAAGGGCACTGCAGCAACACCATGGTTTCATGAGCACTATACCCAAACTTCAGCATCTGATACAATGTCCACAACACCTCTTGAGAACATCCAACACTGGTATTTGGTTGACCCTAGCCAAAGTGGACCAGCCAACTGACCCTAGGGGAGCCACCCAAAGATTGCCCATCTCCAGGAATTCTAGGCCAAAGTGGTCAGACCCCTCAACCACCAGGATCCTCCCCTTCACTGGTCACCATGCACAGCAAATACATGGGTGGATGTTTTGATCCCAGAGGAGGTATACTGGAAGAACAGAACTTTCCCTGAGAGGTCTCCTCACCATGTACAGGAATTCATACCGATGGGATATTTTATGGAAAAGCTATTTAATATCATGACTGAAAATAATCATTACATCCAGAACAAATACTTTAGCAAGATAAAAATTCTGGATAGATGTTATCGGCATGCAAATTAAGATTCTCATACAACTAGATGCTAAAGATTAAGGTTATATAAAGTTGGAGAACAGAAAGCTGCTATCCATTGGAATTCTTCTTCAGTTGTCAGGATTACATACACTTTAATAATTACATGTCTAATCCAATGAAGAATAACAACTAACCTTTGCAAAATGGTTTTCTCCCAGTTTCACCAATGGAACTGTGGGAAAGGCTCGTTTAGGGCTCATCTCTAGAGTGCCATTCTTCATCAAGTAAAGATTGCTCATAACAGCAAGCAGGTCAGATGTTTTCTTAACAGGGAGAAATCGTTTTCGAGGGACATTAATTCCTAGAAAAATTAACTATCTATCATGGAGGGAAACTTCATGACAAACTCAGGACATAAGGGTAAAGATATTCCAAAAAGTATATTTCATAAAAAAAAAACTTTAACATAAACTAAAGAACTACATCTTGGTCAAATTATAGGTTTCACAAGATAAAAAACACAGTGAAACATGATAAAACATTTTCATTATATCCATATTACTAGATACTCACCAATAGCCCTAGCAAAGTCTTTCATTGCAGCACCAGCTGCTGTCTCTAGTTGGATAACATTTATTCCATAATCAAGATGCTAGAAGAAGTGAATTTGTTCAATAAGTTTTGTGCTTTCAAGATATACACTATAAGAAAAATTTAGATACATACAAAACAATTACACTGAACAGATGTATATATATATAATATGTTGTGTTAGCAAATGTTTCTCTGAAACTTGAGTAAAAAAAATAATTGAACAGATTTTAAATTTTAGATTTCACACAGTTATGGGTTTCAGTAATTAATAACCCAGAATAAGTTTCTATCAGTAACAAAACATATAATACAAATTAATGCTTGTGTTTTTGTTTATAGCATTATTGAAATCTCAAAACACTAAATAAAAAAACAGCTAATGTGCTTAAAAGATGTGTAGATTCAGATCTACAAGTACACAAAATTGTAACAGCAAAAATAGACGTGTGATAATTTATAACGGAAAATATGCCTAGAAAAATTGTTTCATTATCCACTTTATTAACACGTAGTGATACATAGATACATAAAAGGTGGTCTTTAGTTTAAAGCCATGAGTGCAAGTCTACTGAAGTAATTACACAACAAAACATATTCATACTCTTGTACTTTAGCTAACTTACATAAAAGACACAACTCTCCCAAACTCTTGAAACTGTAATGAATTATTTTAAGATTTGTCTCAAATGAACAATACCTTTTTTATAAAATCTAACTATGCTAAAAGTAAAAAAAGAACAACATGCAAAGCTAGTATAACAGAATAAATATATTAAAATCAACAAAATCTACATTTTATTTTTCTCAGCCTTGCATTCATGGCATCAAGTTCCTACAGCACATTTCATTTAGAACTTTAGTGTAAAAGTTATTTTATGGTTGAATGTAACTTCTGTTTAACCTCCCCTCTTCTATCAGTTTCATTTAGAACATTAGCATGGAGGTTACCTAATAGTTGATAACACAATAGTGTGTAAAAGTGTTAGGAAAAGAGAATATTTTGTCATTCTTTTTATTTTATGGGGTATAGTGTTTCCATGCTATGAGAGAATGAACATTTCAACACTATGGCAATGCTTCATTTGATCCCTTGCTGACAACTGAATGAGCCAGGATAAGAATTATTATAATTCTTTAGAAATCCTATATACTTGTATCTATGGAATGTCATAAATGTTCTTTTGGAATGAACTTACTGGTTAAATTTAGGATCTGAAATAGCTGTTAAGATATCTCATGTTGTGTCCTAACTGCATAGAGAAGAGCTAGTTTATGGTTCCGATTTAAGCAAGAAGAAACCAATTTAAAATAATTCCACTGATAAAATTGACAAAAACAGTATTTAACACAATATATTAAGTTTTGTGGTCATGTCACAGTCCAATAAGTACAGAGAATTCTCGGTAAAACAGAGTTTGCATAAACGCTTTACGTGATGCAGGTTAGACTATAACAAATTGCTGCAGACTTGAATTGCTCCCCAAATACTGTTACGTACACCCTAGATCGTGAGAAAGGTGAAAGATACTTAGTTCAGTTCATATCAATTGCCATAAAGCATGAGGGAAGCAGTGTGATGGTTTTGGGGTATTTTTCTGCTGAGGTAACAGGAGATATTTACAAAATAGATGGAATAATGGACCAGAAAAACTACCATTAGATACCAATCTGTCACACTATACTCAGTGGTTTAAGTATTATTGATAAAGAATTCTACTACTAAGATAATGACCTCAGACACTTCCAATCTTTGCAGAAATTACTTCTCTAAGAAAGAAGCTGCTGGGATCATTCAAATGATGCAATGGCTCCCACAGAACCCTGATCTCAATCCAACTGAGTAGACCTAGGATTTCATAGATCAAAAACTTGACAAATCAAAACTTACTTCCAAGGAAACTTTGTATGAGCATATTAGAAACTTTTGGAGTAAAATGCCAAAGGATTAAATATGTTGCAACAATGCCTTAAAGACTATCTGCAGTTATAAGTGCAAAACAGGGACACATAATATTAACTGTTTCCTGAACTTCCACTGAGTTTTTTTGAAAATTAATAAAGTTATGATGTTTCACCTGTAATTTGCCTTCCATTGTTCTTCCAAAGTAGTCTAAAATCTAATTTTTGACTTTGTCTTAATTTTGCACAGTTCTGTAATCTCAATCTCTAACCTTCCATCTAGTACTACTGTCATTTAGACTGTTGGTGTGGTAATTTACCTTATGATTGACTATAATTTCCACATCTAACCTTTCATCTAGTACCACTGCCATTTAGACTGTTGGTGTGGAAATTTACCTTATGATTGACTATAATTTCCACATCTAACCTTTCATCTGGTATTATTTTCATTTAAATCTTTAATGTGGAAGTTATACCTTGTAGTTGACAATAATTTCACTGTCTAACCTCCCATCTAGTACCAGTTTCATTTAACACTTCAGTTTTGGAGTTACCTTATGATTGACTATAATTTCCATGTCTAACATTCCATCTTCTACCAGAGATGCTATACTTTTTAGGCTCATCCACAAGTTGTTGGTGTTGAAAATTCTTTAAAAAAAAAAGGATATGAAAAACTATAGTACAATTTAGTACAGTTTTTTTATAAAAACTTCTGTGACTAGTTAAACAGACAAAAGATAGACAAAACATATTTAACTTATCTTTCTATGCTGAGTATATATTTGTGATAACTAAGAAAACTTCCTGACACATAGATAACATTTTCATGTTCAATCCATATACAACGTTTGTGTAAAGTGACTTAACAGAATATGCATTTCAACCAACATGACCTGCATGCTAACCATCATGACCACAGCTGAAGCTTCAGCTACACTGTGTTTGATTAGACATTGTAATAATGAACTTTTACAATACATACTGTAGAATTGATTCTAGCTAATTAAAAAAGACTGAACCTTGTTTTCTTTCTCAATACTTCCTACTATCCATTATAAATGAAAGTAAAGAAAGTTTGGTTTGAATTTCACACAAAGCTACTTGAGGGCTATCTGCACTAGCTGTCCATAATTTAGAAGTGTAAGACTAGAGGGAAGGCAGCTAGTTATCACCAACCCCGCTAACTCTTGGGCTACTCTTTTACCAATGAATAGTGGGATTGACCGTAACATAATAATGTCCCCACGGCTGAAAGGGCAAGCATGTTTGGTGTGACAGGGATTCGAAACTTGCGACCCTTGGCGTAAGAGTCGAGTTCCTTAACCACCTGCTCATGCCAGCCCGTAACAGTAAATAATAATGTTAAACATGTTTATCATACTAGCTACAACTAGTCATAATTCAACAGGAGTCCTGGCATACAAGTAAAATAACCACTTTAATGTGTTAATTACTGTTATTATAGACATTTATGACAAACATGGTTATTAAATAAGTAAGTGATTTCAGCAATCAACATTTTTCTGAAGAAATAAAAAGTAGTTAATATTAACTCAGTTCCTAAGTAATACTAGTTATTTTTGTAGCTTGTAGTAAGTACAGTTTTCCAGGAATTGTATGCAAGTGCATTATCATGTTACACTGGAGTGGGTGAGCTAAATTAATTGAACTATAGAGTGTAGCTATAAGAATATGCAAAGCAAGAAATCATTACTTACTTCAATATTACTATTTACTAGTGTAGGTTGGATTTATGTGACAAATAAAGGGTATTCACAACTGAAAACTCAAAACAAAATTGTATATATATCAACATATATATCAAAAATGTTACAGGCCAAATAAAAAGTGTATTTCCCATTGGTTTAAAACAATTCAGATTAAAGATAAGTACTCATATATCTAAATATGACTTTTCTTAGTATGTATTCTTGGCAATAATTTTACTTAAATATTTATGCACAGGCAAAGGTTGCTATCAGGCCCTCCAGCCCCATCTTTTTCTTCTACTTTTTTTTAATATGTCCAAAGTAATGTAACAGCAGTTATGTTTGTAGTGTGTAACAAGTACACAACATAATAGTTTAAAACTAAAACACTGTTTAGTTCAGAGAAGGTAAATACAAACAACAGGCATCACTGTGATTAGTCATTTAATCAATGACAACAGTGCTACACCAATGGAATCAGTACAAGCTATTGTGCTATTTGCAAGTTCAGTTAGTATGTATCTTAAGCTTAACAAATTTATCTGTGTTATGTGAAAACCATTAAAGCTTTCTGCTGCTGTTCATAATTTTGAATTGTCAACCAGAGAGAGATGGCTGGCAGAACCCATGTACTCCAAAATCTTAGGCTATTCTCTTTATCAACTAATAGATTTAACATAACTTCAGACCAACATAAGCTGGTGGTTATCTCACAAACTGAGAATTGTAGATTTGATATTCAGTACCACCATATGCTCTCCTTTTCAATTGTAAAGACATTATAAGGTTATGGTCAATTCCATTAATCAATGGCTGAAGAATTTGTACTGAATGTCAGCAGTCAGTTGCCTTCCCTGTGGTAGTCATAAAAATTATGGATGTGACAGAAAATAGTTTCACCACAACTCATAAACAAAGAAACAAACATCTAAAACAATAAATATGTTAAGTGGCAATGGGAATCAATAATAGCCCCTTAACTAACAAGATAAGTAACCAGATCATGCTAGTCTGAGGCTGAACAAACCTGAATTAATGAAAAAGATAAACCTTAATGCCAATATTCCTTCTGATTGGATGGTTGGGATAATTAATAATATTAACTGGAAATCCAAATTCTGATTAGTTGGTTATTTTTACATCTCGTGACATTAATCGAGTTGAACAAACTTGAATTAATTGAACATGATAATTAGAAGTCATAATAGCAATATTTTGATTACTTGAATAATGAACTGTTGGAAGTCATAATAGCAATATTTTGATTACTTGATTAATGAACTGTTGGAATCATCAAAAACCACTTGTAACAAAAGAAAACTATAATTTTGATTAGATAGTTATTTTCATTACACTAATCAAGAAAGCTCAAGAAATTTGAGTGAATCAAAAATTTTAATGGCAAATCATAATGGCAATACTTTGAAAACTTAAAAAGTTGGAATAATCTAAAACATTACTAATTAGAAACATTTAATTTGGTTTACATATTATGTCACACTATTCAGTGTAGCTGATGCTGAGTTAACTACCCAGTTCTATTTAATAAATACACAAATTAGCTGCAATATATCTCAATGTATTGGGTTGAGGAATAATTCGTGAGCGTTTTTTCAAGTTAACAAAATATATTCATAAATGAAACGCTTTTGCAAAATATTTTATGTCATTTGGTAGATAATTTTTTGCTCTAACAGATGGTGTGTTTGATTTTCATATGTCTTTAATTTTTGCTTTCATTTTCAGCTCATTAAATGGAATGTGAAGTGGACAAAATCGAGCATTTTCGACACCATCTGCTTTTCGCATTTAATTTCTTGCAATTTCGTTTAAAACAATGCATACTATATACCTAGGTATTACATGAAATAAAGTATCATAATAAATGTTTTGGGTGTAATGTGTTCATGCATTGAGGTATTGTATAGTCTTGGATGTAATGCTTGAATGAAATTATTTAAAAACGCTCACGAATTATTCCTCAACCTAATACATAACAAGAAGTAAGGCTTAACTTTTAAGAAGCTAGCGCACAAATGGCTGTTATTTTAACAGCTAAGTTACAATAACTTTCAATAGTCAAATAAAAGCCATTGTCTACATTCATAATTTATTAGTTGTAATTTTATTAAAAATTAGTAACTTGTTTTACAAAATAGGCACACATTAGGCACACTAAGTTCTTAGTGTGACATTTGCAATTATTAAACCATTGTAAATTTGTAATGGTTCCTCATCATCAGTTCAATACAGTATAGTAAAATTCTCTCTAGTAATACATATGTTATAATATATGATGTGAAACACTCTACAACTTTGAATTTTTTCAGGTGTATGCTTTTTAAAATGTTTATAAATTTGTACTCCTTCTGGCCCTAGCGCCATGTTGCTCTCAACTCATGTAATAGATCATCTGAATACTGTCAGTTGATGCTGAGGAGCTGTTACAAATCTGAGAGTATAATAATTACACATATGAAGTCACAAATTATACAACAAAACTTTGACATATCATTTCCCTTGAAATTGTAAGTAAAAAGGCAATATGCTTAAAGAAACTTACTTGAACGTTTTTACACTTTTGAATTCATCAATCTGAAATAACGAAAAACAAATCACTTACACTTACAATGAAATATTGCTTTCCTTTTTTGAACTTTTCCCAAGTTCATACGAGTAATTACAGTTAGAAATTCCACATATATGAAGCTGCATTGTTCTGTAGGCTACATCTCAGTACATTCAATGAAAAACATTGAGAAGTTATACTTAAATGTTAGTAGGAACAAAAGTTCAAATAATACATCAGAAAAGCTTATTTATTTACATTCTCATAGAACTTTGGCTATTTCTAAACAAAGTATACACTGTATAGTAATTATACCATATTGCTGCTTGTTCTATTCACTAAATAAAAAGTTTCTGTAAAAACATAATTCTGACATGTTCTCTTGGAGCTTCAGATATTCCCAATGAAAGCCTAAACCATATAACATTGATATATCAGTACTATTTGTTCTATAAATGAAATGAAAATTTTCTTAAAAATCACAATCCTTACATGTTCTTTTGGAACCTGGGCTATTTCTAGTAAACGAAGTTTTCCTTCATATTGAATCAAAGTACCACCCTAAGAAGAATGAAATAAGAAAACTTTTATAAAAACATAAGCACGGAGAAACTTCAACAATCAAGTTAGACAAAAATATCCCTTAATAATAATAACTTTTTATTTCAGCCAACTTTATGCCATTGTGACTTCATCAGGGCCAGTAGTACAAGTTCTTATATCATCAAAATATGTAAATCTCTGAAAAACAACAAAATACATTAAGAATAATAAATGTCTAAGAAACCATTTCAAGCAATTTAAGTGATTCAAAGGTTCCTTATAAATTTAACTAGTAAGTTTTGTTAAAGGTAACTAATCATATTTGTAATAGGTAAATACATGAATATACATATAAATATATACTTATTAATAGAAATTATTTGATTAAATGACATTCTTTAATGATCATATGACCATTCTGCATTTGTTAATAACTACACTTTACTGTCCTATGTTATAAAAGCATACACATGACTTAACTTTGTTACTATTTTAATTAGTTAGAGATGTTGTTTTGTAAATGTCATTGTTCACACTTCTGTGAATATAACAATTTTGATAAAGCTCAAGTTGAGAAAATACTGAGAAATGTAGTTTGTAGTTGAAGTGCTTACGTATTTATTTATTATTTTAAATGTGTTCTAAATTCTGAAAGCTGTGCCAAGAAGTGTGACATTTCTGAATTTTACTTTTTTGTATTTTCGTTACTGCATCACAGCAAAAGAATTAAACTTATGAACAGATTTATTGTTCTAAAATCAAGAAGTGTAAGAACAGCAGTTCCTCACCTTAACATCAGCAATCGTTTTGTCTGTAACTTCCATAATAAACTCAGGGTGAGGATCAGAAGAGTCATTCAGCATCGTGTTTAAGATGTCTGAAGAAAGTCAAGACCGTTGTATTTGAAGCTGTTTTCCTATTGAACCTTTTACATCTAGAAATTCAATCTTACAAAAGTACAAGTAGATGAGAGAAAAGAATAATAAATTAGTGACTTTGGAGATATGGAATTAAAACCAAGATAAAAGAAAGTTAATAACAAATATTGGTAATAAAAAATTTGATTTTATATCTTCTCAACAGAATCTTTAAAGCTGGAATAAAAAAACTCTGATGTTTTCAGGTGAAACCTACTTCCTGACAAGCGTCAGTCAGGCAAATCCACAAATAGCAGCAGATTTGATCAAGAAATAAGGGAGGTGGGGGTGTTTTTAATTTGATGGCTTAACTGAATTTTATGCTGCATGAGAAATAGAAAGATTGGAACTACTTTAATAACAGTGAAAACATTCTTAATTGAACACAATATAAAAATTGTGCATACCTGTGTAGACAAGCACAAGATAATCTCTCCTATATCAATGAATAGCTCACCACTTTTACATCTCTGCCAAAATAATCATAATGAAAGCCAAGTAGACCTGAACAAAGAAAGTGTTTGAATCCATAATATTAACTTGTTTTTTGGTCCAACAAATGAAATCACCTCATGACCTCTACGTCTTCCCTTACAGCACTACTATCTATTACCAGATTTAGTCAACATCTCAATGTGCCAACAAAGGATATTTCAGTGCAAAACTCTTCAATCTTAACTCTACCTATGATACTGATAGAAGAGGACACATCAACTGCTGAAAACCAAAGGGCAAAGTACCTACAACAAGATAATGATATAAGCTTTGGATCATAGGTTGTTGCTGCTGTAAGAGTGGAAATTATATAATAATTTGGAATAATTTATATAATAAATTGGAATAATTTCTATTATTATGGAAAGCAGAAAACCATATCATAAAACTATTAAGTATTTTATTAAAATTCATTTTTTGTCAATTCTTTTTATTGTAACTGTTCATATTTCTGACTACCCAAGATTTCTATCTTTAAATACATTTTTCAATACAAATTAGCTTCACAACTTGAAGGCTTATTTATGTTAGTTGATACTAGTCGGCAGATTTTTTTCAAAGGATACTAACATCAACAGTGGCTCCGAGGTTGTCAATATTTGAAACAAAGCAAACTTCTTTTCCTTGATTAATAAACTGCTGTAAAAGCCCAGATTTATGAAACGACTCATAGAAGTCACCATGGCCTGGTGGATACCACCTACGTGCACAAAAAACAGAAGCTATTTCTTTAAAGTCTATTTATCCATAAACAGCTTGTACAGATCTATCATAATGAAAACTAAACAACAATTAAACATTGTGAACTCATACCAAAACCTTATTGGTACAAAGTCACACAGAAAAACATACATTTAGATATTGTACTAAAACTTCATAACACTCATTGGTTAGAAAGCTTTATTTCAATAAAATAACATACTAAGAATAAATATTAAGCAGCATTATATTAATCTTGCACAAAATTCAGATATTGCAGTAGTAATAAATATCAATCACCAATTTCTTTAAAGTGCTACAGACTATAATGAAAAAAACACAAAATTTTAATAAAATTTTAGGAACTTTCAGTAGTACAGTGGTTAAGGCTTTCACCTTGGGACCAAATCTAGGGATCTCATGCTAACTCAGGCTGCACAACAATGTGGGTGCCACAACAAGGAATCCAAAAGCTTAGTGTGAAGAGAGAAGATCCAAGGTTATTATTTAATTAAAGTGCACATTTACCTATAATGCAGTTTATACATAAATATATATTAGTCCAAAAAGTTCAACTTCATGAACAGTGATATATAAATGACTGAAGCAGAGCCATGTGCTGAAGTAACTAAAGCATAAATTGGTTGGTTTGTACTTTATACAATTGTAAATAGAATTCTTTTAACAATTACTATTTACTTTCACTTGATTTTTCAATAAAACTTTCATGTTACAGGTTGATAAAGTTGTTCATACTTTGTTTTTGAACCTTGTGATTAGTTCAACACAGAAAGAAAGTCAGAATGCAGAATTTTTACTTACACATATTGCATGAAGATGTTTCTGCACATGCAAGTTTTTGATATCTACACAAATATATATGTATACATACATTTGAAACAGCCCATCTCTACAGTGAGCCATTTTAGTGTAATCAATGAATGGTGCACGTCTGAGGCAATGAATATCTTGCAACAGAATAGGATCCCATCATAAGGGTTAAAAATGAGGGTTGCTAAAGATAAAAACATAACTAAAAGGAGGTGAAGAGATGAAACCTACCTAGTCAAAAGTGAACAGACATGTGTAAAAATGTTAGGTTGGTTGATTTGGTGTTTTACGGCACAAAGCAGCAAGGCTATCAGTACCAAATATCCGGTAAAAAATTAAAATTAAATTTAGTAAAATTTATGAAAAGAAATTAAGGTAAAACAAAACAAAGTTTAAAAAAAACATAAATAGCATAAAACCAATGTTTACATCTAGTCTACAATGTTAAGAGAAAAACTACAGTAATACAAGTTGTAAAGGACTTTCTGTAGCATAATTGTGATTATCATAACTCACCAGGAAGACTAACAGATAAGTACAAAAACCATCATCAGTTACCTGAAGTTGGCCTCTCCAGCAGTCTGGACAAGGGTGGCAGAGTAAAAACTGAGACAAAAATACAAATAAAGGTCAGACTGGAAGAAACCATGAATGCATCAGCCAATATGGAGCCATTAGTAGGACTAGGCCTAGAGTTGTTTGGACTAGGAATAGAACTCTGGAGAGTTGTCAAGTAGGAGGGTAAGTATAGATGTGAAGACCCCTTCAATCTTGACTGAATGCATTCACTTCCAGGTTCAGTGGGTGCAGAATGCAAGACCAAAAGAAGGAAATTTGGAGTACCAGTGGGTAGCATATGCATATATGGTGTTCCCATCTAGTAACACAGCCATTTAAAGACCTGTGATGCAAGGGGCAACTCTATGGGAATAACCTTGCTGGGACAAAATAATTGTTCTGCATCCAGATTCAGGGCGCAAGGAACATGGTAAGCAAAGATCATAATGTGGTGAATGTGGACCCAGAAAAGGAGATTCAAGTTCTAAAAACACAGACCTCTGGGAATGATCTACCCATGCTTGGTAAAATAAGTAACTACTGCGGAGTTGTCAGAGTGTACCATAACCACCTTTTCCTTCAGGAAAGTGAGGAAGTGAGACATAACTTGGGAAAGGTGATATGACAAAAGACTGGAAATCTTCTGGAATATGATGTAAGAATCTCAACTCCATGAAGATAAGTCAGTGAACAAATGTAACTCTGGATGGGGCAGAGAAAGTTACTCCCCACTTCCCCTTGTGGTCTGATCATGGTCTAATCACCAAGCCAGGTTAGCTCTAATTAGGAAATGAAGGGTAAAAGAGTGTTCCAAGGATTCTGAGTAGTAGTTTCACCAACTAAGGAGTGTCCACTGAAGGGATTGATTATGAGCTTGGCCCACTGAAAGGAGAGCTTCCAAGAAAGCCCACATCCCCTCCAAAACATGCTTGAGCTATTAGAAAAAATGACGTGAATCATACGCAACATATAATCTAACACATGCCTATTGAACAAAAGGCTTATGACAATCGAACTGACAATTTAAAGTTACCTGTTAGTACAGAGTAACTATTGTGCAAACTAACTACAATTGTCAAGAAAACAAAGTAATGATCAATAACTAACATAAAATTAACTCGGATAGAGGATACATAAATCCAACAATGACAATAATTAGGACTAACCATAAGCATCATGTATTAAAAATGGTGAGAAAAACTTAGTCAGATAGAAATGAATTATATGTGATCAGTAGTAATGATACATTACATACAAACTATGTTAACTTGACATTAAGAGCACCCTTCTGCCTGCATCTAAATTCCTTCTGTATCATGGTGCCTTTAATATGAAAAATAAACAATTCAAGGCTGAATTTCATATTGACTATATTAAATTTCTAAATTTTAAGGTCCCCATTTTGTTTGGTGTATGCATTTAAAGCCCTTTTTTACTAGCATGTAAGCAGTTTTTATGTATATTGTTCAAACATTAAATAAATGGAACAAATAAATGTGTTTTTTGTTTAATTTATTTCTATTCTATAGGTATGAAAATACATTTACAGTACATGTAAAAAGTTACCCACACAATAGGTCATTAGCACAAATAGATGAATAACAAACTTAACTGTTATTCTTTCCATTATTGGCTATATGTTTAATTTGTATAAAAATCACAAATAATTATTTGTTACACTTACACTGTTGGTGCTGCAATTGACACTTTAAGAGTTATGAATGTGTCTAAAATGTTTAACAAACCTTGCTCAAGGGTAAATTGTTTTAGATCAAAAGCATACTGTCATGCTTGCATAAACATCTTCATGTTGGTGGTGCTGGCTCAGGTAAAGAAGTTGGCTTCTTATCATCCAAAGTGATGTGATCACTCTGAGAAAAACTTTCCTGCAGTGCCACTTGCAATTCATTGATCTAAACCTTTGTTTAATAAAATTTTGAAAATAATTCTCTAAAAGGTCACAACATGCACACTTTTCCTGCCCACAGCAAAAGGGTTAATGTCTGCTTTATCAAGTGCCTGTATAGAGAACAAAACAAAAAACACTACTCATAACCCAGAATATCAAAATGCCCAATATTACAAGATTTATTTTAGTTAGATACATTAGAAGAAAACAGAAGAGACAAGGAAGTCTGCCTTTAACAACAAGGAATCTGTTGTTTCAAGGTGTCTGTTGATCAAGGCTCTACTGTACATAGCATTAATGAACATGTAACAATGACTGAAATTACCCAGAAAAACAAATCAGTAATCAATATCTAACTTACAATTCATCTAAGTTAACTTAGATGACACATAAATATCTAACTTACCAAAGTCTGGGCATTGATGTTGGGAAAACACTTAATTTTCCCATGTGTAAAGAAGGACAGATCAACACAAAGGGCAGCTGAGTATTGCCTTCCACAACTACATCCACTAGGTGTGATGTGTGGAAGTAAAAAAAATTACCATAGGTCTGCTGATAAAGAACTGGAAGCAATATGAAGAAAAGAGAACAAACCTTCACAAAAGTAGCAGCATGGCAATTGGAGCAGGAAAAAGAAAACTAGAGAAATTGTCCAAATCTTGAATACATAGCAAAACCAAACTACATTTTAGCCTATAACCTGAGTAACAAGCTGTAAAACATTATGGAAGGGAAAACCTCATAAAGAGGTTTAGAATGTGACATATCAAATTAAGAAGGTGCCAGTAAAGAGAGTCCAAATAGTCTTCTTGAAAATCAACATCGAATTGAAAAGAAGAAATCACTGGTTGAATATATTAATCTAGTTCTCTGCAAACTGAGGACTGTACCTTCTCTACAGATAAAGTTGAACCCAATTCCTTGGAAGTCATATCATTGTTTTTGACTGTAAAAGGAAGTTCTGGATTCCATACATTGAATTGTGAATTCATTGAAAGATTGCTTTTAATTTAGTAAAATGAAACAAATCCCTAAAAAATTGATGGAACAAATAAATTCAACCAATAAAATAAAACTGTACAACATATTTTGTGAAATGGCAAAGAAGTACAACCATAAATGATAGACACGTGAAAAAAAACAACATTTCTAATCAATGCTGTGCTAATTGAGAAAGAGAAGATTGAGTGGAAATAGCAGAGGGAGCTAGCTGTGTCAATAAAAATGGTGCAAACCTATTGGTGGAGAGTATTCACATGATATGTACATGTTCACAAATGGTATAAAAATGATAGGGTATATAGAATGGGCTGAGCTTGAAATTTTTTACAATGCTTAGAGGGCAGAAGAAAGATCGATAGCTTTGGGTGACAGAAGATAAGACAGTATTTGAAGATCAATTACTATAATGATCATCATATTTTCACATATAATGTTTCCACTTTCCTCAGGAGTATTTAAAGTAGTTGAGCATCATATTTTTGCATGAATTCGAACTTGGTCATAATGCATTGCAAACAGCTCGCAATATCAACCAAGCATGGGACAAAGGAACCATCCAAATGTACAGTACAGTGTTGGTTTCAAAAGTTTCATAATGAAGACATGAGTCTTGAAGATAAGGAGAGCAGAGGATGTCCTTCTGCCATTGAAAACAACTGAGAGTATTAGTGGAAAGAAACCCATTTCAAACTGTTCCAGAAATGGCATAGGAATTGGATGTTGGCTTTTCCACAAGTTCGGACCATTTCGAGCAAATTGGAGAGAGAGAAAAACTTGGCAAGTGGGTTCCACATAAACTCAGTAAAAACCCCAAAAAATCGCCTTTTGAGCTGTACTCTATGCTGATTTTGCACAATAGAAATGACCCATTTCTTGAGTGAATTGTCACCTGTGGTGAAAATGGATCCTTTATGACAAAGAAAGCAGTCTGTGCAATGGCTCAACCACGACGAAGCTCCAAAACACTTTCCGAAGCCAAAGTTGCACCAACAAAAGATTATAGTCACTGTATGGTGGTCTGTAGTCAGTATTACCCATTACAGCTTGCCCAACCTCCAACATTGTGGAGGTTTATTGTCAAGAATAGGAAGAAATCCATAGAAAGTTGCATGAATATAAATGTTAGCATTTGTCAATCAAAGAGGACCAATCTTGCTTCATGACAAATTTGGTCACGAGTTGCTCAAATGATGCTGCAGTAGCTCAACAAATTGGATTACAAAACATTGCCTCATCATCCTCCTTACTCCCCGGACCTGTTGACCATTGAATATCACTTTTTATAAGCATTTGGATAACTTTTTACTGAACAAAATATTCAACAACAGAGAATGCCTTTTAAGAATTATTTAGTTCTAGGACTTCAGAGGTTTATCATCATGGTATAATTAATTTTGTTTCTCGTTGGCAAAAGTGTGTAGATTCACTGAGTTCCTATTTTGATTAATATAGTTATTTATGAATTTTTTTTATTTCTTATTAAAGTTACAATTTAAAATCTGCCATTATTTTTTGCACAACCTAACAGATGGAGTTGTTAAACTGTAATCTATACTGATTTTACTATAACTGGATTAATTAATTTTATTAACTACTGTCTATATGTTTTAACACCAAATAGTTTGCTATTGATTTTACTTATTTTAATTAACATTACCAGTAAGCTGATATTTTTTCTAATCCCAGAATAGGTCATATAATCATAGTATCAACAGGACAATATTATATTAGTATTTATAACAGCCTATGAGTTAACATAAAGTAGAAGGTAACAGTATGTCAATCACAGTATATCTACTTATTCAGTGTCAATGAGGCCTTTCCCTCAGTACCAGTGCTAATCAGGATGACCTAGTAGTGGTTAATATGCTATTTATGTCATCAATTATTTGAAGAATTGCTTCAGTGTGGAGAATATTAAGCAGGTTAACCTCAATTTTTTGTTTTATTTACACTATTAAATAGAGAATTAGGTTCAGGATTTTATTAACATCAAATTATTTAACATGGAATTGATTACAGTAACTAAGCATTAATTTTGAGCTACTGAACAGAGAAAAGAAAGGTAGCCAACATCATTCACTATCAAAAGAGTTTCATTCAGCTCTATGAACCAAATAATGAAGTTTAGTGTCACTTACATAGCATGCTCATAGATGAAAGTGCATGTTCAGTGGCATCATTTCTTAAACCTAATTAATACATTAACATATAAGCCACTATATAACTTTCTTCAAACATTACATTCTAACTGTTCATGAAAGTGACACATTCTGTTTTTCCACACATTTGAAATAACAAAATAACTTACATAAGTGACATTTTATTCATGCTGTACGTTTTTCTAATCAGATAAAACTAATTGTAACAAGTTTTACTGTTTATGTTGCACACATTTTTAATCACACAAAATAAAACATTTACTACTAAGGTTTTAAGCCAGCTCACATTGTGCTGCACAAACCTACACAGGCAAAACATTAACAATTCAGGATGTAGACTAGGTTACTCAAAAGGTACATAACCAAAACATTAATTACTCAGGTTGTAAACTAGTTTACTAGAGCAAAACATTAGCTGTTCAGGTTATAAGTAAGCTCACATGAAGCCTATACAAGCAAAACATTAATAGCTCAGGTTATACACTAGCTTACATGAAACCTAGGTAGTACAATATTAACTGTTCAGATTGCATAGTAGCTTATACAACACCTATGCAGTAAAGAAATTACCTACTTAGGTTGTACATTAGCTTATGCAAACCTATACAGTTAAATATATAACTGCTCAGATTGTATACTAGCTTATATAAAACCTACAAAATAAAGCAGGTTTCCAACTAGCTTGTACAAAACATACACGTGACATACATGTGCTTTAACTATTTAATTACACCTTTACTTTAACTATACAAAACCTTTAATGACAAATTTTGAGTGTTTACTCTGTAAATTTACTAATTACTACAATATTAAACAAGTGATAGATTCAAATAGCTTACTTTCTACACTTTGTTACTATCGTGACTAAACACTATCAAGTACAAAAAATATTTACTGCTCTTAAAATCAGGAGCATTTGCCACAAGCTATACAACTATAATTCTGAAATTTATGGTACAAAAATGGTAAAAAGTCACATTAACAGATATAGTTTCAAGTTTAAGCTATTCACAACTTACGCCTCAGAATCGGAGTTTTCTACAGACATTGCTATGGGAAGCATGCTCTCTCGATTTATCCTTGGATATCTGTAAGCCAATTTACCAATATTAGAACATTGTGAAATAACTGTGCAAAAAATGTTTCACCAATTAATTAAACAGCATCCTCTTCATATCTTAAATTGAACTGAAATAGAATTAAAGCTGTAGTTTGTATAACACTTCATAAGTACTTAATCTGACTTAATGGTATTTACACTGAAACATTAACATTTTATAATATTATAAAACCACATTGAATAATTAGTTTCACAAACAGCCTAACAGTCACTAACACAAATCTAATATTTCTACATGAGAAAACGTGCATATTGTCCTCTTCATATCTTAAATTGAACTGAAATAGAATTAAAGCTGTAGTTTGTATAACACTTCATAAGTACTTAATCTGACTTAATGGTATTTACACTGAAACATTAACATTTTATAATATTATAAAACCACATTGAATAATTAGTTTCACAAACAGCCTAACAGTCACTAACACAAATCTAATATTTCTACATGAGAAAACGTGCATATTGTCCTCTGTATTATGAAATCCAATAAAGCCAATGGTTGAGTGTAGTTGGTTATTTATTTTCATTGTTATGTATTTTATATATGAAATATGAATATATAATGACCTATATTACAAATTAATGTAACTCATACTTTTTTTATATTTAAAGCTTAGAAAATATAAACTGAAATTATAAATAATAAAATGTTTTGAAGCGAGTACAGTTTGTTCACTAGCGAGTTTAATTTGAATTAGAAAACAATTATGTGCGAAGTTGAAAGAAACACAATTTGGAGGAAAGATTATTAGACTATTAAAAAGGCAGTGTTTACACGTACTTGTTTTGTTCAAATGTGTAAATTTTGACATTAAATCCCCTGTATTTTTTCAGTACTTTCTGCGTATCTTCTTCAGTATTGAAAGAATTCATTAGGACAAGTGGAACATCAATATTATAAGTTTTGTTCAGATGCTGGAAAAAATTCAGAAGGAAAAATCTTATCACCAGTAAAACAATTTGAGATAAGAAAATAAATTAACAACAAACTTAGTTACACAGAATTAAAGATCTTTATTGTGTGAATGATTTATTATTATTCAGTAGTTTCCATAAGTAAATGTTTTTTGTTTTTTTTTAACAAAAACTCCTGGCAAGAAAGCAGCTAATTATTAGTATTCTTACTACTTCGTTACAGAAAGATGGCTTTGAAATAAGAACATATTTTACTGCACAAGGGTGAAAATGATTGTTTATAAATCTGGGAAAAATTAAATGAAAATTGGGACTACTGGTAGATCAACATACAGAGCTAATGTAAACTGTTGATTTAACATGAAAAACTAGGGATGGTTTTTGTCATTTTGGAGTCTCGGGCAGAATTCATAATGAGAAAACTTAGAAATAGATTAAAAGTCATAGCAATTGCCCAGTTTGCCCAATACATAAAACTGTCTATGAATACAAGTAATGCAAAATTCCATACAAATTTGTTTATCATACATGCCGTACACTCCTTTAAGAGCTATACCAAAATTGTGTATCACTCATTACAACTTCACAGTATATACAATCACCAAAGTTAAGTTATAACATCATGTTTTGAAACCTTGTACATGATGAGGAAATTACATCATTGTATTACTGGAAATCTGAGAGCGAAATATATTGTTATAAATCAGAAATATTAATTGCTTTTATTCCTTATGTTTCATTTTTCCTGATAATGTGTTCAGAATTACCTTCCAACACAATTTTTTGCAGCAGATCAATATGTAACCATCATTAAAAATAAACCCTGATTTTCATTCAGTCCAAACACAGAATAACTGCTTTTATGAACTTATGACATTTTTAAATTTCATTACAGATATTTTCCATGTGAGATGAATTCATGTATGTATTTTTACATGGATTAATTATTGGAAATGTATAACAATTAAAAGTTGCTCAGATTGAAAAAGTAGTCAAATCACGATTTAAAAAATTACTAATTAACGTGCCTTTCAAAGAGGTAAAAGTTTTTTTCTGAATGAATTGTGCTTGGTTATTTGTCTTCTTTTATTAATGAAAAGTTTTGTTTCAACCAATACATTTCAAGCATTTTTACAGTGTTAAATTATTATAAATATAAAATATAAATATTAAAATATTTCAACTTACTTATTTTTACAGATAATTTTATTTTATGATCAAGCTGAAATAATTTTTGATGGACAAAACCTACAAAATTAATAGTATTTTATGCCATCTTTAACACAGAACTACTGAGAGATCTTAAACTTTTTACTTCTGTAGCTGTTCTACCTGTCTTTCATGAACTTGTAATAATTTCTAATTCCCCTGTTCACTTCAAACATTTTACTGAAAATATGCTTAAAAATCATTATAGCATATTCTCAAGACACATGAACAAATTATTGAATAGTTGTCTTATTCCAACACAGGTAATATTAAACTAGAAGGGAAATTATTAAAAGGTTTGAGGCAACAAGACATTATTTATCTTCAGTTTTTGAACCATATTTTTGTAGATTTCACTTTTTGTAGAACTACAGATATATTTGAAGTGTTTATATGTTACGAAAAAGGTTTAAAGAAATGAAGACCAAATTAATTAATCAAACCTGATGAAAACATATGAAGTAAGTTGAAAGCTATTTCTAATAAAATAATTTGGATTTCTTTTTGGGATCTTCATAATAATAACAACTTAATTCACATGCCAGTTTCTATACAAGTACTGAAGCAACATTTGGATAAAAACATGCAGAAATATTTTATATTTGCAAGCTTAGGTATATGATATTGTGTTGAACATGATACTAGAATAACTTAATACACAGTCAAAATAACTGGAAATCATTTTGTATATATCCAAAACTATAATAAACTTGCTACTCCAGAAAATAATCCTGGAACTAAAAAAATAAATTTTAATTCAGAGTGGGATATTGAATTGTTCTGAACAAATATTCAAAAATACTAATTCCGAGTTTTTTTTTTTAAGGGACAGGTGTAAAAATATACATACTTCAATTTGTTGAACTGTTAAATCAAGAAAGGTCAAATCACTTCGGACAGGGATAACAGACTTTGGTCCAGTGCACCCCATACTAGTTCCAAGTCCTCCATTCAGTTTAATCACAATAAGTTTGTTTAACATATTAGTCAGGACATCTTGAGGAGGTTCCTTGAGGTCAGAATAGTTCTTCACCTAAAGAAATTTACACACTTTATAAGTTATGAGTTACACTTGTATCTTATGTTTGAGAAAATTACATATAATGCGTCTTCAATTTTTGCACCTTATCATATTTGGCAAACTTAATGAAAATATTTGACATCTTTGTATTTTGGGAAGAAAGGTAAAAGATGGAATGAAGTTAATTATGTAAAGAAAGAATCTCAAGTTAAATCTTTTAACCTGAACTATGAAAGTACACTTGCAGACTAAAAACTTATTTTTCATACATTCAACCCATATGTAATTCCTAATCTAAAGAAATAAATTTTTTCAAGAACAGTTAAAGTGTCATTCTTCACCAACCTACTGTAACACTTACACTACCAATAGCTTGGAATTAAATCTGAAATATCTTCATTGGTTTCAATATCTGCTTAACAACAAAGAAACAAACAAAAGCAATACTTACAGCATTGTCTGGTAGTGTTTCTATTTTCTGCCACTTAACTGATGGCCCAACATCCTGTAAGAACTTGAGAAATAGTTTCTGGAAGCCTTGGAACATACAATCCGTTTGCTGTAATAAATGTTTTAAAATTCGTAATTGTTATTAGAAACAAGCATATAGCTTATAAATACTGCAGAAAAGTTGAAGATAACTTACATCCCAAAATAAAAGGTGTTCCATTTTTAATAACATTAATAACAAAACTGGTGTGTCAAGATAGACTCTAAAACTTAGGACTAGCCACCAAATATTGAGTTAAAGGATATAAAACTAATTATAAAGTATACAGTTCAAAGTAAATATATCCAAATTAGTCCATACCACTGGTACAATAATAAATACTGAGTTACAAATTAAGAGCTTCAAAAGCACAAGATAACATTATATTACTATTTTACTAATCAAAAGAGCCACATCTGCAGAAATACTAGAGCTAGTTGAGGAATGATGCTCAGTGTTTCTGTACAATGGTAATTCTAAGATTATTTTTAAATGAGACTGAATTAAGAAAACTTAATGTTTATAACATGCTGAAGCAGAAAATCTTTATGCCTTATTGGGTAATTTTGTAATTTAAACTAAATGTGCGTGTATGTCACTGTTACATCATTACAAATAATACATTTAAAATTTCTGTTTTGTTACAGGTTAAAACTTTTTCACTGCAAGTTACACAAATAAGCCATAAGCATAGAATAAAATAAGTCTTAAAAACTACATTGTATGTTCACAAATGTATATTATTATAAACAATTTTTAGTATACCCATAAACTACTGCTAAATATCAGTATTCTGCACTGAAGAAAAACGATTTTCTGAACTCCGTAAAACATGACCAATATCCAGTTTACTGAGTCACGAGCATAATTTGAAGCTTTGGTTTAAGCATCTGATTCCTTCTTGAAAATATAAAAAACATTGATTCTTTTTCCACTGACTAAAGAAGGCTAGATGACCATTTCTTTTTCTTTCTATTAATCCAAAAGTTTAGTTAAGGTTACTTCTAGGTTAATTTACCTGTTGTTGATATGCAGGTGCTGTAAGGAGCAGCTTGCTAAGCTCGTGGGCGAGCTGATTTTGAGCATCTCTTTTAGTCAGTTCTTTGAATTCTGTTGTTTCATTAGGTGTGCGGGAATGGTTAAACAACTGGAAAAAATATTATTTAACTTAAAATTCAGCATAAGCTATAAATATTATCACAGAATATTGTGACAAAGGTTATCTCAATATATCATCACCATTAAAAATAATTAAAAGCAATAAAAACCATTGTACAAGTATGTTGTTAAAATATTAATATTTTTGAAAACTTTAGAAATAAATGTACCAAAATGTCCTCAAACAAGTCTGATAAAGGAGTTGGTGGTAGATGATGGCTGCTTTCGTTATTTTTTGTTGTTCCCAATGGGAGGGAAAAGTTTCTGATGACTGCCTGCATCTTGGTCGAATGGATGAAGAAGATGACAGAACAACAGACTAGGTCAAGCTTGCACACAGTGATAAACCCACACCAATCATGTAACATGTTTTTACTCACATTTACCACATGTTCATGTGTTATATATAGTACACCAAAAAGCTGGCTCTACCATATGTTACTATGTGTTCTATTTCAAATGATCAGGAAAGGGTTTGTGTGATAAGACTTTTCTTTTTATCTCTGTACACGAAACAATAAACATACCAATGAAAAATTCAAAACTTTTTATCATTTTAACCCTGTGATATTTGTACTCAAGACTAACAATGCTGAAAAAATATATTTTATGTTCTTCAACCTTCAAATAACTGGTGTTATCATAGAATATACACAAGTCTGAAGATGACTAGATAAGACAAGCAGAAAAAATATCCAACAGAAAAAAACTTGACTTGTACAAAAATAGACAAACACCATTTAAGTTAAAACACAGGAGACAATCACAGATAAAGAAATGCTGCTCACATAAGGAATTACGATAAATTTCTTGACTATTGATAAACAAAATATAGAGAAAGATCAAGTTTATTACTTGAAGTAGAAGAAACTAAAACCTTCATTTCGTCCTGCTCAATATCTACATAATCATATTAAATCTGAAAAATTTTTACCACTACAGTATGTGACAGATTCAGAGAGTATAATTAACCAATTCTAGATCTGCCAACCTTCAAAGTTATATAATCCTTTATTGATTAGAAGAACATTATTAATTTTTCAATTGTATAAGTTTAATGATCACAATTCAGAGTGGTGTGGTCCAAATGCCAACCATAATAACAGACATGAAAGGTGGAAAGTAACTTAAAGTCCTAGAACAGCAAGGGCTTACAAAAAACATTTTCACTGCTTTTTCTATTATTTACTAATTACTCCAGTTTCTATATTCTAATCAACAGGATTTATCTTTATACTGTTTGTAAATATACCTTTCTGATTGATTTATTCATTCATGTGATCCACATTTACACTGTCCTATTTGTTCACGTGATCCATGTTTACAATCTCGTATTTGTTCACGTGATCCATGTTTACACACTTGTATTTGCTCATGTGATCCCCGTTTACAACCTTGAATTTGCTCACGTGATCCATGTTTACACACTTGTATTTGTTCACGTGATCCATGTTTACACACTTGTATTTGCTCACGTGATCCATGTTTACACACTTGTATTTGCTCACGTGATCCATGTTTACATACTTGTATTTGCTCACGTGATCCCCGTTTACAACCTTGAATTTGTCATATGATCCATGTTTACATACTTGTATTTGCTCATGTGATCCCCGTTTACAACCTTGAATTTGTTCATGTGATCCATGTTTACATACTTGTATTTGCTCATGTGATCCCCGTTTACAACCTTGAATTTGTTCATGTGATCCATGTTTACACTGTTCTATTTGTTCATGTGATCCACACTTACACTTGTCCATTTGTTCATGTGATCCACACTTACACTTGTCCATTTGTTCATGTGATCCACACTTACACTTGTCCATTTGTTCATGTGATCCACACTTACACTTGTCCATTTGTTCATGTGATTCACACTTACACTTGTCCATTTGTTCATGTGATTCACACTTACACTTGTCCATTTGTTCATGTGATTCACACTTACACTGAGCTATTTGTTCATGTGATCTACAGCAGATAGCCCAGCATGACTTTTCTATAAGAAAAATATGAATATACCAAAATAAATGTGATCTATGTTTATAGTATTCTATTTGTTCATGTGATCCATGTTTACACTGTTCTATTTATTCATGTGGTTCATTGTTGGTAACTGATGTTTTGAACTGGTATATACCCTTCAGTCCATATGCACTTTTGTCAGAATGAATTTATGTATAACCTATGGTTATTTCCCATTTCATTTATTACAAATTGTAATATGTTTATAGGTATGTTGTTAATACTGCATTTACAGTTATCCCATTTTCTGAATATCAAATTTAATGAATCTCAATTTTGTTTGTGTTATATATATGTTTATTCATCCAGTTTTTGCCTTCCACCATTGTAAGTCAAGTTCAACCTCTGTAGGCACGCTAGTTTTGTAATCCACCAGTTTCTTTAAGTTAGAAGGATACATATAATTAACAATATGTTTGTAGACAGAAACACTAATACCTAACAAATGCATAAAATCTGGTAAAAACTGGTTTACCTCCAAAGTCTTTAATTTATAGATAAAAATAAGTAAACTTGTATGCAAACAATATTATATAAGTTACCACTTAAGTTATATCAATTTTTCCTGAAAAATCACATGCCAATAAAACTTACAGTTTCTGCCATGATAGTCACAACTTTTAAAGCACAGGTAAGAGACAGTAGTTGGCAACAGCTGATGTAACAATCGGTCTATAAATAACACAAAAAACAACTGTACAAAGTAGGAAAACATTCTTGGCAGACAAGAGAGAGAAAACATTATTCCAAAAGACTAAAAATGGTATGTGAATGAAAAAAATAAGAACATTGCAATGAGACTTCCAAACAGCTACTTCACACAGTTTTAAGTAACAAAATATTTACAGCAGTTGGTACCATCAAAAGACTTCTTCCAATCTGCATAAACACTAATTTCATTAAACATATGGCACTGTTTCTGACTATCCAATACAACATAGTATGGTAACAGTAGTCTTTATACTATTAGTAAACACAAGTTAATAAAAATGCCTTAAATTAATATCCTGAGACTTAAAATCTGGATGTAATCCTATTTAGAATTTGAATACATTAATAATATTTTATAACCATAAAATTTTCAAGTCATGAACCAAAATGCATTAACATGAATTTTTTTAAAATACACTGCACATATAAACATTAAAATGAATACATATACGAAGAGGAAAATATTTGGGTTACATATGCAGTAAATATATTTACAGGTAAATATTATTGGTATGCGAGACAACATTCAACACAATATGTTATTCACACCATTTACACATATTATGTAGTTGTAAACACATTTTCTGAATTTTTATAAACTCTTTATAATTCAGAATAGGAATTCAAATGAAACTACATGTAGTTATATGTACTGTAGCAAAGGCATACCCACAATTTATTTGATTTCTGAGTTAGGCTTTTCTTTAGTACAGCTGTGCTCTACTGGAAAAATAGTTTTGAAAAACACTTGAGAAAACAAAACTTTTATTGTTGACATCATGATTCACATGCATATCAAAATTCTTGAAAACAAATTATAGTTATTACAGAGAAAATCTGAATTTATTTCAACTTCATAACAGTTAATTAACTCATTTAATTATGTATTGATTTACTCAAATTATTTAGAATTTATTCTTCAAAATTTTCACTCTGATGAAGTAGATGTGAAGAAAAGAATGAAGACATATTGTATTACTGATAATGAGTAGGTATTTTGTTGTTGATAGTATTCTACCAAGAAATGAAAACATGAAGATATTATACTATTCAACTTTTATTTCATTACTTTTCATAAAACTACATATCAGAAAAATGTGGATAAACCAGTTCCACATTTTAAGAAAAACTTCACTTAAACTAATACATTATGACTAGAATTTTAAATAATGTTAATGTTTTAAGATTCTGCATTGATTTACATGTTTGTAATTAAGCATTTAAGCCAATGACTGCTATTTATTTTCACAATAATGTATGAACTATCTTTCAAGAGTCTTCAAACAAAACATCTTATTCTTCTAACGTGGTATAATCTATGCCAACAAATAATTTTAACTTAATTTGTATACTGATCAATGTGCTTTAATGACTTTTCTCTGTATATATGCTGGTAAAGTTTGCAACTTTTAAGTCACACCAAAACTGAATTGGATTAAAAACATCTTTACATGCCCAGAACAAAAGTAAAACCTATATAGAGATAGCATGCCACTAATTTTAGTAATTCTTTTGTAACAAGATGCTTTGCTTTAAGTGTGTGTGTTTTTGTATAGCAAAGCTACATCAGGCTATCTGCTGAGCCCACTGAGGGGAATCAAACCCCTGATTTTAGCGTTGTAAATCAGTAGACTTACAGCTGTACTAGTTGGGGGCTTGCTTCATGTCTTTCTATTTGTAATTTTGTGTAACCTGCTGTTTATTAAATGAAAACCTGAGATCATTGTTAGCTACAACCACAAATTAAAAATAAGTCAAATCATTCAAATGTTAAACAGAGTACATGATTAAATGTCCTACTCATCTCAGGAGCTCGGTTCGAAAGAAACCGTAAAGCTGTTCTCACACGATTACTCTTGTTTTTCAAGAAACATTTGATATTTTTAGTATGTCAGCTATAAATACACTATATTCCTCTCAACTTACACCTGGTAAACGTAATTATATTATTACAAAACAGATGGCGTTGTTGTGATAATCTATTTATATTCTATTTTTAATCCTCAAATTTCTTTTACTTATTGATATCTTACTCTTACTCTAGTCTTTGAATACGTACACTGAACCAGTTACACAAAACACCTAACTTTTAAAAATAAATAACTTAATTTGTTGAAACATAATATACAAAGGTAAAAAAATAATTTTCACATACTTTTTTCAGTTACTTCTTAAAAACGTAAATGTAATGAGTGGCTAAAATTGCTAAATCACTTCATCAAAACACACCATTGCTTACGACCACCCTCTTCCCCACCTGATTTCAGATGTCAACGAGGTCAAAATCACTGTCAAAACTCTCGGCCCGTGTTAGTTGCAATGCTCACCACGAGGCGAAAAGAATGATATATTTATAATTAACTCCCCTATAAAAATTATAATGTTTGGAGAATAAACGTATAACAAAATTAAATCAAGAACTGTCAATATAAAATAGCTAGGACTGCTTACTGTGTTTCATGAGGTTTAAAGAGGTACACAGGCAATTTGCATTTATATATACATCACTAATATTATAATAACACGTTCGATTAGATGTGGCACGATATAATCTGTTTTATTTATATTTTTCTTACAGACGAGATTGATTTTTGAGAAATGTGACCGTTAGTAGAATTTTGGGGCATAATTGGAAAACCAGACGTTTCAGTACAATTTAAGTATAATGAGTCGACAAATAATGGTTATCAAGTATAATTTTGAGTTTTTGACCCTGTAACTGACGAAAAACTAAATGTCAGTTAAATTACCGATTTTTGACACATTGTCGTGCTCTGCATCACTAAACATTTCTGTATGTGTAATTATTGAACTTATTATGAGAATATGTGTATGCTAAAATTATGATTTATTCAATGTTTAATGTGTGGCTCATAGCCTGGATTTTTATGTTCAAGTGCTATAACTCGACATGGTCTGTAAACTATATTATACCATTGTGTCTGCATCCATTAACTCTCTCCACATGGGCTCTTTCAATTCAAACTGGATGTGATGTGAGAGATACCCTTGTTAGTAGACTTAGAGAAATCCAGAATTATCACTTTTTAATCAAGTAAACAATAATGATTCCAAACAATACTAATACTTGTTTGTTTGTTTTTGAATTTTGCGCAAAGCTACACGAGAAATATCTGCGCTAGCCATCACTAATTTAGCAGTCTAAGACTAGAGGGAAAACAGCTACTCATCACCACCCACCGTCAGCTCTCGGGGTTCTCGTTTACCAACGAATAGTGGGATTAACCGTCAAATTATAATGCCTTCACGGTAAGGGGAATTCGAACTCGCGACACTCCTATTACGAGTTGAACATCCCCTAAGTACTTGACCATGCTGGGCCTATAATGCTAATGCCATCTCCAGACATAACACTCAAAGAGAAAACTTGTCTTAAAAATCACCTCTGTTTTGACGTTGTTATAAGTCATCCATATATAATTTTGACAAAATATGATCATGGAAAGAATGGCTAATATGATTACATTGACCATACAACTTCACGTTTAAACAATATTTATCATTACGTCATTTTTCAAAAAATAAAAACTTGCAATTACAGTGTTATACTTATAAGGCACCTTATTCTGATTTTCTCTAACTGCATTTTTACAGTCTTCATTTACACAAACTCCTCAAAAGAGCTTCTATCAATAAACCTTATGTGTACAAACAGATTTATGGAATGTCAAATTGTTTGTATGAAACAACTACGCTGAATTCATATAAAGATTTTGTTCATCACTCTACTGTTTACAAGCATAGATCGCTGTACATCTTAACCTATATTTACGGCATTTACGATGGGAACTTCTGCACTACGTTTTGAATGGACAAGAAGACATTTCCAACTGTTTGGCATGAGATACAATGACATCAAAATGGGTTGTTGACCTGAGTCACTATGTCTTCATCCTATATTTAGCGCAGGAAACTCTGGTATGGTATAGGTACCACGTTTCCATATGATGGATTGATAGTGCAAATGCATCAGATGTAAATGAAATGCATCACTTGTCAGCGATATGGCTTCAAGTGTACCATTCATGAAAAACAATATATGCCTTGCTGCATCAACAGATTCTGTTTGATGTAACTTGAATAATCGGTAGAAAACTTTCTCGGCAGATTTGTTGGTTTTCTCTGTGAGCTCTCAAATTCTTATGCCCTTCAACAATTCACAGTGCCCTTTGATAACTTTCCTGATGTTTACTTGGTGTGATGTAAGAGGTGGTCTCACAACCTGTTAATGCATGTAATGGTAATAAAGTTGTTGCTGAATTTTTTGGCATGTTATTGAAAACAGCATCAATAGGTATATACTGCCATTTCTTTCATGTATCAAACATCATCCACAGGTGTTCGCATAGTGTATGTGAAAAATAAGATATTAGAAGCAGCAGAACATTAATGTCTCTAGATGGCACAATAACAGTATTAAACTGATTACAGGCAGCACGCTGCACCGGTCACATGTAAGCTTCTTCATGTGTGGATATCAGAGAAGTTGCATCAGTTATTCTCTTTGATGAATTATCTTAAAGTTCCTCCCTGAATCACGTAGCAACAACAATCTCTTTATTGTTAGATGCAAGAGAAAGTAATTCTTCAGACAATAAATATGCAAGATCTGTTGCTTTATTATTTGGAAAAAAGAAGAAAATTTGTCCAATGTTTTTGGCAGGAGCACATTATGGTCCTCAACAAATCGTCTACTTTGGTGCGTCGTGTCTTGGTGGTAGCCTTAATGTCTTATTCTATACATCTGTTGAAGACTGTTTACTCCGTGATACTTAGAGCCGGTCTGCAGTACTGCTCTAACAAATGTATCCACCAGATCCCCAAAAGTCATTTAAATGGCAAATTTTCCTATAGCAATCGCCAGTTCTTGCCCGTCAATGACGAGAACGGTCAAACCCCATATTTTAATAACATCGATCCATAAACCTACTGCTTTATTAACTTGTGAGTTAAGTTTCAGTTTTGAACTATAAACTAAGTTTACCTTTCCCCATCACTTATTGACTGTTACCTATTGTTAATAATAATTAATTGGTTATTAACATTCGTTTCATTTCAGTAATCTAGCCTATATAAAAGCCAATGTATGTTACGTCATGTCATACTTGATATCTTGAAATAGCAAAAGGTATAAGAGCCAGAACGCATTTGTCCAAATATAATAGTTTGAATTTAGTGACCACGATCGAAAAGGTTTGTGAAACCTTATAAATATAGTGAGTATTGGTAGAATAAACCTGAAGTAAACATTTAATATGGGATCACCTCACCTAGAGCCAAGTGCATAAAATGTAAAAATATCGATTCAATTTTAAACTTAAATTATTTTTGAATTAAGCTATTTTCTTAGCTTTTTTTTAATAAAACAGGATTTTATTATGATACATAATATAAACATGAAAAAATCACGATTTTTATTTAAGGAATGTAACTTTATTACGTATATTATACCAGCAGTCATCATATTCATAAGATAATAGTAATGGGCGGACAGTAATCGAACTATTCTGTCTTTTATGATTCCTCTTTCAAGAAATCAAGCGTGATGTAACACACAGTGGCATTTAAACACATTAAATAAATTACTTAATATTATCTGTCTTCCACCACAGACGGTTGAGTTAACTTGAGTTATGTAATTTGGCCAGGTGAGTTAAAGCGTTCGACTCGTACTCTGAGGGTCGCGGGTTCGAATCTCCGTCTCATCAAACATGCTCGCCTTTTCAGCCGTGGGGGCATTATAATGTTACGGTCAATCCCACTATTCGTTGGTAAAAGAGTAGCCCAAGAGTTGGCGGTGGGTGACTAGCCGCCTTCCCTCTAGTCTTACACTACTAAATTAGGGACAGCTAGAGAAATTCGAAAAACAAACAAACAGTTATGTAATTATTTTAAGCACTTCTAAGAAATATTTTGTTTAGTTTGTTTTCAATTCTAAGTAAAGCTCTTAGACGACTAAAGAAAGCAGCAGTCTACTAGAAACTGATAATTTTGTGAGAAAATAAAGACAGAGCTTCATATATAGTTACGTAGAGAACGAATGGAAAGCCTGAGTCCATAGTAGACAGCAATTAAATATTCGATACCGTAAAGACGTTATTGAGTAATGGATGTTACCAATATTTTGAAACTATTAATCAATCTTTCATTTAGTTTTTCTGTACATTATTTCAAAGCTATTAAGAATAATTTCGCTTTATTTCTCTCGCTTTTAAGTAGTAACACAAAGTTTGAGTTGAATTAGTATCAGGACTTACGGATAGTAAAACTTTTAGTCAACTTAAAGAACTTCTATATTATCTCTTCTCTTTCTCCGAAGAGCTGCTTCACAGCTGGTCAGTGTCTTTTTGATTATATTACTGTACGTTGCCACAAATGACACGAACTGTATATAACTACGAATGAAATTAATTTACTACGCTAAATTATATGTATATTTTTGTTTGTTTTTTGAATTTCGCACAAAACTACTCGAGGGCTATCTGTGCTAGCCGTTCCTAATTTAGCAGTGTAAGACTAGAGCGAAGGCAGCTAGTCATCACCACCCACCGCCAACTCTTGGGCTTACGACCCTCGGATTACGAATCCAGTGTCTTAATCACGTGGCCATGCCGGGTCCCTTTGTCTGAACAGTGCGGTAAACAGTGTGCTTCTTAAACTTTTTTCAATACGCGACACACTTAAATATTTCTGTGGCACTTGTAAATAAGTCCGTATAGTAGACCGAGTAGCACCCGCTTGACTAAGTGAGGCAAAAATTACTGTTATACCGTGTATCAAGGAGAATTTCAAATTTACAATTTGAAAAATGTATTAAGTTGATAATAAATTTGTATTACTAAATAGAAATTAGTTAATAATTACAAAAATTCCGCAGTACAAAATTTGGAAGCACTGGTCTAAAGAATCGTAGATTTTGTGAAATTACATCATCATTACACTAATAATAATTTTTAAAGTCAGTATATTCCAAAATACTTCTCTTTTCCCTTTTTATATAAGGGGAGGCCCGGCATGGCCAGGTTGTTAAGGCACTCGACTCGTAATCCGAGAGTCGCGGGTTCGAATAGCGGTCGCACTAAACATGCTCGCCTTTTCAGCCATGGGGACATTATAATTTGACGGTCAATCTCACTATTCGTTGGTGAAAGAGTAGCCCAAGAGTTGGCGGTGGGTGGTGATGTCTAGCTGCCTACCCTCTAGTCTTATACTGCTAAATTAGGGACGGCTAGTGCAGATAGCCTTTGTATAGCTTTGCGCAAAATTCAAAACAAACCAAATATAGGAGGACTATTAATATCCTCTGACTTTATTTATCTCAAGGTGAAAATTGTATGACATTATGCAGAAATGTACTAAACTTTCTACATATTTTGTTTTAAGAAATTCAAAAGTGTTATCCACTATTTCTTTAATTGTCTAGGTTGTTGATTGTCCAAACTTTTGTCGTGGGACAGTTTCGAAAATGAATTTAAATACTTCCTTTAGTCTAGAAATTACAGGTTTTGTTGTTAACCACAAAAATACATTGTATATATCCAACTAGTTTCAATTTGATTTATTTTAATTAATACATTTTCGGAATCTTCTAAATTTTCCATTAGAGTCCTTTGTTCTCATTCTCAGGTGTTCCAAATAGTAATTCCCCATTAAATCGTAATTCACCGCTCAAGCCATTTCATTAATTCTTTTATTTTAAAGATATTACTGGTGAGTAGAATCCACGTATCGAACTTATTTAACTGGATATTAATATTAATCACTCTTTTAAACCCCATAATGCTTTGCATTATGCTTTGTAGAGTAACAAGACCCGAACCATGAATTCTTAGTCTTCTGTGCTAACTTACCTAAAGGATATTATATAATTTAGAATACATTTTTTTTTGCGGCCTCTTGAATTTCTCAATTCTTACACAAGCCCTTACGGAAATATAATTTTCATACTGAGTCTCTGGGGAAGCCAGAGACGTGTGAGCGTGTTTTCTCAGCTGAGAGACAATTATATGGTCTAACATGTAAACCTTACACTATTTCCATATATTTGAACTTTATTATTTGTGATATTAAAAGTAAAAGAGTTTCATATGAACACGAAAATCCTCTGTCGTTGCCTAAATATAAACCATTATTTTTACCTTTATACAAGAGTTTATAGAAATTATTTTATTAGGTTTTGTTGAGACGTTGTAATTTTGTTTAATAACGAATAACACTTTAAATAATACATCAGAGTTATACTCTTTAATATAGAATGCTGAAGTCAATTTTTGTTTAAGTATACAAGCATGGCAATGTGTTTGTCAAATATGCTTGCCTTTTCAACCGCGGGAGCATTATAATATGACAGACACTTTATGTTATCCGTTAGTAACAGAGTAACGCAAGAGTTGGTTGGTGGCGATTACTAGCTGCCTTCTCTTCAACCTTTCATTGCTAAATTAGAGACGACTCACGCAAAAACTCCTAGAAGACCTGGCATAGCTTTGCACGAAATTCAAACCAAACCAAAATTATGGAATAATCTTATGTCTTCGTTATTCGTTTTGAAGAAATATTGTTAATAAATTAATTAACAAAGAAGTTCAAAGGTGACTCTACGAACCTAATAGTGATATCATAAGATGGTAGCATGGTTAATCTTACAGATCATTGCATTCTCAGTAGGCTGGTATGGGTATTAAAACTTTAATTAAAATAAAGTACAGAACAACGTTTCGATCTCCTTAGGTCATCTTTTAGTTAACCTTTTGCTTCAAGGGAATTACCAATCACTGGAGAATGCAGTACTGTTTCAGACGCCACCTACTGAGTTAACACAGTATCAACTTAAACGACATCAGGAACATTAAATATGTCTCGATCAGAATACGACATAAATAGTCACTCCGTATTTAATCCACAATCATTATCATATTTCATGTTTTAAAACTACACACAAATAACCTAAAACTGTGGAAGTATTAGAGGTGACAAGAATCAATAGTATCACCGTATAGGATCAAAAACAGGAAAACATAACTCAGACCAAGTACAGTTAAATAACACAAGTACTGTCAATATCTATATAGTTCAGTTAACAAGACAATAGCACCTTTAAGACAGACTGAAGAAAGAAAAATGACAGACACACAGGACCTCCTTCTGTGATTGGACATAAGATTACATCAGCTTATACTAAAAATTACAATGTTATTCACAGAACATTAACCTGGAAAACAAGAAGTTGGAAGGCCAGTAAAAAACCGGTGCCAAAACCAATAAAAACAATTATCCTTGTTAATGAATCTTATCTGGTGACTGTACGAGGGCTGTTCAAAAAATACGCGGACTGGCGTCATAAAACAAAATGCACTTTATTTAGAAGTTACAGGTCTGGGACCCCTTCAAAGTACTCTCCTCCCCAACGCACACACTTATCCCAACGGTGTTTCCACTTGTTGAAACAGTCCTGGTACGCTTCTTTTGTAATGTCCTCCAGCTCCTTCGTCGCATTTGCCTTAATCTCGGGAATCGTCTCAAATCTTCTTCCTTTCAAGGGTCTTTTGAGTTTGGGGAACAAGAAAATATCTCAAGGAGCAAGGTCAGGTGAGTAGGGGGTGGGTGGGGAAGAACAGTGATCGAGTGTTTGGCCAAAAACTCACGAGTTCTGAGGCACAAATTTCGCAGCAATGCGGTGCATCTTCAATTTTTCAGTCAAAATCTCGTAACAAGATCCAACTGATATCCCACACTCTTCAGCAAGCTCCCTGACAGTCAGACGTCGATTTGTCCGCACCAGGGTGTTGATTTTGTCGACGTGTGAGTCGTCAGTTGACGTGGAAGGATGTCCAGGACACTCATAATCTTCAATGGACTGTCGACCATTCTTAAAACGTTCATGCCACTTGAAACATGCCGTACGCTTCATAGCAACATCACCGTAAGCCGTGTTAAGCATAGCAAAAGTTTCAGTCGCAGAGTTTCCAAGTTTAACACAAAATTTCACAGTGAGTCGTTGCTCCTTCAGGTCATTCATTCTGAAATCCGCCAAACAAAAAAATCGCACTTCACTTAAAACCGCGTAGCTAATACACAAATGAAGATATCTGCAATCGGGAAATGGCGTCGTAATCAGCTGATCTGTGCGAACCTAGCGACACCAAGCGGATTCCCCTGGAATCAACTGGACCCGCGCAATTCAAACAGTCCGCGTATTTTTTGAACAGCCCTCGTTGGTGTCTTATTTGAGTTTATTTATCATGATTCAACTAGTCTAAAACAAAGAAATGCTACTGTAACTTCATATACAGACCAATCAACTGTCACATTACATGATTGTTGTTCACATCCAAACATGTGACCAGTCTCAAGTCAACGTCTACGAGTTTTAAGTGGTTGTATCTACTTCAGCTCCTCTTTGGGATTCTTGTGAACTGAAAAAGAACCTGTACATTGCCCTTGTTGAGCAACCGGATATAAATAAATTCAAATCTAGAAAATTTATAGACTATTTTTAAAACAATAGATAGCGTGTGAAACAAAATGAATATTCTTCAGAGAACGGTAATATTAGTCATTCTTCGTACTGTCATTATCAGATTTGCAGCGCTGTCTGTGAACGTCTCTATTAATTAATCTATTAACTGTATTTGTTCGAAACAAACAACTAAGACATAAATTTATTCAATAATTTAATAAGTGCTAGAGTACGACTTATTTTTCAACAGATTTACTTAGGTTAAGAAGGTCCAACTATATTGAAATTGTACCAATTGAGGCAGCGTGTTAGAAATGTTATTTTATAAACCAAAATACTCCAGTTTTTTAATTGTTTTGAAATACAGAAACCAAAAGTTGTACAAAAATGTTTCTTATTTTCATACTTTACATTACTGGAATGTTCGAAGCCGAAATCAAGTGTTACAAAATGAACTATGCGATCCTGAGGTCAACTATTATTGCTATTAGTGTAAGGTTTACATGTTAGTTCATATAATTGTCTCTCAGGGCTGGGCTTCCATACATACCCGATATAAATATTATCTACTTTGTATAAGTTTATGTTATAACTAAGAAATTCAAGAGGTCGCAAAATAATTTGATTGATTTGTATTGCCTCTTTACCATTATCTCATTATTTCACTACAGTTCATGAATGCTTGGAATTATTATCTTATGGAAAGATTAACCTCCACTCAGTGAGCCGTGTTCCTGAAGAGATTATGTGAGGGATCAGAATTGTCTGTACTTAGAATCATTATCTTGAGGGAACATTAACCTCCACTCAGTGAGTCGTGTTCTTGAAGAGACGGTGCGAGGGATCAAGAATGTCTGTACTCAGAATCATTATCTTGAGGGAACATTAACCTCCACTCAGTGAGTCGTGTTCTTGAAGAGACGGTGTGAGGGATCAAGAATGTCTGTACTTAGAATCATTATCTTGAGGGAACATCAACTTCCACTCAGTGAGTCGTGTTCTTGAAGAGACGGTGTGAGGGATCAAGAATGTCTGTACTTAGAAACATTATCTTGAGGGAACATTAACTTCCACTCAGTGAGTCGTGTTCTTGAAGAGATGGTGTGTATGAGTATTACATTTTGTGTAATGTTCACCTGCAAATTACCCGTATATTGAATAGTGTATTCGCTTTCCATTCGAATGCCCTTTGATAATGTAAATACATTCACCATCTAGTTTCTCTTGCTTACTGTGTCTGACCCCAGAATTAGCACCGTTCAACATACAAGCCTCTAGCCATTAGCTGGAAACCCACGGGATAATTGTGTTTTTTTCAAAGAGCTTTAGTTACATTAAAAATATTTAAACATTAGATCTATGAGAACACTACTTCATGTAATGTCTACTTAAAACAACCTCAAACCTTCATCCGTAAGGATAGAAAGCACGAGTTTACATTAATTTCTTATTCAAGTTAACAGTTTATATAGCGTTCACAGAGGTATAGTTGGAGTTTTGTACATACCATTCACATTAGTAGTTTCCACTCAAAGAAAAGTTAATGGAAACAACAGAAGTTTCAACAAATAAAGTTTCGTTAACGGATGTCAGTAAAACTAGACCAGTCTTGTACAACTCCGCTGTACACCACGATTAATCATCATGACAACTTTACTTTTGCTTGTGATAATCTTTAGTTACAATGTCACATCAGCTAACAGATCCTACCCAGCAAAATTTCAACGTAAAGAGTTGAATGTTCAATCACTAACACACCTGATGTTTGTTTGTCTGTTCTGAATTTCGCGCAAAGCTCCTCGAGGGCTATCTGCGCTAGCCGTCCCTAATTTAGCAGTGTAAGACTAGAGAGAAGGCAGCTAGTCATCACCACCTACCGCCAACTCTTGGGCTACTCTTTTACCAACGAATAGTGGGATTGAACGTCACACTATAACGTCCTCACGGCTGAAAGGGAGAACATGTGTGGTGTAACGGGGCTTCGAACCCACGATGCTCAGATTATGAGTCGAACGCCTTAACCCACCGGGCCAAAACTTGATGTTGTGGCTGACCTTATAGAATGTTCGAAAACGTGTGATGAGGATGAAAACTGTGAAATCTTTAACCAGAAACCATCATCCAAAGTATGTGAACTGTTGATCGAGATCCATGCACATTATAGTCCACTCTAGACAACAATCTTTACAGTTTGTATCTACTAAGTTGTGGCAATTATCTATTTAAGTTTTATTGCAAACGAATATTTATTACTGAAGTCACGCCAAATGAGCAGCTAATGAGTAAGAATACTGGTTAATAAAAGTAAAAAAAATGTCCCCCACCTTAGTAATTCGGACGCTCTCGTCTCAGAACTTATTTTGTATACTTGAGCTTGAATAGGTTTGGCTTGTTTTGAACTTCACGCAAAGTTACACGAGGGCTATCTACGCTAACCGTCCCTAATTTAGCAGTGTAAGACTAGAGGGAAGGCAGCTAGTCATCACCACCCACCTCCAACTCTTGGGCTAATCTTTAAACAATGAATAATAGGATTGACTGTAACATAATAATGTTCCCACGGTTGAAAGGGCGAGCATGTTTGGTGCGAGAGGGATTTAAACCCGCAACCCTCGAATTACGATTCGAGCGCCTTAACCATTTGGCTATGCCGGACCTTCAGCTTGGAAGAGAAGTGTTATGTGTTGTTACTTCTGTTTCCAGCTCTTTCTAACACATTGTAACACACTTCCCAGGCTTCTGTAACCCACTTGATATTGTGCGTAATATTTATGGCATTCTCATTTTCATACTACTTCCCTATCTATATTGTTCTATTTTAAGGATTTAGTTAAACAACAATAATTATATGTTGTGTATGTCCTTAGACTTAGGTAGCTCACATATATCCGTGAATTCTAACCACTGGTACTTGGGTGAAACAAAAACCAAAATTCTGCTTATTTTCAAACAGCACAGATATCTCATAAAGACGGTAAAATGGAGCAATTTTACATTATTCGTATTATTTCATCGTATTCATGTGCTGCAAAACCAAAATTACATTAAACTCCACTCCTTCACCATATCACATTTTGTTAAGTCAGTAATGATTCTTATGTGACTTACGAATTTTAAGCTGCTTTCTTTGCTATCACGTGTTTGTGTTTTTATTATAGCAAAGCCACATCGAGCTATCTGCTCTGTCCACCGAGGGAAATCGACTTCCTGATTTTAGCGTCGTGAATCCATAGACTTACCGCTGTACCAGCGGGGGACCCATGTGTTTTATAATCACGTAAGATAGCTTAGGTAAATATATATTTATCGCATAAAGAATGAAGTACAGTTAAAACTATGTGTAACTTATTATGTACAATTTTTTATTATAAAGTTCACTTCTTTACTTATTTAGCTCTTGATGTGTGATTCGAATCTCTGTGAGTACGTAGGAACCTGTCAAAGCGTACGTTAAACTTTATATATAGACTCTGGCAAACGCTGTAAAAATCGATAAAACCCACGTCAGGCTTGATAACCAGCTTTGGGAGCACAAAAACTGTTTTGACAAAAATA
This sequence comes from Tachypleus tridentatus, assembly GCF_004210375.1. Classification (NCBI taxonomy): domain Eukaryota; kingdom Metazoa; phylum Arthropoda; class Merostomata; order Xiphosura; family Limulidae; genus Tachypleus; species Tachypleus tridentatus. The sequence continues at coordinate 144,340,051 of NC_134833.1, forward strand.
GTTTATTGGTCAGTCAAGGCTAGATGCTGACTGATATGTACCAATAACTGTACAAATGAAAGAAGTTGAGGTGTTGGTACAAAACAAAATTGGCAAGAACAGTAGCAAACCTTCTAATGAAACCACTGATATAGGCATTTGTAAACAACTTTGCTCTGATAAATTATAATTAACTAGACATTAATGATAGATGACTCTCTGATTCAGTGTAGGATGTGTTGCTCACAGAATGAAAGTAGCCAGTTCCAGTCACTGTCTGAAATTGGCATCCTAAGGATAGATATGCCACACTGCTTGACTTACAGTTTATGAATGTTTAGTGAAAACTTCATCCATTGTCAACCAGACTCAACCCTGGGGCAATAGACTGCAGAAGTGTATTTAGTAGAATAACAGTATCTCCATGCAGACAAGTGATGTTCTGTGGTTCAATAATAATGAAGTATAATGTGCCATGTAATTTAGTTATAGAAGCCATGTATGAGATGATCTATTTCCAGAAATCAAGTATCTTTGGTTTGGAAAATTATACATCTGGGAAGAAATGAACTTTTGGTATTACTTTTTAATTATGAATGATTGGCTATCCAGCAGAATACTGGAATGGTTGTAGGTACAATGGGTGAAGTGGAGATTACTGATGCTGACCACAGCTAAAAGCAAATGTATAGCTGCTGACACACCTACAATTATTGTTTGATGATTGTGCTGACATTCTACTTTCAATACAGTGAAAGAAACTCAGTGACTTGTTGAATTAATAGATAAAAGTATTTATAGGACTAGATGATTGACTGGATAGGATCACAGTGACTCAACATCATGTTGTTCTAGATGACAAACTTCTAATAAAGTAACTGCTGTACTGTCTTTCTTGGAGCATTAGAAAGGTTGCAAATGCAAACATATAGCAGATGCAGTAGGATGGAGTCATAAAAGGCTTAAAATTCTGCGTTGATTTTGGATGAGTGAATCTGGTAACTCACACTGATCCCTTTCCTTTACTATGGAAGATGAATATCTGGATGCATTAGAAGGTCTCTATTGGACTGATACCTTGGATATAACATCTGGATTCGTCAAGACCAAATTACGATGAAAGACTGTTTGAATAAAAGTGTTAGTTTGTATAAATTCTATAATATACTATTTGGTCTGAAATAGGAGAGATGTCTGGACTGCAATATTCCAGTATTTGGCCACACTTTTGTGTTTATGTCTGAAGATTCCAGTGTACATAAAAACAAACTTGAAACTCACGCAAACAGGGGGAGAGTTTTCTATCAGAAATAAAATTAGGCTGAATAAGAGTATTGGTGAAAGATTGGCCTAGATCAGTGACTAAGCAACATAATTAGAATTTCAATAGGTTTGCATCACATTCCTGATTATCTATGGCCACTTGTTGAAGACAACAGCACGATTGTCAGCTTTCATGATGTTGAAGCACAATTTTGTTGGAATAAAAAATGTGACATTTTGATTTATAAAGCATGTTTTAATGGATACTCCTTCTGGCGTATCGCAGTCAAGGCTGTGAGTTTTTGTTGAATACCGATGCCAAAGAGAATGGAGTCAGAGCAGTGTTATCACAATTGCATGATGAAGTAAAATGTTTAATTTTTAATGCTAATCTTATGTTCACTCCTTCCAAATGTAAATACTGCACAACTGAGATTAAGGTGATTACAATTGTTGTCATTATGAAACACTGTTGCTAGTACTCTTATGGTAGAAAGTTTACTATTTTGGTGGGCTACATTTTGCTGAAGTGATTAGTAAACTTTAAAACTTCAGAAGGGATGATACATTATGTTCGATAATGACACTGAAAGAAAATAATTTTGTTATAGTTCATTACATAGAAATGATGATGTGCTATCTTATTACATTATGAGACCTTGTCCATTTATGGAATGCACTGACTCTGGATGCCATGCCCGAGTTCAAACATAACCATTTTCACCTTAGTAAATATAGACAATGAAGAATAAGACTCCACCATAAGACAGATGTCAACACTGGCTTTTCAGAAAATCCAAGATTAGAAACTACAGGATCTTGACCTAGCTTGGGTGCAAAATGTTGTCAAGCACAGTCAGTCTTGTCTAACATTAGTAGAGGAATGCAACATTCATGCAAGTAGCATGTAGCAGCTGCACAGAGAGTTAATAGTGTGCTGTACCATTGCAAATAATTGACAGCACTGCAACTAGTGACCACCTCACCTCTGCAGCAATAAATTTGTTAGACTTTCCACAACACGAAGAGTGAGAGTTATCAAGGTGTAACCCATACTTATGTTAACATTTGATGCTGCTTCTTAAAGTCGTAAGTGGATTAAGACATTCAGAGCTAATGTGAACGCTGTACAGTGTGTGCTACATAGAACGAAGAGGGTACTCTTCAATAGAGGGTTTTGTGTCTTCTGTAGAGGATAGTCCTGAATGCTATGGTTCCACTCCTGAATACTGTAAGAGGTCATCAGTACATACTTACTGCAGTCAACTACTTTATAAATTGTGCTGAAACCTTTTGTTAATTATTATGCTCAACAGCCAACTGTTCAATGATTTTGTATAAATGTTTTTTTAGGTGGTGAAGACTTGTACTTCATCTTATTAACCCAAGTTAATAATTTGGCAGAACATGTAATATACATTACCAAGTAAATTTTTGTGAAATGTGTTAATTATGATGGAACTGACCAAGACAAACACCTGATGACAAATAGGTCAATAACATAAAGATCTATAGGCTTTTTGCCAAACATACTGCTGTTAGGATGGGAAATGCTACACTCTGTAGACAAGTACATGGTCCTTCCCCACATGGAGAAGTTCTTTAATGCCTCAATAGAATATATAATAGCTAAGATTAGTGATGGGTTATGTACATAAAAGCACCTGACAAAAATTTGAAAAGGTGGAATGTCGACAGAAGAAGTGCTATGGTCAAGAGTGAAAGAATGTACGTTCCAATGTGGTGAGTGGAAGTAGTTGTGATACATACCAGTGGTGCAAAACAGTTTGGGTCTGGCTGAATTTTTCCATACTTTAAACTCTGACAAACTGGTTTTCTAAGTGTTACAAAGAATATCAGTTATATAAAAGCATGTGGAGCACACTGATAAGCTGAGTCTACACATGACAGATGAACAAGCCTCAAGTTATAAGTTTGAGGAGAATGAGGATACCTCCTTAAATCATGCTTACCTACCTGATGAGGAAGAAGTAGTTACAGATGTATAGGATGGTCTATGACTAACCAGATGTGAAGAACTGAAAATAGAAGTAGCAACCAGGTCCATCTGGCATTCAAGATGCAAACCTAGGCCTCTCATTCAGCTTGGATGGGAATTAATTAGTCATTACCAGCTGTCTAGATTGTTGAAAGAATGCCGACTGAAAGTGAGTTGTGACTCTTGTTTTCCAAGATGTGGTAACCAGAGGGTAAGCTGTATAAACTAGTGTAACAGTTGCATATATACCCTTTAGAAAACACTTTATGGTGTCTTCATAATTTTTAGAAACAATTACACACAGAGTATAATAATAAATAAAAAGATAATAAGGGCATGAAGACAAAGTATTTTATATCAAGTTCATGAGTATGAGGTTAACTGTAATAACTGGCCTGAAAAATGTTATTTACATTAAAACTAGTGAAAAAATATTTTAATTTTGACATCTAAATGACAAGTAGCTGCAAAGTGTTGTAAAAGAGATGCAAAGGGACTCAAACTATGGCTACAAAAATCCAGTGTTTATTTGGTGTTTTTCATAAGCATAAGAGAGAAAATGTTTAAACTTAATTAAATTTAGATAGTGAGGAGTAGGCTTAATTATCAGTAGTTCACAAACTTAACAGATAATAGCTTAAACACTATAAAAATATACATACACATAGCTGAAGTCAGCAAGGGCCTGTGCCTGGCTTGGGCCAAAAAAAATATCTGGATTTGGACCAGGTCAGGCTTGAATAAGGTAACCCTTGTCAAACTTGTTTGTAAAAATTTGGGCTTTGTGTTTAGTTTAACTTTTCAAACTTTATTCTAAAAAATTAAACTTATTAAAAAAAGTGAAACTATACCTATAGTTACTGCCAAACATTGATAATTTGACAGTTTCCTCATGATTATGCTTGGTATTCAAAGACACTATTTTAAGAATTTTCTAATCTTACAAATATTCTCTCACACACATATTTTTTATCAATTGCTAAGATGATGATATTAAATAGCAACTGGAATGTTGATAAGTACACATATTACTATTATTGCCCTTTTCTTCTTTACCTTGGTAGGCTGTAATATAAAAACAAACCATTCAGATCTTCCTACACCCACTTGTTGATGTAGATCCTGTGAGCAATATTTCACTTAAGCTTTGGGCCTAATTTAGGTTTACTGTGAAAAAAATCAGATACTGGGGAGGCTCGAGAAAAATACTCTAAATACCCATCAAGTTTGGGCTAGATAGCTGCTAGGCCAAGTGAACTTAAAAAATTGTGGCCCATACTTTAACACTTCACACTTCCAATGTTTTCATTGTTATGGGAAAATTTCAGTCACGCAGGTCAAATTATTTTACTAAGCAAACAGTTTAGTAAATATCTTCTTATCATTGTTTAATTATAAAATAGTTTTTAAGCATTAAAATGCTGGCTTTACGTATACTAGGAAGGTATCATATGCATGGTTAAAGACTTATCCTTAACTACAATTTTTACAATTCGTAAATGAAAATAAGTTATTAGCATTTGTTTGTTTTGAATTTTGTGCAAAGCTACACAAATGCTATCTGTGCTAACCATCCCTAATTTACCAGTGTAAGACTAGAGGGAGAGCAGCTAGTCATCACCACCCACCACCAAGTCTTGACCTACTCTTTTACCAACAAATAGTGGGATTGACCTTCACACTATAATGCCCTCAGGGTTGAAAGAGCAAGCATGTGTGGTGTGATGGAAATTTCAACCCATTCTTTCCTACTCAAACAAAGTGCTTTCTATCGAATTTTGACTTTCAGTACTTAAGGCCAAGTACTATCCACAGTCAGTGTCTTGCTTTGAAATTTGACCTGACCTGACTTATTCTAGTGTCCTTGCATTTCTGTTTAGTTCCTTTTTTGAGCTAGCATTATCATTGGTTTTGAATAAACTTTCAAAATATTGTAGCCCAAAGCCATCGCTGTGATAGAGTGCCAGACTAACATTTACAGTTATCAAGCTCATGGACGAAACGAAATTGCTTCCCCTAAGTTACCTGTGATCTCTGATGAAGAATCTAGGAAGATTCTCAGTATTAGATCATTATATTCAATACTTTTACATTCAGAGGTACCAAGCCACAAATGGTTAAACAGTTGGAATCTATATCACTGTTGACACAATTTAAGGGGGGTCAAATCAAGGAGTGGCAAGGCTTAGTAACATATTTGATTGTATATTGCACAACCATGAGGAGGAGGAGTCAACAGATGTACTCACAGTTTCAATGGGCCACTACATATGAAGTAGTGTCCAACTTTGTGAAGTTAGGGGTGAGGTGAGTTATACAGTAATTCTGGCATTAAGAACTAGGCAGTGGCACTAAAGATGAGTCAACCCACTCATCCAACTATTCCTGCCATTAATGAGAGAATTATACCCTTGACATCAAGAAATGAAAAATCCTGAAGGACTCACATCATAATGAGTGAGGCATTCTCATCCTTTAATGAAGATACCCCAGGAGATATTCCTACAGAGTCACCTTGGTGAATTACGAACTGACCAATTTTAGAGCAGATTCCCACTATACTGTCAAGAGAGGAAAGCAAGAGGAGAGATGTCTTAGTTCTTTACATTTGAAAAGGAGATTGGCAGTGGTAGAGAGCCACTAGCCCATCATGAAACAAAGAGTTGATCTGGTACCTGTGAACCAAAGCAGCTGAAGCTGATCCAGCCAAAACCAATCTCCACTCATCCATGGCTACTAATTGAAATCCATTGGCAACTCTCAAATTTTGCTGACAGGGCTAAGACAAGCAGAATAAAGTCTCAATTGATCTCAGTGATTGTGTATATTTTGAGAAAGTAAATTCTAAATTATTGTCTTTTATGTTTACATATTTGAATTTCCTTTTTTTTAAATTTAAAGTCCATTGCCTTTTACAAACACAATCATATGATGGATACAGTGAATAAATATCTCTCTTACAAGTATTTTGGAGGATGCCTTTGGTCATCACTCATTCTTGAATTTGTCAGATATAAAAGACCATTTAGTGGAGGTGTTATTATTATTTTATTTATTTTGTGAGTTAATATTCATCATTGTTTAGTTTTGTTATAATAAGAGGGATAAAAAGTAGGAAATTGCTGGAAGTTGTGTATTTGTAGAATACCTCAGTGTGAGAAATAAACAGCAGTGATCAGATGAGAGACTATAGAGTGCAAAGAGAGTTCAAAGTAAAACTGAGTAAAGGAGAGTTTTGGTCAGAAAAAAATTAGAAAAGGTAAAGCTAACCGTTGTAGGAGTGAATAGCCTAACAGTTGGTGTGCTAAAGTGAGATTAATAGATTTCTAACAATTTACAAGAGTAACTTCTCTACTGAAAGGGTGTTTTAAAGCAATTAAACATGTCTGTGTAGACTTTGACAAAATGCAGACAGTTATTTGGAAGTAGGCCTATATACGAAAAAGCACACTTGTAATTCATGAGGAAGGGTAAGGGAAATATACACTGATAAGAAAAGAAAAGGATTAAGTGAATTATACACCGATAGTGTTTAAGATACAAATAGAAAAGAATAGTTCAGCTTGTGAACTGAATTGGTCTAAATGGATTTTTGACAAGAAAAAGAAATTCTGTGTGGTATTTAAGATATAGCTATGATATACCTGGTGTAAAGAATGTTCATGTATATGGTTTGTTTTGAATGTATTAAATTTAAAACAAGCAGAATGCATGCTGTCCATTTATTGTTGATTTATCACCAACAAGTCACAGACACTTACTGTAGAAGAATTCTTAGCCCAACACACCCATATATTTTAATTTACTATATATGCTATATAAAAAGTTTCTGAAATCATGCATATGAAGAAAAAGGACAAGGGAGCAAAATCTTACTTTATGGTTAAATAGTGTGTAAATATTATAGGTGAACCAGATTTGTTTTCTGCATTTTATGTTTTACCTTTTATTATGATTACAAATGATTATTAAATTATTAAATGGTTAACCTCTTAAAGAATAGTTTTTGTGTATTTATGAGAGTTCTTTTTTTTTTATTCATAACTGTATCCTCTCTTAGGATTTACAATACTAGAAAATGGCTTTTGACACCTGTGATGAGCAGAGTACATGCAGCTTCTTGTGCAACTTTGTGCTTAATTACAAACAAACCAAACCAATTTTATCTGAAATATTCACCTATGTTTAACTGTTTCCTTTTTTGTGAGAGGGCAGTTTTAGATAAATCTATGTTAAAGTTCTATTTTAGTATGCATTTTATCTTTGTTGAAGTTTGTTCTGAACATGTGTTACCATTGTTAAAGTGTTTTATTTATTTCTTTAACAAATTGTAATTATTTGTTCTTAAAGCAAACAATGTATCTCTGTAAATCTGGTTCCTTTTTTTTAATTTCTGTGACTGTAAAGAGAAGTACTAGCAACTTAGTCACTGAGTGACTCATGTATGTGGTGTATTCTAAAAATAAAAATGTATAACTTTAGTAAAAAACAATTTAAAATTATAGTTAAAAACATAATTTATAATTTCAGTTTAAAATACTTAATAAAAAACCCTTTAATAATGATCACTTCCTAAAACTACAAAATGTTCGTTTAGGTATGAATTTAAATGAAAGTTTTTTAAAATACTTACATACATAATAGGGTGTCTCAAATGGAACTTGAATTTGAGTACAATGTCAGTTCTGATTTATATTCACATAGTTATGCTAAAAAGCCATAATTTGCACCTCTATGATGATTACAAGTGAATGAAGCATTTCATAAAGCATTACCGTGGATTTTATTGATTGTACGTGTACTGTCCATAACATATAAAATAAATATTGTTATTGATTGTACTTGTACTGCCCATAATATATAAAATATTAATACCGATTTTCTCCATTGTACTTGTACTGCCCATAACACATAAAATATTATTACTAATTTTATTCATTTCATTGTACTTGTACTGTCCATAACATATAAAATATTAATACTGATTTAATTGATTGTACTTGTGCTGCCCATAACATATAAAATATTATTACCAATTTTACTGATTGTACTTGTACTGTCCATAACATATAAACTATTATTATTGATTTTATTCATTTTACTTGTACTGCCCATAACATATAAATATTATTATTGATTGTACTTGTACTGTCCATAACATATAAAATATTATTATTGATTGTACTTGAACTGTCCATAACATATAAACTATTATTATTGATTGTACTTGTACTGTCCATAACATATAAAATATTATTATTGATTGTACTTGTACTGCCCATAACATATAAATATTATTATTGATTGTACTTGTACTGTCCATAACATATAAAATATTATTATTGATTTTATTCATTGTACTTGTACTGCCCATAACATATAAATATTATTATTGATTGTACTTGTACTGTCCATAACATATAAAATATTATTATTGATTTTATTGATTGTACTTGTACTGCCCATAACATATAAAATACTATTATTGATTTTATTGAATATATTTGTACTGTCCATAACATATAAAATATTATTACCCTATAAATAGGAATCAAAAAAGCACCCACAGTTTAATTAGGTTTTTGTTTGATTTGGGACACTCTAATACACACTGTCAGAACTAAGTACTGCACATGTAATTTAAACAGATATCAAGGATTACAACTGAAGAAATGTACTTAATCCTTTCGGCGCATTTGGTTGGCGACAGCAGTTGACTTGAAGGCTCAGCGCGGCAGACGATCTTCCTTTATTCCTGTTAATCTTATGTATTGAATTTAACATATATAGTATTGGGTACAATCACTGAATATTTCAGAAACTTTTGTTGAGTTATTGCCGAGATATCATGCGTTTAGTAATTAGTTGAAGTATCAAGAATATATATTTAGTGCCATGCCAAACATTAAAAGTTGTTATTCACTGCCGAAAGGGTTAAGGTTATTTTATGTTGTGTGTATAGTATACCTCTTTAACTATAACATGTTTGTTCCTAAATAAATTCACCAATACTAATATATAAAGACTTTCAATATAAGTTTTAGTTATCTGTACAAGTTACAAAACTCTTTCACAATGGCACACTTCCCTACTTTGTATGTGACACATTTTTCAACCATTTGACAAAATATGCTCCAGAAATGGTAACATGCTTTGTGAAATGAATTGCACTTAAGCTTATATTTGAACAAAAAATAGAATGTTGCATTGCAGAAAATATTAAAAACACTAACTTACCAAGTATTAGATATATTTATGTTCATTACATTTGGTCTGTAAAGTGAAAAAAATACTCCTCAGTTGGTAAAGAGACTTCAAACTTAAGTTTCTGCTACCCAGTTATTGGGTTTCATTAATAAAATAATTATCTCTTGTTACAAACAAAGGAAAACTATCTTCTTTCCAAAACTCTTTAACCTCTCATAAAGCATATACAGTGAATGATCAAAACAGTATGATGAAATTTCTTATTGCATTATTAAACTCTTCAAGGCCTGTCAGCTTTACTAGTTGTGAACATTTTTGAACCTGTATGAGATTAATGTTGAAATGGAGGAAAATTTCCTAGCCTTGCAACACCAACAGTTAACAGTCCTGCAGAAAAAAATGAGTAATGGAACTTTTATTTTACATATTGTAAGATTCACTGAAGAAGTAATTAAACAGAAATATGAAGGAATCCATAAATGCAGAAGTTTTATGTTTGAGTAATGTGTAAACACTTACAAATAAACTACGAGAATCCTGAAATCCTTACAAATATTAGTTTTTGCTGCAGTCCTCACACAAAACTCAATTTCAAAGCCATATTAAACTAGTCAATTATAGTTATGAATTCTTTCTATGCTATAATTTCTTGAAGAAAAGAGTCTGATTATTAGCAAATATAATAACTTAGCCAGGTATATAAACTTAATCTCAAATATTGAAGTATAATACGATTAAAGATAAAACATAGCTTTATAAAAATAAATAAATGGTTCTGTTCATTAATAATTACATGTGCACTTTCTGATTAAAAAGTTAATTATGTTTAAGTAAGAAGTAATACTAACGTATGGCTATGCAGTCAGTTAAAAAAACTGTATTATATATAGAAATCTTTCCCTGAAAATATTACATACAACACAAATGTTTAGCACCATGTGTATATATTTTATTCTGTATTGAACTATTAGAGCCAATGTTAAAAACAGGTCACAATTTTCTGCATTAAAGACAAAATATTCAGAAAAAAATGTTTGCATGTAACTAATGTATTTATGTACCGCATACCAAAAGTTGTCATATTTTGTTTCTTTGTGACAAAAAAGCAGTATTTCTAAAATAAGCTTTCATTACTTTTATCCATATATGCATTTATCTATACCATGCTATAATTATTTTTAAAATTCAAATAACTCACCAATGCCAAATGTTAAACCTATCATTTTACTGTATACTTGTTTGGCTTGCCTCGCATGATAGAGTACATAGGTCCCAGCACCAAAAATTCCCAAGCCACTAATTACTTGACACTGAGTGCACTTCATCTGCTGAATCTCTAGGCCTTCTTGTTCTAACTGGTTAGTAGCAGAACTGTGTTTACCTTCTGCAGCATGTATTGACATGTGGCCACTTCTGAAAAGTAGGTACATACATTTCTTCACCTTTGATTTACACAAAAAAAAGAATAAAAAAATACACAAACATCACAAAATAATATATCTTTAAATATCATTCAAATTATCTGATACAGAACATCTATAGCTCCATCCAATAATAATATATTCTTATATAGTTCACTATAAGAATTTAGACTTCCTCTAACAGGAAAATCTACTTAAAAATATATATCAAGTAAAGATATATTCGTAGAACACTATATTGTAACTGCAGTTATCTTAATGATAGAAATAATTTTGATTTGAAAATACAAGTACATATGAAACATATAAATACATATGAAGAACAGTAATGTTATTACTTTTGACCAATATTAATCCCATTTTCAAAAGTGGGGTCAAAGTGCACACATTTTGGCTGATATTAATCCCATTTGCAAAAGTGAAGGTCTAAGTTCACATGCTAAGACATTTTACAGTTTCCTTCAACAAGATATTATCATTTTATATTAAAGTTATCAAATATTCACTTTATCCTACAGTTTGTGGGAAAGTAAATACCAGATACAATTTACAATAATATTGAAGAAAAGCCAGAGGTTATGCAGTTGTAAAACACAAACTGTACAATGGACAAACATATTTTTGTTCTTCTTACAAATTTCACCTTGTATTTTGACTTATCAAACTGACACCTGTTTTTGTTTTCCTCAATTCTGTAATTATGGAATTTCAACAGGTTTCCATGGCTTCAAGTGTTAATTATATAATTCTAATTGTGTACAATTTTTGAATTTATCATTTTTGAGGAGTTACTTGTTATCTTAACAAATGAAAGTGACATAAATTCTAGTTTTATTTTATTTACTTTTCATTCATTATTCCTTCTATTGTTTAACTGGATTATAAATGTTTAGTTACATTAAAGTGCTCAACCGTTTATCAAAATGAGGTTGATTTATGATTGTGCATGTATTTTGACACTAGTTGTGATGTACAGATATTAATATGTAGATTTATAATAATAGCTAGTAACATGAAATGTAACCTCATGGTCTAATACCAAATAAAAAGTCTTCTTTCACCTTGGAAATAGATAAATTCACAAGATACGGTGAGAAAGTGTTATTGTTAATTATTGGTAAATACTGTTCTTAATATTGAGAAGTTGTTAAATTTTGAAACATTGTATTATCATTTGGCAAGTTAGGTTACTTATTTTTCTTGCTCTTTTTACCTAGTTTCATTGATATTGTAATTCATTACACTAAGGTTTATGTTCTATTGTTTATTAATATTTATACCTAGTCCTGTCCATGTATGGGTTTCGTAACTGTTTGTTTTTTTTTTTTTAAGTGATAAAATTTGTATTCTAGTTGTTTGAAAGTTATATACTCTTCAAAAAAAGAAACACAAAAGGCAAAATTTGAGACACATTTGTTAACAAGTTTATTCTGGGTAGTTCTGTATGACATGTATGAAACTTTGCACATTCACTGCTGAGCATCCAAAATCTGCAAAGGCAAAGTCCACTCTCACTAGTTGAAGTTTAACGTCACTCAACGCCAATAACGAGTATGCCCCCCGTGAGCATCAATAACTGCTTGGCATCTCCTGCCCATGGAAGCGATGAAATGACGAATCACATCCTGTGGAATGGCTGTCCACTCAACCTGCAAAGCTGCTGCAAGCTGAGGTAGAGTCTGCAGTTGAGGTTGTCACCGTAGCAGACGTCGGTCAAACTCGTCCCAAAGATGTTCAATGGGGTTTAAATCTGGTGATCTGGAGGGCCAGGGAAGAATGTTGATATTGTGGTGTCTCAAAAAGACAGTGGTGAGTCATGCTGTTTGAGGATGGGCGTTGTCATGTTGATAAACGTCAATGTTCACCATGATGGGTTGCACATGGGGCCTAAGAATCTCGTCAACAGTTGCGTACGATCTGATCGGAAATCCTACACAGCCCTGGTATGGTTGAGGCAGTAGACATCGCAGTGGTGGTCCTATCCCGAAGGTGACGTAACTGGATATAGCGATCTTGTGTGGGCGTGGTCACACGAGGTCTGCCAGATCGTGGACGGTCACAAATTGATCCATGTTGTTGGTGACGATTCCATAGCCTTGTGATGGTGCTTGGGTGGACATTCACAGCTCTGGCAACATCTGATCAAGATTCGCCTGCTTCCAAGCAACCAATGGCATTGTTGCGTTGTGCTTGAGTCAGTCTTGGCGTAACTGTATTGCGTGTCAGTGGCTTAACACTGAGCTATGGAAACTGAGAACCCGTCACTTTTATAGGGATTTTGCACATGTTGCACTTGCAGAACATGCAGATCTCTCAAACATATTTATTGGACATGAATGCGTTTTGGCAAAAAATTCGATGTTTTCCTCCGTTTTCAAAGTGCACAACTTTTATTGTCATTTTGGTCTGACAATCAGTGCCTTAACACATGTAACATCACATACTCTAAGCTTGTAACATTATTACATATATTTCTCTTTAAAATAACATAAATATCCCTTTTGTGTTTCTTTTTTTGAAAAGCATATGTTTCTTTTGCTTTATTTAGTACCGTTTTTGTTTGACCCTGGTGACAGCAACATTTTGTTTTAACTGTAACACAATTAGATTTGCAAAAAGCTTTACATAAGGTCTCACTGTTACACAAAATATTTTTTTAAGAAAATTACATCAGTTAGAGACAGAAAATGATAAGTTGACTGGATTTAGAGTGGTTGAGGTAATAGAATCCAGTCAAACTTGACCTTCATTACTGGTCAGTGCTCGAGTCTTTCCCCTTATTTGTTTACATTAATGATATTGATATGGGCATTTATAATCAATAAATCAAATTTGTTAATGAAACTCAACTCTTTAGTTTCTCTCTACCTGTACTGAAGATACTGAAGTACTAAAGAATGACTCAGATCAACTGGCAAGTTGTATAGCTAATAATTAAGGTAAAGACTACACTTCAAATGTTTTTCAGTATGCATACAAAAGGAATTAGTGTACATGCTAAAATGCTTCTCCAACACATAACACATACTTATATTGTTGTCAAAGCTGTCTTATAATAACATATAGATGTGACACAGACTAATGGATCTTTGTCTTTAGACTATTGCTACTGAGCAATATATGGAAAAGGGTTGCCTTGTTGGATTTTTCAAAGGAAAAGAAACAAGTTATTTTTTGTTTATAAGTGATGAAATGTCTAAGTATAAATTATTCTTTATGTGTTTTTTTTTAAAGTATGGAACCATGTTTGATATTATGACACTTCTAAATGTGACTGACCCTTTGCTCAACAACCAGTTTTCATAAGGGAGAGAGTGATAGTTACAACTATAACACTACATGTTGATAATACTGGTAGCTGTAATTTTAGTCATTGAAAATATCACAATGATATAGAAATGAGGATTCAAAATGAAAGTATATAAGAACTATTTCTAAAGTACACTTGCAGGTAAATATGCAGATGAAATTAAGTTTTATAAAGCCATGTTAAATGTTTGAACCAGTGAACCTGCAGACTATCATTATGAAACCATAATTACAATAAGTGCAAGGTAATACATTCTGGTTATCATAATTTTAATACAAATGAGAACCAACTCAATAGCATAATTAAAAAAAAATCTTGAATTAGAGTTGGATGAGTTACTCAAGCTATTGAAGCAATGTTCTGTTGCTAGTAATGAAATCAATCAAATTTATAGTGTATTTACAGACACTGATTGCAAGTGAATTGAGGTAAGTATATCTCTGTACAAAGCACTAGTTAGGACTTATGAAGGATATTTGTTATACTGTGTACAGTTTCAGTATCTATCTAACAAAGGATATTAACTTAGTAGAAGGATTCAGAGGAGAGCTTAGCATATTTCTGGGAATGGGATATTTTCTATGTAAAAAGGGGTTAAGTTAAACTTATCTTCTCTTGAGAAAAGACAGATAAGAGATTTTTTTTTTTAAACTGAAGTTACAGCTATGTTTTACAAAATTATTTGAGGAGTCAATAAAGTTGCAACCTCAAAGGTATTTCTACAATGTTTTGATAATTATATAAAGTTAGGTCACAAGTTTGATATTTGAGAAAGTCAATCTCGATTCTCATTAAAACAATTTTGTGATAGGAAAATTTACTTTTCCTAAGAGTTAAGTGTACAAAGACAGCCTTGATAGACAAAATGGTTCTATGTTATGCAAAAGTGCAACATATCGCACATTAATAATAATTTATGTATCACTTGTACTTTTGTTATAAGTAACAGCAAAGTGTAATAAACTGTCATTATACAAAATCAATCTACAAAAATAGTTTGTATTGTAATTCATCAACGTTTAATATATTTTCGTTAATCTCATAGTACAAGGGCTTATGGTTTGTATTAAGAAAAAAAAAACAATATCTGTTTTAAATTTAAATAAAAAACATCGGTCATTCACCTTGCAATGTGTATTATAATAATAATGGTAGTGCATGCTACTGATACATTACTCTAGGCTTACACTGTTTACAGTCTGTATATTAATTATTATTAATAATCGCTATAGACAAAATCCAGTAATATAATAACAACATATATATTTATATATACTATTATAATTATTTGTTATTCGCTAAATGACTCTAAAGACACCAAACTGGGTTAATACTGATATTTTGTACTAAAAAATGTATTTACATCACGGTTACACTTTTCCTTTTACACGCTGTAAGTAAGAACATTAATTGAAAAAAATCCAGAGGGCGTATTCCTTATGCTTATAGATGAAATTCCATTATTTGGTTTTTTTCTTCTTTCTCTCACTCTTTTTTTCTTTGCTTTCTTGTTCTTTTATTGAATTTCACGCAAAGTTGTTTGAGAGATATCTGCACAAGATCTTCATCATTATCACATATGTAAAATACACAGTAGCATAAAAAATTGTAACTATCTGTTTTATGGCCAGGTGGTTAAGGCACTCGACTTGTAATCTGAATAGCGTGGGTTAGAATTCCCGTCACACCAAACATGCTCGCTCTTTCAGCCGTGGGAGCGTTATAAGTTTCGGTCAATCCCATTATTCGTTGGTAAAAGAGTAGCCTAATAGTTGGTGGTGGGTGGTGATGACCAGAGCCTTCTCTGTAGTCTTACACCGCTAAATTAGGGAGGGACAGCTAACGCAGATAGCCCTCGTGTAGCTTTGCGCGAAATTATAAACAAACAAAAACCTGTTTTGATACCATGTAAACATGGGGGCTTACATTTTTGATTTATTTTACAACACGGAGACTTTTCTACTGCCATAAAGAATCGCCCTGTGATGGATAAATGACCCTTCCTTTATTTCCGCTTTAAAATAATATGGGATTAACAGTGAGCGTTTATCATATGCTTATAGATAAACTCCAATATAGAATACATCAGAACAAGTAGTTCCAGTTTTGGTGCCACTTTGTGTTTTACAAAATATATGATTGTTATCTCTGTATTTCTGTATAATAGAGCTGGAGTCTTTTTTTTTTTGAGTTCAAGCTAGAATTTTTTTGTCAATATAATTACATGAAATAATGTCAGATATTCTTTGGTATGAGTTTATGAAATCACATTAAGCGAAAAGTAGTCAATAAAGTTACAAAATATAATCATCTCTCAATTGTAAAAAAAAAAAGTGATTATATTTTGCTAAATTATTTTTATTTTAGTAAAATAATCTCAATAGATTGTTGTTTTTCTTTTTGTTTTTTGTACATGCTAAACTGCTGCTTGTCATTATAATCAAAACACATTTCTCAAACCCACATCAAATAGCTCCCTTCTCTTCTGACTTTGCACACCAGTTTGGATTATAACTTTTTATAAGTATAAGGGATTTTATAATTTTCATACTAGATTAACAAGAAAGGTGACCACTTCCTCGAGTTCGAGTGCTTTAATCCCCTGAGCTTTCAGAAATTAACAAAACAAACAACTCAGTGATGACGAGAAAACCCACTTGTAGAGAAAAATATATATGTAAAAACGGCTCGTTTGGGTTGAGAAAACGTTTTATGTAGAGGAGCGAACAACGTTTCGACCTTCTTAATTCATCGTCAGGTTCACAAAGAAAAAAAGAAGTAACTGACCGATAGCTGACCACATGTTTGAAGGGGGTTTTCAACCAAGACTAGCCGTTTTTACATATAAAACAAACAACTACTTTATCACTTCTCTGAACTTTACTGATGTTCCTTACACCGAAGTGTAATTGAAGTACTTTCATTACAACTCAAGCCATGTCACTACCAAGTCATGCTCCAGAATTTAGCTGGTAAGTTCAATAACTTTTCCCAATCGAAATATTAATGGATTATGATAAGATGAATGTTATCCTTCATTCAAAATAATTTCCAGAATGAAAAGGTGGAATAAGGAACAACAAACTGTTCATTTTGCTGCCCGCTTAATAGAATTAGCTGAGAGACACAATTACAATCGATCATTGGTAGTTACCTCATCTAACAGTAATCTTACAAACATAGTCATTTTGTAATAAATTGAATATTCCAATAATAGTTTTTCATACAAGCTGTATGTGTAAAATTTATTAGAAATCCGTTTTGTATTATACTATATAAAAAAAACTATTCTATGAAACCTGTAAAATAGGCAATTCACTTATCGACAGCGATGGTTTAACGTATCTACTATGACAGAGAAAAGGTTGGAAGTACAGATCAGTTTGTCAAGACTATGCAGCTTTATTTATATTAAATTTTAGGGAAAATTCGGCACTTGTGTGGTAAGTAACATTTAACTTATTTAATAACAGTTTAAGTGAAAACAGCACATTTGTTTTTAAGTGGCAGAATTTCTATTAAAACCAAAAGTACTTGTATATTTATTGGATATTAACATGTTTGAGTCATCATAATAGTTTTAAAATATTCTTGCTAAAATATAGTGAAATGCCATCATTTTTATTGAAAGAGTTATTAATCGACAAACGACACTGTAAATTTCACTTTACACTGAGTTTTTACAAAGTAGATAGACTCTTAATTTGTTGATGTACGTGAAGTAACTTCATTGAAATACGATGGTTAACGAAATACAATAACAATGTACGATATAAAATGGTGATCTATGCAATGTCATAGATAATGGAAATGATGTTACAAACACGTGCTAAATCAACAAATTTTATGACTCATTAATTATCTACACATTTCTATGAGCATGTGTTTGACATGTATATTGTACTTTTTCGTATTTTACTAAATGTATCAGTTACTAAAGTACATTAGTTGTAATTATACATTTCTTTCAGTGCTAAAACAACAATTATTTGCCACAGAATTGTTTCTTCTTGTCCATCCATGACAGAGTGACACTTTTTTAAATGCTTACCCAATTATCTTTCTTACTCACTAGCGTGCGCATTTAAAGGAAGTTCAATAGTTGGTAAAGAAACTTGAATATATTAAAGTTGCAGATAAAGAACTACAGACACCATCAATAATTTATGGGATCGTCAGATTAAGTAGTTAAACGATTTGCTCCCTCTGATGACAGTCTAGAATAACTTGGCTTAGTTTTTGAATTTCGCGCAAAGTTAGTCGAGGGCTATCTGCGCTAGCCGTCCCTAATTTAGCAGTGTAAGACTAGAGGGAAGGCAGCTAGTCATCACCATCCATCACCATTTATTAACAGGAAAACTACAAATATTTAACCAGGAACTTTTTATAGATTTCGAAAATTACAAAACATTTAAATTTATTGTATTAACTTTGGATGTTAGTATTTCTACAAGAAGATTATATATTTTCGTCAGAAAAAGTCAACTTGTAAACAGCATTTGGCTAGCCATTACACAAAAATATCAACACAGAATTAATTCGCTAATCGTGAACCATTGATACAAAATATTCATTTCTAGACCAGATAGAAGACTCAATGTTGTTTGTTAGTTTGTAAAACTTTTGTACATATATATATTATAAATTGCACTGTGTATATTAAAATATATTTGTGTCAAGAAAGAAAACAGTGTGTATTACTCTTGTTAATAAATCTCATAAATTCGATACATATCGACATTAAATTAAAGTTTAAATTAAAATAAAAAAATCAACTATTTCAAATCGTTATACATTAACTTACGCAACATAATAAATTGTAATATTATAATACGCAACATGACCTACTGTATTTATGACCAAATACTATTTATTATATATATATTAGTTTGTTATAACTCAGAAAACAAGCCGAAACTAAAAGAAATTAAACAAAAAACGCTGCACTAACTGAAAATAACCCAGGGTACAAGATATAATGTGCGATTATAACATGTACCCTAAGTTTTGAAGGTGACTGAAGAAGTAGAACTCACAATGCGGTGGGAATATACTATCTATCAGTTTTAACTTCCACTCGCCAGTCTCAGATAAGAAATAAAATAGTGGTAATAGATATAGTATTAGAAATAGAAATTAGGAGAACGAGATTTGGGTGCTCAAGCCCACAACGTCCCACGTGTATATCACTTTTCACTGCCTGCAGACAGTTGTGGGAAAGTGACTGCTCTCCAAAGTAAAGAATCAATTGAAATAAATAACAATAATAATAATAATAAGGAAATAAGATACTACCATTAAGGGGTAAGTAAGCTCAAAACTTACCTCTTCAAGTTAGCATTCCAGCCCCCAATGTGGTAGAAAGGCACTAATTGACAGCACACCAAACGAGCATCACCAGCATGAAGCGTCCCACCCAGCTATCCAAACACTCTCGTGCAGTTCCCAACCACCACCCATCCACCAACTCTACTGTGACTATCATGTTGCCACCCAGTGGCTCAGCGGTATGTCTGCGGACTTACAACGCTAAAAACCGGGTTTCGATACCCGTGGTGGGCAGAGCACAGATAGCCCATTGTGTAGCTTTGTGCTTAATTCAAAACAACAACAACTATCATGTTTTAAACAAGCCTTTATATGCGGCAAGGTGTACATCCACATAATGTAGTGGTAAGTTGTTAAATGACCGTACTCATAACTAAAAGAACTTCAAAAGTTAGGGTACATTTTATAAACCCATATTATAGTTTGTACCCTGGGATCTTTTCAATTAGTGGAGATTTTTTTGTTTAATTTATTTTTGTTTCGTCCTTTATACGTTGTAACAAACTAATATACTTAGTCAGAGTTGGAATTTATTGTCTTAAAGCAATCTTTCTTTGTGATTTTGCTTATTTAACCTCATTAAAATTTATTAATTTTCACTAAAATACACATACATACGTATATATATGTATATATTACAGCGTGCCTATACTCTCTTTACATATGGAGTTATAAAAAAATGATAATCAATGTGTGTTTGTGTGTGTTTTCTTATAGCAAAGCCACATTAGGCTATCTGCTGAGCCCACCGAGGGAAATCGAAACCCTGATTTTAGTGTTGTAAATTCGTAGACATGTCGCTGTACTAGCGGGGAGCTAATAATTAATAGTTCAAAGTTAATTTATGAAATAATTATAGTTTCATACTTTGTTAGTACTTAACACAGAAAATAGTAAATATTCTTATTTTTAATACTTGTTATTTTGTTGTTAAAATATCTGCGCTCTGCTAACCACACGTATCAAAACCCGAATTCTGGCCTTCAGATTTGACGCTAAACCATTGAGGGGCTCTTATGATATGTATTCAATAGTTCCATACTTTTAGTTTAACTGTGATAAAACTTCCGCATCGTATGTTTCTTACACTTAATAATAACCTAAAACATGAGACACCGAAAACAAGACTATCACTTTTATTTGAACTACAAGTGTCAATTTTTAGGTAAAAAATGTTATATGTGTACATGTATGTGTGTATTTATGTTTTTCTTAATTTCCTCTGTAGAAATCCATAAAACCCAACTCGTTCATAATCGAGAGAATCAAAATATTGAATTACCAACAATTTATATCATCACTGCAACTTATGCACTAGCTAATCAGATTCTAGAAATAACAAGGTTTACCCAAAGTTTAATGCACGTGCCCAACATTCATTGGTTGGTTGTGGAAGACTGGTTTGATAAAAATCCAATGGTAGAGAAAATCCTGAAAAAACGAGGTGTTCAACATACTTATCACTATCAGCTTAAATATCCTTATGCTGTCAACTGCCACTATACGGTTTTCAAATGGATTAGAGAAAACGTCGAATCTGGAGTTATTTTTATCATAAATAATGTCAATGTTTTTTGTTTGTTTTTAATTTCAGTATTTGATCAATTAAGACTACACCATTTGCCATGAATAGGTAGCACAAAAGATGTAACTACATCATAGATGCAACTTATAAGCCGTTAACATTGCGATAATGATTTTATCCGTTCTGTATTAAGCGCTAAAGTGTTTTGCAATTAGTGTATAACAAATGTAGATCTAAAGAAACGTCAAACATAACATAAATTTAATGAGCTATATTACTGTGAATCTTTCAGGTATCAGTTTAGTTTAAAATGAAACGGTTTAGAGAAAGCGTGTTTTTTGTTTAAGATCAGGGCTTCCCGAATTCAAACTTCAGTTATATTTATTTTGAATTGGTCAATATCGCAACGTTTAAAAGAGATTTCACCTTAACTAGATTGAATTAGGCATGGTAAAACTGAAAACTATATATATATTACACAAAGATTGTTTTTAACATTTAAAATATAAATCATTTTCCATTACTCTGTCTAACTTTGCATTAATAAACTATTAGAATGACAACGTTTAAAACATACAGTTTGTTTCAGAACAAAAGCTTTTGTTGTACACACCGTACGGAACAGAAACTTGGGTTTTAGCATTGTAAATATCAAACTTACAGCCATCTCATTGATACACGTATTACAGTAATCGTAACATGCGTAATGTATTAAATAAATATTAAAAAAAACAATCAATTCATACTTGTGAATTAAACTTCGCCCCCAGTGGCTCAGCGGTATGTCTGCGGACTTCCAACGCTAAAAATCGGGTTTCGATACCCGTGATGGGCAGAGAACTCATCATGCAGCTTTGTGCTTAATTTGAAAACAACAACAACGATTAAACTGCACTCGGACATCTGCATATTTAACTGTTTTCAATACATTTTATGCAGATATATTTATACGGTTGATAGCTGCTAAGAAAAACAACATATTCAGTATTTTTGACTTTGTAAAATCATGATTCGAGACCATTATTACAACATCAGAATAAAAATAATATGATTTAAGGAAAACAGTCGTGGTTTAAAGCAAAAGGTGAATTACCACAATCTGTGAGCTATTTATACAACGACCCGGTAGTGTACTGTAATGTAAACAATGTAGTAAACATTTCTTTTGTTTCGCAATACGTCAACCATATGTCACTATCTTTCCGTCTGAAAAGGAGCAAGCACAATCCAGGGTATACGTGAATATATTTTGATCTCCAGACACGTGTGGAACATTGAGGTAGTCATCCCATTGTTTTTATGGAGCCAGAGTAGCCTTATGATTGTTAATCATAAAATTACAGAGTAAAAAAAAATCTCGCAGCATTCCTCTAGAAATGTTGAGATTTCGAGACAATTAGAATACTTTACAGCGAAAGAGCTCGTCAGAAAATAAACTTGCCGAGTGGATCCCAACACGTCTTCTCCAGTTGATAATCTAATATCTTCTTGACTTATTGTGTTTGTGTGTTTTTCTTATAGCATAGTCCACCGGGGGAATCGAACTCCTGATTTTAGTGTTGTAAATCCGTAGACTTACCGCTGTACCAGTGGGGGACTCGACTCATTGTCTGTAGAGTTTAGCACAAAGAAATCAGGTTTTGTTCTATCGATCCAGCCCTCCCAAGTGGCACAGCGGTATGTCTGTGGAGTTACAACACTAGAAACCGAGTTTTGATACCCGTGATGGTCAGAACATAATTAATCCATTGTGTAGCTTTGTGTTTAACTTAAACTGTTGATCGAACAGGTAGTCTTGTAAACTTTAATAAGATCATCTCTTACTGATTTCTTTTTATCAAGAGAAAATAAGTAATCTTTAATCTGACCCTATGAAATAACCATTCTTTCCCTCACCCATACACTTTTCAAGAAGTCCATATATTTTCTTAAGTTAACGCTATCTTCCATATCTTGTTCTTTCACTTGTAACAGAATAATAAATGTATAGATGAGCTCTAAAATTATATTAGCTTTGTCAATGCCTCGATGGTTTTAGTGAATTACCTGTCAATCTACTAGCAGTACTTTAACATCCTAAGTACAGCTAGAAATACTCAAGAGTTTACTAATTTAGCGATTATATCACTGTCATTAATGTAAATGATAAAGAGCAAAGAAGAACTCAGGATGTCCGAAAACATTCAAAAAATGCTGACGTACGAGGGCGTGAATGCAAAGGGATATGAAGGCAAAGCTACAGAGATCTATCTGCGCTCGCCGTTCCTAATATAGAAGTGTAAGACTGACTAGAGGAAAGGCAATTAGTCATCACCACCCACCGCCAACTTCTGGGCTACTCTTTTTACCAACGAAATATGGATTGACAGATAACCCATTGTGTAGCTTTATGCTCAACAACAAACGTGTTGACATATGTCTGTCTTTCAAATAAACTCTTGAGAAATATTCACAGCTGGTAACTGACCTGCAAATTTCCATCCAATGAGGTTAAAATCCTTTCTTTTAGATAGATCATTGTTGAACAGACCTATTACATTACTCTTCTGGACGGATCTACCATTGAATGTTGATTCTTGACGGTAATTCCATAAGAGATAAGTACTGGAACTAGTTATGTTACTTACAACTTCAAATTTATTTTTATATTTCTAAAAGACGCTGTAAACAACACCCAAAATAATATAAGGTGAATATTGCATTTTTACATTAAACATGGGAGTCTCTCAGACAATTCCTAGTATAGTGTGGTGGGTGGGGTAGGTAGTGGAGTCGTAATATGAGGATATTAGATTCGAATCTCCTTCAATACACAAGAGTATAATATAAGGGGACGGCTAAGTTTAAAAATAACAATAGTTGAAAGTGGGTGGTGTTAACTAGTACCATTTCCTATAGTCTATACTCTATCATACAGGTTTGTGAGAAATTCAAACCACATTTTCCTAAAGCCTAGGTCGGTAAAGCAGTTGTATCATTTCTTCAGAAACAAAAATAGTTAGCTTCGTCTGTTCCATTTTTTTACATTCCAACGGCTTTTTAAATTGCCATACTTGCTAAACCACCAAGTAATACATAAAGTAAAGGTGGGAAGTCCATTTTACGAACTCTCACTTTGTTGAAACTCTCATGGTTATTAACTCTTTCAGTAATAACGTGTGCTCACTGAATTTGTGTTTTTGTATGTTCTTTTTGGGAATGTTGATATTTAAAATGATTTAAAGCATGTTCACAATTCCTCAAGAGGGATTTATCTACGTGATGAGGGAGAAGATTCTGTACTTTTGATTTACCTCCTTTGGGACCTGAACATCCACCCACGTGTTTGCTGTGCGTGGCAACCCATGAAGGGGAGGAGAGGTGGTTGAGGGGTCCAACCCTAACACATCACTTTGGTCTTGAATTCCTGTAGGTAGGCTGCCATTGGGTGAATAGTCTCGTCTGTTTGGGCTAGGGTAAACCGAGTAGTATGCTGGACGTTCTCAACGGATGTTGTGGGCATTGTGTCTGATGCTGATTTTTGGGTATAGTGTTCACGAAACCCTGGTGTTGTTGCAATGTCTTTGCTTGGTATTGCAGTGTGTCGCCTCGTAAAACTCCATGGTGGGCGGGGACAGTAAGCACTGAAATGTATTGTGTTTATTATGGATATCCCATCCAAGTAAAAAATACAACTGAAAAATATGAAAAACAAAAACATATTATCAGAAAACACGTCGTATAAACGACTCCGTTCAGCAATAATTATCTTACTCGGCTTCTGTACCACGATTTCTGAATATACATTCCTTATACGAGAAATCTTTTGGGCAGATGTCTCCATTTTTCATTCAAAAGGGATTAGAGAGGCTTGCTGGCTCCTCCGGGTCAGTAAAAAAGATATGCTCTGGAGACATTTTGGTGGAAACATCTTTACCACAACACACTAAAATTCTCCTGAATTCAAAGAGCGTTGAGGATATATCCATTGAAGTTACTTCCCATGCTACTCGGAATTCCTCAAGAGGAGTTACTGTTGAGAGGGATTTTAAGATCATCCACGATTCATAGGTCCTTGCTGGTTTCTCCACCCAAGGCGTTTCTGCAGTGAGGTGTTTCTCTACTCGCAACGATGGAATAATACTGCCTACCGATGTTTTACTTTTAACGTTTACATTGCCTTAATCACCTGCCATGATTAAGGTAGGTTACTCAAACTTAAGGTACGGCTATGTATTCCCAGTCATTCTAATGTTTCCAGTACCAGAGATTTATCCATTCAAACAGGTTTTGTCGTTAATGTACATCGTGCGCTCATTGTGGTGGCAAAAAACACGACGCCTATGAGTACAAACATGAACCCAACTGTGTTAACTGTAGTAGTTCACACCCCTTCTATCTTAGTTTCTGCCTTCAGTGGGTGGAGGATAAAGAGATGTAATGTTCAAAGACTGTAAATAAAATCTCCCACCCAAAGCCTCGAAAGTTACTATCCTCCATTCCATCTTGGACAAATGCTGCTGCACTCCACTCCACTGCTACAGTGAAAGTGTAGACAGATTTTTTTTGTGCCTTAGAAAGAGTTGTTCTCCAACCACATGAAGAGACTTTGCCCTTCATGGTTAAAAGAGTTAGCAAGTCATTGTCTACTCCTGTCTCTGTTCCCACCAATACTTTCAGATGTTCCCCAGATCCAGTTCTATGGATCGTGCTTTTGACATTTTCTCGGGTCCATCCATTTCTTCGGTCTCGAAATGAATAATTATACCCTCGATCCAGGGTAGAATCCATGAAGGTTAAAAAACTTCTTTCTAATGAAGAGAAATGACATGTTCCTAAACCAAGGGCTCTCAACCCACTTCACCACCTAAATAAAAAAATTGACACGTTGATGCAGTGAAACTGTCGAGGTTCCCATCCTAATATAGATTACAGTACAGATTTTATTGACTCTCACCATATTTTGTGTTTTCCTTACAGAAAACGTTTTGAATCTGCCGATACAATAATCTTTTCACAGTTCTCTTTATACAGAAATGATAGGTTGTATGATGGACGAGTGAATGGCCTTCAAGGGTCAGACCTTCACTGTTTGTTCTGTCTACCTGTCTCCTGGAGAGACCTATGATCAATCAAACCTTGATGCTCTCATTGAACAGTTTATGTCTCCCTTTTAATTCTAGGGGACTTTACTGGACATAATCCTCTCTTGGGTGATGTTGATATTGATTGGAGGAGTCATTCCATACAGCATATGCTCTCAGATGCAACTTTTCTCTCTTTAATGCTGCTTCATATACTTATTTTCATGCACCTACTCAATATTTTACTGCTATTGATCTTTCTCTCTCTCTGCTCCCCTTCACTTTTCTCTCACATTTCTTGGAGAGTTGACAGTGACTCACGGGACATTAATCATTTTCCTATAATTTTGACAGAGACTGACCATGGTCGATGTCTTCCGACCTGCATGCCTCGGTGAAAGTTGGACAAGCCCAATGGACTCTCTGTCACTGATCTCTTGGAGCTTGATCCTACCATTGTCTGCTAGCCATCAATAGACGACTGTATTGTCTAGGCAGCTGCTCAATCTATTTCCAAAACCTTGAAGTTTTTCATGGTATTCTTGTCACTTTTCAGTGAGCCTGTGCACATGCTCAGCAGGTAAGACGTCAAAGCCAGAAGGAATCTTGGATTAATTCTCAAAAAGCATCTCTTCTACCACCAGTTCCATAATCACATGGAACAATATTCAGAAGGTCAGTAGGAAGTATGCTTCCATCCTCCTTTTGATCTTGCTCTTAGATGGCCAGGAATTTACTGATGTTCACAGTATCGCTGTTACTCTCGGCGACAGCTTTTATCGTGCATCTAGCACTTCTTTTTCGTCCCCCACCTTCTTGGCCATCAAAACTCGGGCAGAGCGATTATCTCTTTCCCTTCGGAAAACTTGCTCTTCATTGATCTGGATGTACAGATCTGATGATATTCACTACAAGTTGCTGCACCATCTCTCTCCTGCCTTTCTTGCTATTCTCCTGGTTGTTTTCTCTGAATCTGGAAGAGAATGCTTTTCCTGGTACATGGCAATGGGCTATTGCCATCCCTTTTTGTAAGCCTGGAAAGGATTTCAAGATTCTTTCAAACTATTGTACAATTACTTTGACGAGCTGCCTTTGTAAGATGTTAGAGAATCATCTCTAATTCAAACCTGTCATTTGAATTACAGCTTCAAAAAGCTAATTAATGATTGTCTTGTTGAGTTTCTCGAATCAAAGAGCATTATCTTGCCCACTTCGTGTGGGTTCTGACGACAGAGCTCCACCATGAATCACCTGATTTGATCAAAGAAGCCTTCTTCATATGACAACTTCTTGTATCTGTATTCTTTGACCTTGAGAAGGCTTATGATACTACGTGGAGTTACAGTATTTTGAAATACCTCCACTTATAACGGTTACATGGCAATTTGCTCTATTTTATAAAAAAAAATGTTTTAAAGGATAAGCGATTCCAAATACGTGTAGATTCGTGTATTACCCTTTCTTTCCCACAAGAACTTAGAGTTCCTTAGAGCTGCGTCTTGAATGTCACACTTTTGAGTATAAAAACTAGTGCTATCATTACACAACATCCTCTTACTGTGGTAAACGAACCGTATGTCAACGACATCCACATCTCGTGCCAGTTGTCGCGAATTAGGTTTATTGAGAGGCAGCTTCAAACTGCCTTCAACTGTTTACTAAAGTGGACCACAGCAAACATTTTTATGTTTTCTTTTTCTAAAACCCTTTGCATACACTTTAGCCACCAATGGGATATTCACCCCCATCCTGAGCTCTTTCTAGGTGATTTTATTATTCCTGTGGTTCCTGAGGCAAAGTTCTTGGTGCTTATCTTTGACCGTAAGCTTACCTTCATCCTACACATCAAAAAAGCTATGCGTCAAGTGTACAAGGGCACTGAACAAGCTCCGTGTCCTCAGATTCATTTCTTGGGGAGTAGATGAATATTCTATGTTAAGGATCTAACGTGTACATTGTACAGTATACGACTGACCATTCTGTAATATGACATTATACATTATACGGTATACGACTGACCATTCTGTAATATGGCACTTTACATTATACTGTTTGTGGTTGGCCAAATGAGCAAACAAAAAGTACTTTTGATTCAAATTCAGTACGTTCTGTGTTTCACTATTTAAAAGACATGATATTAAATATATAATACAAAATAGAATTACAAGTTGCTTATATAAGAACATCAAGTTACCAGGATGGATGGAACGGGGAGTAAGTATGGATTCCCCCCCCCCCATCTTCTGTAAAGTAAAACAAAAGGGTAGTTAAGTAGAAAGATCCTTTGTTTGAGGTGGAAGGTAGAAGATTAATCTAGTTTATTGGGTAGAAAACGTTAAGAATTATTTTATAGCGTTTTTATTTTGCTTATCTTTTTCTTTTCCTTCTTTCTTTAACAGCGCTTCCTTGTGTCCAGATGAGTAATGTGAACAGTTGAACACGAGGGCTATTTGTGTTAGCCGTCCCTAATTCTGCACTGTAAGACTAGAGGCAAAGCAGCTAGTCATCACCACTCACCGCCAACTCTTGGGCTACTCTTTTACTAACGAATAGTGGGATTGACTGTAACATTACAACGCCCCCACAGCTGAAAAAAGGATCATATTTAGTGTGACGGGGATTCGAGCTCGCGACCCTCGAATTGCGAGTTAAGTGCCTTATCCACCTGGCCATGCCGGGGCCCCGTTGAACTGGTTGTTTGTAAAGCAATTTACTTTTCACGTAACCTCCAGTTACTGAATACGACAGTCCAAAAATAAAACCAATCAGAAACCATCTGTTACATTACGTCAGTCATTGTTTTCAGCTTTGTTCGTTAGGTGTATATATATATATGAGAGGTTGTTTCACCAATTCATGCGTAATATCAGCGATCACTGTTATTTTATTTTTCAAATAGGAAAAAAACACATTCTAATATGAAATAGAAAAATTTGTGAGAAGCATCGTTCTGCAAGAAATATTAAGTATTTTTCATCAGTAAATTTTGAAGGCAAGGTTTATTACTGTTTTAAGTAACATATAATCTTTGTTGTTTTCGTGAGATGAACTTTGTTAATGTCCTGTATCAATTGAAACGCTAATATTGTTTTGATTCGCAGTAAATTATCAAATGTTGTATTTCTACCACTTAAACCCAGATGTCGCTAAAAAATATCTTTCAAATATTATGTGGATCGTGTGTCATTCGTTTCTGTTTCTACTTGTTTTACTCTGGATGTATAAACAGTAAGTGAAAATATGTTTTCTCATATCTTGATGACAATAATGTAGACTAAAGTAATTCCATGTTGTAATAATATTATATTCTAATATTATTAATATGAACCTGTACGAAGTAAAAACACTTTATTTTCATTTTGTGTATTTTATATACATTTTTGTGTTATAAAGATACAAACATTTAGTATTTCTGTTAAAGTAGTCCACTAATAAAAAAAAGTAATTTATTCTTTAAAAACGTAAAATCCCTTGTTAACTACAAAGCTGCAAAATTAGTTATCTACTGTGTGCTTAACACGGGTATCGAAATCCGGAGTTTAGAGTTACGACCGACTCTTCAGACTTTCCGCTTAGAGAGAAAGAGAGGTGGATTATGACAAGATTGAATAGGAAAAAAGTTAATGTTAATTAAGAACGTACACAAGGGCTATTTTCGATAGCCACAACTAATAGACTACGGTGAAGACTACTTATGTTCATGACTACGTTCGGCCTCAAATAGAGGATATTCCACTATAGTTTATTACGAATGTACGTGACCAAGCTGAGATTAACAGATAGTTTCAATTAACAAAGATCATATATTAACGAAACAGGTTTGTCTGTTTACTCTTGTTCTAAATGTGAAGGACAGTCGTGTGAGTTTATCATATAAACATCTTCATCATATATATTTTATTACAACAGTAAATCCTAACTCGTACATTATCGGATATATAATCTTTGTTACTATGTTGTTAAAAATAAAACAACATAAGCGCGATCTGTGCTCTGCCGACCACAAGTATCAAAACCCGGATTCTAGCCTTCAGACTTTACGCTAAACCTATGAGAAGCTCTTATGATATGTATTCAATAGTTCCATACTTATAGTTTACCTGTGATAAAACTTCCACATCATATGTTTTTTGTACTTAATAATAACCTAAAACATGAGATACTGACACAAGACCGACACTTTTGTTTGAACTACAACTGTCAATGTCTAGGTAAAAAATGTTATATGTGTACATCTATGTGTGTATTTATGTTTTTCTTAATTTCCTCTGTAGAAATCTATAAAAACCAACTCATTCATGATCGAGATAATCAAAATATTGAATTGCCAATAATTTATATCATCACTGCAACTTATGCACGAGCTAATCAGGTTCCAGAAATAACAAGGTTGGCCCAAACTTTAATGCACGTGCCAAACATTCATTGGTTGGTTGTGGAAGACTGGTTTGATAAAAATCCAATGGTAGAGAAAATTCTGAAAAAACGAGGTATACAACATACTTATCTACTAGGACCGAGACCACCCAATCATCTGAAATATCCTTATGCTGTCAGCTGTCACCATGCAGCCTTCAAATGGATTAGGGAAAACGCCAAATCTGGTGTTATTTTTATGGCGGATGACGACAACATTTTTGAGCTTCGAGTATTTGAGGAAGTAAGATATTAAGTAAAACACGTGCAACACTTGACAACAACATAATTTATGTGAATAAAATATATATGGCTTGTCATAATCATAACAATAAAATATAGATCAAATTGTTTTCTATCATATTTTAACAAGTTTATCTTTATTTAAAATGGCTATGATTTCATACGATATATTTTTAGAATATCACACGTATGATTTTTCGATCTTACTTCATTTCTAACCAGATGGGTCACTATTTCAAGTAGATTAGATATTGTTTTCATAAAGTTGACAATGTCAGTATTTATTATAGTCGTTTGGTTTTTAAAATAATTGACAAGGTCTCTAAGTTATAATACAGATAGATTGAAACTAATTTTCTGTTTATAATCCATTTATCTTTCATTTTTGTGTTTTGTTTTTTTTTTACAGATGAGATCAACCAAAAATGTAAGTGTTTGGCCAGTAGGGGGCATGTTAAGAGAAGAGTTATCTAGTCCAGTCGTTAGGAATGGAAAGGTAATCGATTTTTACGACGGTTTTCGGATAAAAAGAAAATTTGCTCTCGATTGGGCAGGTTTTGCTGTAAGTGTTCAACATTTCCTCAGTACCCCTGGAGCTACAGTTCCATATCGAAATGGTTTTGAAGAAGATCTATTCTTACAAAGTCTGCGTTATGAGCTAGATGACTTGGAACCGAAAGGAAACAACTGCTCGGAGGTAAGGAAAGATTATACTCAAAAATAAAGGCTTTCAATGATTTTTTAAAGTTATTTCAATTTCTGCCTTAGAAAATAACCGTTAAGTAACAGTGGAAGTTAGGGCTGTTTTAGAAATTAATAGTCCCTGCTTGCACTCGTGAAAGAGTTAACATGTATCGTTGAAATAACATAAATAAAGATAATATATAGCAAAAGAGGAAAGACTGTATCTTTGAATGTTTTTTCTTACTTATGGAAGGACACAAAAATAGTGAAATACTTTGATCCATAAGTTCACGGAAAATTACACAAGGGTTATGCATAGCTGTGCCTAATATTGAATTGATAAACTATAAAAAATGTGGCATCTCCTGAAACTCTTGAGTTGTTGTTGTCTAATGAAAAAAATGGGTTTGTATCCCTTTTTTAATAAACGTACCATTTCCGAATTTTTTTGTTTTGATGAAGGGTCGATCCATGTATACATCTGCCCAAACGCGTTTTGATTCTATATATGTATATATATTGGTTATTAACATTTTGCTTTCGTATTGTAGTAATTTTAAAACACAAAATAAATAAGTTTTAGTAACAGTGATTTCATTTAAAATATTAATTCCACTGTAGAAACATCTCTTGTAAGTATTTGCTATATTGTATCAAACTTGTCAATACTTAAAACGAATCTGGAAAAGTCAGTATTGAAAGAGTAAAGATTCTTCTCATGTAGTTTATGAACCTGTTCAGTTATGTGTTTAGTTATTTACTTTTTACATTACATAGCTTTATAGTAACTTTATATTTCATTTCAGGTTTTAGCGTGGCACACCAGGACAACAGTAAGGACTTACCCATCTTTGGAGAATATGAAGAAAGAACCTGACTACGAAAACACAAACCTTCCCAAACTTTACACTTCTATGTTAACTACTGCTCGTAACAAAATATAGAAAACGTGTTTATTTAAAGATTTTGAAAAATCACATAAATTATAAAAACAGATTTGAGCATAGAATCAATACTATTTGTGTTTCTCCATAAAACGAGATCACTTTTCAGCGTTTTATTAGTGAATGTAGAAGTAAAAATACAATAAATGCGGGACTAGAAACCATATAGACACCCGAAAAGGATATATTTCAGCTTCATTATTCATAAAACTTAAAAGTAAAAAAAGAGAAGCCTATCAGCTCATCAAGGATGTCCATTCCAGCTCTAACCATCCCTTACTACTCATGCATTCATCCAATCTTTCCTTGAACTTACCACCCCCGAAGTCAGCTTATTCCAAAGGCCAACCACTCTGTTTGACAAGTAATACTGTTTAAAATACAGATGACTCCTATGGTACCAATATTTGAACTTATGATCCCTTGTTTTATGGGTTTCATTGATAAACACAAAAATATCTGATGGATCTATGTTATTAATACCTTCAATAATATTAAACATTTCAATCAAATTTCCTCTAAACCATCCTTTCTCTAGAGAAAACAAGTTTAGACACTTTAGTCTGTTCTATATGACAATCTTGTCATACCAGGTATCAACCTAGTGGCTCTTCTCTTAGAATTCAATGTTCTTCTTCGGGGAAGGAAGCTCTAAACAGTACACTATAAACGTAATCTCTTCAACCACAGTAGTTAATGTATTTCCATTTAAGTTGTAATACTAATTTGAAGTGTATAAATATGCATGTATCACCTCACATTTAGGATAATTAAACATCATCTTCTACGTATTGGCCCAGTGTATCAAATGACCTAAATCTCCCCTGTAAATTTACATCATCTTTGGTACAATTAGCCACCCCACAAATCTTAATGTCATATGCAAACTTCAAAATTGTGTTAATCATTCTAGAGTCAATATCATTAATATATATTATAAGCAGCAAAAGACCCTGATGTACATCACTTGTAACCTCAATACAGTCAGGCCTAATTCCATTTATTACCACTTCATGTTTTCTGCTCTATAGCCAATTTTCTACCCAATTTAATAACATTTTCCACACTCGCACAGATTTAATTTTTGTAACAAGTCTTTTGTGAGGCACCTTATCAAACACTTTCTGAAAATCAATGTAAACCAAATCCACGGTATTTCTTTTATCAACTACTGCTGTAACATCCTCAAAGAATGTCAGAATATTTATTAAACAATATTTTCCCTTAGTGAAACCATGCTGACTCTTTGACACCATGTTGTTTGAAGATGGATTAAATTTATTCAGATTCTTTGTGTCATTCAAAACGTTAGTTTGAATAAAAGACTTACCCGTGGTGACAAAAATATACCCGTATCAAATAAAGGGATTGTATAAAACGTTAAAATGTTTTTAAAATAAAGTGAAATACAATTAGGTGTACTGTCATTACACGTCCTTAAGATATAAAGAAAAGGCTAGAATAAACGTTTCATTAATTAGTTTCCTTAGTTCAAACTTTGGTCTTGCGTATTTCAAGACAGTTTCAAACACAAGATACATACTATGAATCAATAAAGCATGCTTAATACGATAAGTACTACATGGTTCCGATATGAGCTGAAGTTATTGTATATCCAATACCATTTTATTAACGTATCAGTAATTTAAATGATAAACAATTAACAATCTGACTAATGCCCTGTGCATTTTACATGATAATTTGAAATCACTTGTGTAATGTTAATACACAACAAATATTTTATATTATTACAGTTCTTAACAACAACGTTCTTTCTTGTTTAGTTTTGTTTGTCTCCTTCTTTCTCAATTTGCCCTTTTAATTGTTTTTACTAAATATAGTTGTCCGGTTAAAAATCAATTTCTCAACTAAGGCGCCATTTTTAGCTAATCAATGCAGACCATAATAATAATAATAATATGAAAACAAAATATCATCTGTTTTTTATCATCCAAACACAGATACATATTTGTATGAAGTTGCTGAAACAACTGTTGATTTGGGAAGCAGATTTATTTGTACAGAACTTTCGTTTCTACAGCTATATGATCATGTACAACACAGAAAAAATACCTCCAATGAAATAATCTTAGTTAAGATTATACTGACTGCATCTGTTGTCTACTCTTATGGAAATATAAGTATTCCTTATGTTCTATTTATGCTAGATTTTAAATAGATGATTGTTAATTGTTTCAAAAGTTTTTTTGTACATGCAGTATTTTTATATTCTTGGAATTTGCTTTGAGTCGTATTTTTCATTATATTTGATTATTTACGTTTCTCTTGTTCCATGCACCTAGTTGTTACTTTTTGCCTGTTTCTTTTGTACAGGAACTTTCGTCGTCTATGTATTTTTATTTTATGCATCATGCCACTACCACATTTTTTATTACTATACATATACATGGCTTGCTTGTTTGTTTTTTAATTTCACACAAAGATACACGAAGGCTATCTGCGCTAACTATCCCTAATTTAGCAGTTTAAGACTAGAGAAAAGGTAGCTAGACATCACCACCCACCGCCAACTCTTGGGCTACTCTTTTACCAACAAACAGTGGGATTGATCGTCACATTATAACCCTCCACGACTGAAAGGGCGAGCATGTTTGGTGTGAAGAGTATTCGTACCTACGACCCTTAGATTTTGTCGAGTGCCTTAACCACCTGGCCATGCTGGCTCACATGAGTTGTGCAACTCTGACAGATGCGTCTGTCTGTTTGCTCCTTGTTTAACCAGTTCTAGGTCACGAGGCTAATTTTAACCAAACCTTGTGGGATGATAGTCTGGAATGAATGGCATGTTAATGGGTGCTCAAAACCGCTTCTACCCCTATTACTGCTGTTGTTGAGTGTTTAGTATCTTTGACTGAGTTAAAGTTAGCTACATTTATGTCCCCCAAAGGCAAAGCTACAAACAAATAAACTATATTCATATATAATGCCACGTTCGTACACACAAAAAAACAATTTTATAAATGTTTCAGTCCTTCGGTGGGACAGCGGCAAGTCTTCTGGTTTAAAACACTAAAATTAGGGGTGAGATTCCCCTCGGTAAACACAGCAAATAGCTCGATATCACTTTGCTATAAGAACACACACACGCATTAAAATTTCTGTAAATCAATATACACATACAAAATAGATGAGGAACACAAACGTATTATATACGTATATATATCTCACACAATGTACCAGCACTCTTTCATGAGAAACACAGTGAAAAATGGTCACAACCATTGTAATATTATATAAATTCGGTTGAAGTTTCTACTACAACAATCACCATAATGTTGATATGGGAAGACTGCTTCTTGAGTTATACCCACTTCTTACTTCAACCAATGAAGTTTCAACTTCAGCCCGTAAGTCACTTCTATGCCCAAAGGAAATCAAGTAATTAATCACGTGAAACTCTGTATGTTTAAAACAGATAACAGGAAGCATTTCTACCGCCACTACCTCTTCCTACAAAGCCTTCCTGACCATCACATGGTGTATACCATGTTTTAATTGTGTATATAGTGAGTTCTTACAGTTTATACACAACTTATTGTGAGGTAGTAATGAATAGCTGTAATAATATGTTATAAATATATTGTATGAAAGTTAGGATTTTTGTTTTATTTAGCATGCAATCTTCTCCAACATTTTCGTATATTCATAACTCTGACAAAGGACTGACACCACAGCTTGTTGTTTCATAATTTCGATAAAAAGTTTTAACACTGGTTCTTGGATTAGTTAGTATTTTATTTTGTTATATGCAATTTTTGTCTTAATATAATTAATTTTCCTCAAATAATACCTAATCCCGGCTTCAATTCTAGTTCGCTAAAGGTCATGGAATGTTAACTATAAAATTTAAACTCTTAGTTCATCGCCTAGACAGCGGCAAGTCTTCGAATTTACAACAATAAAAACAGGGGTTCGATTCCCCTCGGTGGACACAGCATGTAGCCCGTTGTGGCTTTTCTATTGGGAAATAAACACACGTACACGTTAAACTCTTAAATGTTGATGACTGGAAAATTTTTGGTTGTATATCATGAGATGACTGGACCTTCAAATGTTCGTTTTTCTTCTCTTGTTACAAGAGATGACCTGATCAATATTCCCAACCCTGATCATTTAAACAGAAATACTGCAATTGACACGGTTTGTTACTGTAAGGATATACAGTCTTATAATACAGATCTCTCTTTTAAATGTTATAAACCACTCCACAAAAAAACAGTTTTCGGCTTTTTCACACCAAATTTAATAAAGTAGAGCATGTTTTAACATCATAAGACGAATGTAGAATTTAAATTTGAATTCGTGAAGAACTAAGACTTACGGACAGAAGTTTATTTACCACATTTAAAAGTCGAAAAAATGAAACCGTTATTTTTAGTGGAGTAAAAACTGCGTCGATTCTGTGAACAATTCTTTAATATAATGTTTGCTGATTTTAAAACAAAAAGATATGTTTTCTATGTTTTGTTACGAGCAGTAGTTAACATAGAAGTGTAAAGTTTGGGAAGGTTTGTGTTTTCGTAGTCAGGTTCTTTCTTCATATTCTCCAAAGATGGGTAAGTCCTTACTGTGGTCCTGGTGTGCCACGCTAAAACCTGAAACAAAATAAGCAAATTTAAGTAAGGTTTATTTTAACATTCAAATCAGGTAAGGTAACAAACAACTTTAAGTAAAGTTTATTTTATGATTAAAGCTAGGTATGGGAGAATTATTACGTTAGGTCCTTGATTTTTTTCTGCCTCTGCTTTAGAGAGAAAAATTATAATTATTCATCATGGGATACGGCATAACAACAAACTTTCTCAAATTTAATAACCAGAAAGATTGAATATGTGGATAAGAACTATATAAGGATATCAAGACAATTAGAAGGATCTCAGTACGATGTAAAGACGTTAGCACAAAAATTAGTCATGGTCCATTATCTCCATTAAGACGAACCAATGGAGCGAAAAACCTTGTTGTTCGCTCTTCTATGTAAAGTGTTTCTCAAAAACAGAAGCTTGTCATCACTAGTCATGGTCCATTATCTCCATTAAGACGAACCAATGAGGAAGAAAGAACAGAGCACAAGCTAGTTGAAGCAACCTCTAATATACCTCTAATAATATGAAACAGATGTGTAGGAACTACATGGGTGATTAGAATTAAAACATATGAGTGGTGAAGAATAGATTAATTGACTTGTCACTATGAGTAGAATTCCCAGAAATTATTAAAAATACAAATTACAAGATAGTCTGTATGAACTACGTTATGTGTATACTCATATTTATTATATAATAAACTACTATTACAGTAGCATAATAATTGTGTTAATTTCTTTGACATTAGCAATCGCAAAATAGACGTTTATTTTTTATTGTAATTTCTACTTTTTATCACTTGGACATTATTTCTTAAATCTAGTAAAACCATTCCTTTCGTAAGTATAATTCAAGCAATTATAATTCATAACCTATTGTCCCAAAAAACACGCTTTTCACTATGGGCCCATAGCTTTATTATAAGAGTGATAGTCAAAACCTAATATCCAATCAGAGAAGAGTAGCCAGAGAGTTACTAGAAGACGCTGCCTTTCGTTTAGACTATCACTCCAGAACTATGGACGGCTATATGTAAAAAGCCTTTGTGTAACTTTACGTAAAATTCTGAAACAAATTATGCTGTATTATTTCCTTCGTGTATACTCTCTATATGTAAAGAAGAATATTTAAAAGTAGATTCTTTTTCTTTAACTCCATGTTGTTTTTCTCTCTCTCAGTTCACTGGTACAATATGTCATATTTATTTAATATTACATCATTCAGTAGTAACTTAATTATATTTAATCTCTACACATGACAACAAACTACAAAAAGCATAACTTCCACTGTTACTTAAAGGTTATTTTCTAAAGCAGAAATTGAAATAACTTAAAAAAAATCATTGAAAGCCTTTATAATTTTTGAGTATAATCTTTCCTTACCTCCGAGCAGTTGTTTCCTTTCGGTTCCAAGTCATCTAGCTCATAACGCAGACTTTGTAAGAATAGATCTTCTTCAAAACCATTTCGATATGGAACTGTAGTTCCAGGGGTACTGAGGAAATGTTGAACACTTACAGCAAAACCTGCCCAATCGAGAGCAAATTTTCTTTTTATCCGAAAACCGTCGTAAAAATCGATTACCATTCCATTCTTAACGACTGGACTAGATAACTCATTTACGAACGTGCCCCCTACTGGCCAAACACTTACATTTTTAGTTGATCTCATCTGTTAAAAAAAAAGGAAAAAACAACTGAAAGATGAATGGATTATAAACAGAAAATTAGTTTCAATCTGTCTGTATTATAATTGAGAAACCTTATCCATTATTTTAAAAACCAAACGAGTATAATAAATACTGACATTGTCAACTTTTTGAAAACAATATCTAATCTACTTAAAATAGTAATTCACCTGGTTAGAAATGAAGTAAGATCGAATTATAATAGTGATATTGAAAAAAATATATCGCATGAAATCATAGCCATTTTAAATAAAGATAAACTTGTTAAAATATGATAGAGAACAATTTGATCTAGATTTTATTGTTATGATTATGGTAAGCCATGTATATTTTGTTCACATAAATTATATTGTTGTCAAGTGTTGCACGTGATATATTTAATATCTTACTTCCTCAAATACTCGAAGATCAAAAACGTTGTCGTCATCCGCCATAAAAATAACACCAGATTTGGCGTTTTCCCTAATCCATTTGAAAGCTGCATGGTGACAGCTGACAGCATAAGGATATTTCAGATGATTGGGTGGTCTCGGTCCTAGTAGATAAGTATGTTGTATACCTCGTTTTTTC
The DNA here is from genome assembly GCF_004210375.1 of Tachypleus tridentatus. Lineage (NCBI taxonomy): Eukaryota > Metazoa > Arthropoda > Merostomata > Xiphosura > Limulidae > Tachypleus > Tachypleus tridentatus. The sequence goes on from NC_134833.1 coordinate 144,379,296, forward strand.
AGAATTTTCTCTACCATTGGATTTTTATCAAACCAGTCTTCCACAACCAACCAATGAATGTTTGGCACGTGCATTAAACTTTGGGCCAACCTTGTTATTTCTAGAATTTGATTAGCTCGTGCATAAGTTGCAGTGATGATATAAATTGTTGGTAATTCAATATTTCGATTATCTCGATCATGAATGAGTTGGTTTTTATGGATTTCTACAGAGGAAATTAAGAAAAACATAAATACACACATATATGTACACATATGACATTTTTTACCTAAAAATTGACAGTTGTAGTTCAAACAAAAGTGTCGGTCTTGTTTCAGTATCTCATGTTTTGGGTTATTATTAAGTACAAAAAACATATGATGTGGAAGTTTTATCACAGGTAAACTATAAGTATGGAACTATTGAATACATATCATAAAAGCCTCTCATAGGTTTAGCGTCAAGTCTGAAGGCTAAAATCCTTCAGATTTAAAAAAAAAAAGGTTTTGATACGTATGGTCGGCAGAGTACAGATAGCCCTAATATATACGAGTTAGGATTCACTGTTGTAGTGAATTATATATATATATATGATGAAGATGTTTATAATGATAAACTCACACAACTGTCCTTCTCATCTAGAACAACATATAAACAAACTTTTTCGTTAATATGTGGTCTTTGTTAATTGAAATTATCTGTTAATCTCAGTTAGGTGACCTATATTCTTAATAAATTGTAGTGGAATATCCTGTACCTGATGCCGAACGTCGTCATGAACATAAGTTCTCTTCACTCTCGTCTATCAGTTATGGCTGTCGAAATTAGCCCTTGTATAGGTTCTTAAGTTGCATTAAGTTTTTTCCTATTAAAGCTATCCAATTTTATCATCATCTATCTCTCTTTCTCTCTGAGCGGGAAGTCTGAAGAGTCGTAACTCTAAACTCCGGATTTCGATACCCGTGTTTGGCACATACCGTGTTTCTCCGAAAATAAGACAGGGCTTATATTAATTTTCACTCCAAAATATGACACTAGGGCTTATTTTCGGGGGATGTCTTATTTTGATATATTAAAAAAATGAAGTTACAAAGTAAAACTATTAAACTAACCATTTAAAATAAACTATTATTAAACTATTAAACTAACTGATTAATACTTAAACAATCTAATTAACTAACTATTAAACTAATTAATAAATTAATTTTTTTTATTTCTTTCCTCTTCCTGCCACTTTTAACTAGGGCTTATTTTAAGGGTAGGGCTTATATTAAAACTATCCCCAAAAATCACACTAGGTCTTATTTTATGGGTAGGTCTTATTATCGGAGAAACACGGGAATACATGAGCCATTGTTCAGCTTTGTGCTTAACTAGGGATTTTGCCTCTTTTAAATAATAAATTTTCTATTATTCAGGAATATTTCAATGAGAAATTCTAAATGCTTATATTTCTAGAATATATAAAATATTCAAAATAAAAATAGACAGTGTTTTTAATTCGTACAGATTCAAATTAATTGTGTTGAATGAAAAATAATATTGTTTCATCAATAACTTCGTATATTTACTTCATGGTCATCACCATATTAAACAACTTTTTCACTTACCATATATACACCTAGAGTAAAACAAGTTGAAACAGAAACGAATGTTAAATGATCCAAACAATATTCTGAAGTATTCTTTAAACATCTAGGTTTAATTGGTAGAGATAAAATTTTTCTTAACTTTGTACCAGTCAACACTAGAATATTAGCGTTTTAACGAATACAGGGTATTAACAATGTTCACCTAACAGGAAACGTTTCTGTTTTGTGTTAAAGCATTATTGAACCTTGCTTTCGAAATTCAATAACTGCAAATATAGCGATTCTTTTTTAACTTGCCATGTTAGAAAGCTGTTTCATAAAAATAAATTAAACTGAATACAGGAAGTATAATATTATATATATATATATATATAACTTCATCTACAAACTGATACTATTGCTCGATACGAAATAACAGATGTTTTACAACCGTTTCTATTTGTAGACGAAGTTATTTCAGTCAGGAAATGTTTGTCGCTGCATCAAAACACATTATTAGAGAACACAAAAACATTTCACAGTTTCATACCACGCGTGAAAGGAAGATGAAGAATAAAAAATAAAATAATTACTATTTCATTACAACAGTACTTAACACTTTCTTAACTAATAAACTGGAAAGTAAATTCATAACCAGGCACTTTCCTTCTAAACTATTTGATTTTGTTCAACTTTGTGGAACTCTCACATTGAAGGATAGAACCTACTGAATACGATTTTGAGTAGTTTATATTAACAGAAATATAATTGATAGATGACAAGAAAATTTGTATGAATTAAAATTTGTAGAATCATAAAATTCAGCTAGATTTTATTTAATATCACAAGACTTTTAATAAGCGTTAGAATTTATGTTGTTCTCAGCTAATAAAATATTGTAACAAAGTAAATCCCGCCGAGTAAACTACTTCTGATAGCTTAATAAGTCAATTGTAGAACTTCAAACTAATTTCGAACAAATATAATAGAGAAACGGCAGCTAATCAACAACACCCAGCTCTTGGGCAACTTAAATGTTGAGATTTGACTGTTGCACTCAGAACATAACCATGATCAAATATCAACATTCTGTCAGACACAAGTAACCCAAGATCTGGAGATATGTGCCGTTTACTATCTCTCTTTCTTCTAGTTTACCAGTTCAAAATTAGCCACTACAGACGCAGTTAGCCTTGTGTGGACAGGTTGTTAATGCTCTTAACTCGTAATCTGAGGGTCGTGAGTTCGAATCCCTGTCACATCAAACATGGTCGTCCTTTCAGCCATGGGGACGTTATAAAGTCACAGTCAATTCCACTATTCGTTGGTAAAAAGGTTGGTGGTGGGTGGTGATGACTAGCTGCCTTCCCTCTAATCTTACACAACTAAATTAGGGACGGTTAGCACAGATAACCTTCGTGTATCTTTGCGCGAAATTCAAAATAAACAAAAAGCTAGTCTTGTATAGTTTTGCGCGAGTATCCGAAACAATAATTATTTAACTATAGATAATTTGCTATAGAAAAAAAGACAAACACAATTAAATCATAGATATAAGACTTCTTTCCTGGAAAAAGTGCGACAAAAAAGGAAATATAGTCTGGTACATAATAGCGTAGACAACTTATATGTTTCCCATTACAGCTTCAGAACCAAGCCAGAAAAACGAGCAGTGAAATAAAGTTCTTCTATGATAGCGGATATACG